>NC_138381.1:12377346-12398139 GCF_054177405.1 Leptonychotes weddellii | reverse complement strand
CTGGAATTTTCTTTGGTTTCTAACTACACATTCTGTTTCTTTGCTATGGGATTATCTATCTCTTCTAGAATGAACTTTGGTAATTTAGGTCTTTTAAGGAATTTATCCCTTTCGTCTAGTTTTCACATTTGACAAACTTGTTCATATTATTATGTTTTAAAATCTGTAGGATCTGTAGTGATGGCTCTCCTTCCTGATACTGGTAATTTGTCTTTTTATACTGATCAGTTTGGTTTGAGGTTTATTAATTTTATTGATATTCTCAAAGAACCAGCTTTTGGTCTTGTTGATTTTTCCCTATTTGTTTTTCTAGTTCATTGACTTATTTTTATTATTTTCTTTCTGCTTGCTTTCAGTTTGTTTTGCTCTTTTCTAGTTTCTTGATTTGAGCTTAGAACATTAATATTGTAATATAAGCGTTTAGAGCTATACATTTCCTTCTAAGCAATTTCTCCAGTATGACTGGAGAATGTATTTTGAATGACTTGAATCCTTTAAATTTATTGAGACTTTTGTGGCCTAGAATATTCTGGGTAAATATTCTCTGCATTTGGAAAAAATGAGTATTCTGTTGCTGTTGGGGTAGGGTGTCAATTAGATGAAGTTGGTTGATGTTGAAGTCTTGAATAGCTTACTGATTATCTACTTGACAGTGGCTGAGAGACTATAATAATGGGTTTGTTTCTCCTAGTTTTATCAGTTTTGCTTCATGTGTTTCAAAGTTGTCTTAAGTGTGTAAACATTTAAAATGAACTGAATATTCTTTGTTCTGTAATATACTTTGATCTTAATGTATCTTTAGTTTAGCATAGATCTTTTATCCTTTTACTTTTAACTTTTTTTTTTTTTTTAATCCAGTCTGACTTTGTCTTTTGGGGCAGTATTTAGACCACTTGTAGATTTACTGAAATTGATATGGTTAGGTTTAAATCTGCCAGCTGTTTTCTATTTGTCTCATCTGTTATTTTCTTTTTCTTCATTCTTTTGTATTTATGATTCCATTTTATCTCCTTTATTCATTATTATGCCTTCAGGGTTTGTAGTATAACCTTTAATTACAGTTTACCTTCAAATAAGTTAATCTATCACTTCACATATAAGAACCTTACAGTGTGTATTTCCATTTCCCCTCTCCTGGTCTTTGCAGTATTCTCATGTTTTACTTATGTTATAAACCCCGAAATACATGGTTATAATTTTTACTTTAGTCATTTTCTAAAGCAGTGTTTCTCAACTTCAGTGCTATTGACATTTTGAGCCAGATAATATCGTTGGGCAGGGAGGGAGGCATTGTCCTATGCCTTGGAGGGTGTTTGGCAGCATCCCTGGCCTCTACCCACTAGATGCCCATAGCACTGTCTCTCCCAACTGTGACAATCAAAAATGGGTTCTGCGGGTAAAATTGCCCCCATTGAGAACCACTGTTCGAAAATGATTTCTCAGATGAGTTTTATATTTACTCATCTACTTGTCAGTTCTTGTACACCTCATTCTTTTATGTAGATCCAGATTTCCATCTGGTATTTTCTTCTGCTTCATGTATTCCTTTTATGTTTCTTATACTGCCAGTCTTTTGGTAGTAAGTTATTTGTGCATCTGAAAACATCTTTATTGCACCTTACCTTTTTGAAAGCAATTTTCACTGATTTGGAAATCCAGGTTGACAGTTTTTTTTTTTTTTTACTATCAGTACCTTAAAGATGTTGCTTCACTGTCTTCTGCATTGTCTGCTGTCCTTCGTGTCTCTGTTCCTCTACCTACTCCCCCACCTTTATTCCTGATTTTCAGCAGTTTTTTCTTTTGCTTACTATTTGTTGAGCTGCTTGTATCTATAGGTTTATAGTTTTCATCAGATTTGAAATCTTTTCAGCCATTAAATTCTTCAAAGGTTTTTCCTGTCTCTCTCCTCTTTTGAAGACTCCAGTTCCCTGTGTATTTGGCTGCTTGAGGTTGCCCTGGCACTCACTGATGCCCTGGCCTCTTATTTGTCTGGTTTTTTTTTTCCCCTCTGTGTTTAATTTTGGAGAGTGCATGGGCCACAGTTACTTGGAAACAACTTGGTTCTGCAAAGGCCTGGAGTGTCTGCAGGTCTCCAGAGCACACGCCCACCTCCACTGCTCTGCCTGCAGCCCAGAAACTTCCTCCAGGCAATAAGCTGGGCAAGCTTCATGCTTGCTCCCTGACCTGCACTTCTTATCAGCCAGTGTCTGAATACTGTTGTTCCATAGGTGGTTTTTTTTTTCCCCTGCCTTTTTAAGTTGTTTGGGGGAGGGGGGGGAAATAACATACAAAAGGTCCCAGTGTTTCAGTTGTTACTCCATTTTTGCCCAACCTTAATGTTTATGAATGAATATGGACATACAGATTCAGAATCTTTTATTATTTCCCATACCTCCTATTCTATTTCTTTCTCTGCCATTTAAAAATCAAATCAGAAGATGGGGGGGGTGGGGCATATGTCAAGTATCAGTGTTAATTTGCTGATTTGCTTTACAGAATTTAGCCGGGATTAGTTTACCTTAGTTTGTTCTTCCCCCATCTGAGGTCATGAAGGAAGAGACAAGACTGTTAATAGTGTGGGGCTGGGCAAGGAAAGATGAGCAGACTCGATACACTTCACTCTTGCCTCGCAGGTTGTGTGTCGCGGCCCTGTCTGTGAACAACTTCTGTGACAGCCGGGAGGCCCTGTACGGGGTGTTTGACGGAGACCGTAACGTGGAGGTACCCTACCTCCTCCAGTGCACTATGAGTGACATTTTGGCCGAAGAGCTGCAGAAAACAAAAAACGAAGAAGAATACATGGTTAATACGTTCATTGTTATGCAAAGGTAAAACTTCCAGTCCCTGCTCTGTGTTTTCTTGCTCTTCTTTGAGTGTTTGCCCGATAGTCTCAAAGCACTGCTGTGGCATGTGGGTGTGCAAGAGGCGTTCAGGTGAGCTGGTTTTGCGTAAGTAGCAGGGATGGACCATGTCCCCTTGAGACATACTGGTGTTCAGACAACTTTGTAGGAGGCTGAGTCAATGACAGAAATTGAGTGTAGAGCTTTTGGTCACTGTAGAAACTGTGTTTGTAACTCTTAGGGATGCATGTTACAAGCATTCCCTCCTTCAAAGAATTGCTCCTCCTTATGTCACTTGAATGGCTTTGTAGGGTGTAAAGGAATTGTCTATTCATACTGTACTGCAAACACTCCCGTGGGCCCAGGAACCAGGGAGTGTGCTAAAGGTCATGAGAACAACGATGAGCTCTCCTTTTTCTCTGCCATGATAATCTGCCAGAGGAAGTAGCTTTGTAAGAGGGGTAGAAAAAGTATCTGCTAAGAAGTGCTAGTTTGGAGCAGCCTTTAAAGTTACCCTCAGCCATAAATAGCTCCTCTTGAAGAGCTCAGTAGAGACAGCTACAAGGAGGTTCTTTGCTTCTAGACTCACCTCTTTCAGATTCTAGTGGGCACATACCATTAGCAATTAAATACGGATAGATAATATTTAGTGAGCCCTCAATATGTACCAGTCATTGTTCTAAATACCCCACATGCCATACAGTAACGTTAACTATTTCACTGGGTAAAATGTACTTACTTTACTGATGAGAAACTGAGGTACAGAGAAGTAAAACAAATCTCTCTTAAGAGCTAGTAGATGGCATAGCCAGCATTTGACCTGGGGCAGTAAGGCTCCAGAGAATGTTCCAACAACCAGCCACATCTATCTACTTTTCTGTTTTTATCACCATCGTATCCTAGGGAAAAAAGCAAACCCATATCATCATATGCACAAACATGTGCACACCCTCCCCCCAAAGAGGTCTACTTTTTATAGACACATGAGCACTCAAACTCTGATTCCCAGCTGTTCCGGTCCCCAGGTACCAAGCAGTTGCTGGCTTTGCTCAGAGGAATCATTGTGCCTGGAAAGAGAGCAAGCAGGGCTTCCCTGGTCGGGCCTCCAGCCCCGTCTGGTCAGGGATGGCCACAGGTCTGCACTTACAGACCCAAGTTGTTGACCCATCTCCAGGGCCATTTGTATGCCCCTTATTTTCCCTGTTAGGACGACATGGGATCTGGAGAGATCTTTTCAGCCTTTGGAGGAACGGTCTTCTTGTGCCTGACATCCTAACTTACTCAAGTAGGCAGCCCTGGTTTCCATTGCTGGTCCTGCTGCTCGCCTAACCTAGAGCATTGATAGGAGCTGACAGGACCTGCAGGTCTGTCCTGGTAAACAGAGGAGTCTGTCTCAGCCTTCTTGCTTCAGCACCACTCAGGATCAGCAGGGCCCTGGGAGGCTTGTGGTAGGAGTTCTTGGCTCCTTTTGTCAGAACTTGTGCTTTGTGTACTCCGTCTGTAGAGTAGGGGTCATGAATCAAAGGGGTATATCACCAGCACTTTGGAGCTTGAGTACTAGAATGTCCATCCTGTGAATATTCTAGAATAGGTAACACTGGTATAGAAAGTCTTCCCCACATAAGGCAGGAGCATCAATGGTCCAGAAATTAAAGGCTCATTCATACCAGCAAACATCCTTACAAAGGAGAAGAGGGTCGGGGGGCCAGGTCATGTTGAAGTGCATATGTCTGTGTGTGGAGTACAGTTACACGTGTTGAAATGCTCCCTCGGTCCCCTGGCGGGGGCAGGGGGGATTTAGAAGTGGACGGGGAGAGAAGTAGTCATTCCCCTTCTGTCCTAGGAGCGTCATGATGAGGGAGCAGCAGGCTGGATGCCGCAGGCAAGGGCTCCTTGGGTGGTAAAGGGACATTCCCCCAGTTGGGCGCAGACTCCACACATGGGCCCTCCTCCTTGGAGAAGTCGAGCTTGCTTTGGTGAGAGAGGCCGAGTGGAACCCCCGGGCTCCGTTTTTCCTCCTAGCCCTCCTGTTGAGTTAGTCAAGCTGACACGTGCCTGGTCGCATCTGGGTTCCCCCCCCCCCACCTTTGGGTTCCAGGAAACTTGGCACGGCCGGGCAGAAGCTTGGAGGCGCTGCTGTGCTCTGTCATATCAAGCATGACCCCATGGACCCAGGAGGATCCTTCATCTTGACCTCTGCTAATGTGGGCAAGTGCCAAACGGTTCTCTGTCGGAACGGGAAGCCGTTGCCTCTGTCCAGATCGTACGTCATGAGCTGTGAAGAGGAGCGGAAGAGAATTAAACAGCACAAGGCCATTATCACCGAGGTGAGGAGGGCACGGTTTTCCTCGGGGTGGCGGGGAGGTTGGGGCTGGGGTCATGGCAGACACCAGCAACAGTCCAAGTCTGCAAGGTCACAAAGCAAATCCTCTGTACGAGCGGTCTGAAGACCTCACCTATAGGATAAAAAAATATTTCTCCATGGCCTCCGTGTGTCAGAGGCTCCGCCCAGTGCTTCATGGCCTTAGCTCAGCTGATGCTCACAAGCCCCTCCGGGAAGCAGGGGGTTCGGGGCCCGAGGGGGCCACCCCGGAGGTCACAATGCTGGTTCTGGTCCTCGGGAACGTAGCCATCCTGTCTTCCGAGGTCCGTGGGTCAGTGTAAACGTGTAAACGTAGCCAATTGTGATTTGGTACTTCGCTCCTGTTCCCGTTTGAGTCAGGCAGGGAGTGGTTTTTTTCACCCGGGGTTCTTCGCAGCCCCAGCCCCCGCGGGCACACTTGGTCTTCACGGCTGGGTGGAGAGGGCTCTGGGCACGTAGCAGGTACGGGTGCTGCTCCCCGTCCTCCAGTGCACAGGACGGCGCCCACCACAAAGGATTACGTGGCCCCAGATGGCACTGCTGGGAAACCCCGCAGTGAGGCTCCGTCCCGGGACGTTTACGGCGGTGCTCCCTCAACCTGGGCCCTCGGGGTGCTGCTCCGGCTCCCCACAGGACGCCGAGCCCGCCCCGAGGGCGTGGCTGCAGGGACGGTCCCGTGGAGGGAGAGCGCGGGAGTCCGGCCCCTCCCACGTGCCTTAATGCCCATCTGGGCCCCCCTCCCCTTCCAGGACGGCAAGGTGAACGGAGTGACGGAGTCCACGCGCATCCTGGGCTACACCTTCCTCCACCCCAGCGTGGTGCCGCGGCCCCACGTGCAGTCGGTGCCCCTGACCCCCCAGGACGAGTTCTTCATCCTGGGCAGCAAGGGCCTGTGGGACAGCCTGTCGTCCGAGGAGGCGGTGGCGGCCGTGCGCCCCGTGCCCGACGCCCTGGCCGCCGCCAAGAAGCTGTGCACGCTGGCGCAGAGCTACGGCTGCCACGACAGCCTGAGCGCCGTGGTGGTGCAGCTCAGCGTCCCCGAGGACAGCTTCTGCTGCTGCGAGCTGGGCGCGGGGGGCGCGGGGGGCGCCGGCCCGCCGCCCAGCCCCGGCCTCTTCCCGCCGCCCGGCAGCGCGGGGCTCAGGGAGCGGCCGGCCGACGCGCCGGGCGTGCCGTCCTCCAGCAGTGGCCTGGCGTCCGAGATGAGCAGCGAGCTGTCCACGTCCGAGATGAGCAGCGAGGTGGGCTCCACGGCCTCGGACGAGCCGCCGGCGGGCGCCCTGGCCGAGAGCAGCCCCGCGTACGCCAGCGAGCCGCGCTGCGCGCTGCACCCCGTGGGCGCGGCCCACCCCTTCCAGCGCCAGCTGTCCAGCGCCACCTTCTCCAGCGCCTTCTCCGACAACGGCCTGGACAGCGACGACGAGGCGCCCATCGCCGGCGTCTTCAGCAACGGCAGCCGCGTGGAGGTGGAAGTGGACATTCACTGCGGCCGCGCCAAGGACAAGGAGCCGCAGCGCCTGCCGCCCGCGCCGGCCGACGCCAGCGACGAGGGCATCGTCATCAGCGCCAACGAGGACGAGCCGGGGCCGCCGCGGAGGGCGGACGGGCCGGCCGCGGGGACCATCGGGCGGCGCCGGGCCAACGGCTCCGTGGCGCCGCAGGAAAGGAGCCACAACGTGATCGAGGTGGCGGCCGACGCGCCGCTCCGAAAGCCCGGGGGCTACTTCGCGGCGCCGGCCCAGCCGGACCCCGACGATCAGTTCATCATCCCCCCGGAGCTGGAGGAGGAGGTCAAGGAGATGATGAAGCGGCAGCCGCCGCCGCCGTGCCCGGGGGACCCGCTGCCGGACTACTGTGACACGCCACTCTGACCCGCCTGAGCGCTAGTTCCCAAATAAACTAACCGAGAAAGACGGAGTCGCAAGAGTCTCCCAGGCTCACGTTAAACCAGGGGTTCACTCCACGCCCTCCCACGTCCGCACCTGTCCTTGCACCTCGGCTGTAGGTTCTCCTTCTGTCGTTTGTTTTTTTTAATCATTACCACTCTTCTAGTGATGCTCTACCAATATGATTTAAATTTGTTAACCTCTCCCCTAACATATCAGATGTGTAAAGACAAAGAACAAAAGGTTTAATATATTACAGAGAAACGGTTAATGTAATATTTTTTAAAATGGCTTTTTGTTTTGTTCGGAAGGCAGGGCGGGTTGCCAGTGCTAAATGATTTTAATAGTATTGTAATTCTGTATTTCTTGGGGGGAAAAGGCTTTTTTTTTTTTGTCTTGAAAATGATAGACATTTGTAGAATATGGAGACTAACTCCTAGGAGTTGCTTTACTCTGTCAGGTGACTTAAGTCACTGGGATTCACTAATTTTCTCTGAGAGAACAGTTGATTGAGAAATTTCTATTGTAAATAGCTCAGTGTTGTATAGTGACGCTTCAGATGTTTTGTAGTTTTGGCCTAAGGACACAGCCTAAACAACAGACTTTTCTCCTCCTCCTCCTCGGATGAGCCTTCCCCCCACCTCACACCCCACCTGAGCTCATTCAGTGTGGAGGCTGAGCAGCGAAAGAGCACTTCTGTTCAGATAAGGGGGAGCTTAGGCCGCTAGAAAGGAACCTGCACCCAAGGGGCCTCTGACCCTTTTTCCTTCTTCTCCTGCCCCCACCCAGCCTCTTGACTTTTGCAGACACTTTCTGTGTTCCTTATTGCTGCCACAGTCAGCATGATTGTATAGCATTCAGTTAGATCATTTACATACCAAGAGCTATATTAAAGCAGAATGCACAAATGAACATGTCATAATTTTTGTTATAATAAATATAAAATTTACAAGTATTGGACCCATTTGCTTTTGTCCCAGGTGTGTCTACAGGATCACACCCAGCTTGGGTTTGGAATGAATGGATGTAACTTCGGGGCAGATATTTCTGCCTTTTTTTTTTTTTTTTTAAAGGGAAAACACCCAACAGGTTAACCAACCTTGAATGAGCTAGTGAAATTGACCCTATGCAGAGCTGGTCTTAAAGCCTTTCTATTTCTTGTCATGATCATGCAGGGATGGACAGACAGAGGTTATATAGAGGAGATCCCTGGGAAACTCCTCCCACAAAGCCTAGTTCTTTCCAGTTCTCTCAGGGGCCCCTTGAGCCACATGAACAGGTTACTAGACCTTTATGTGAACAGTGAAAGCCAGGAGCTGGCTGCCCACCTCCCCACCACTAGCAGACATAACATTAGCACAGTGGAGTCCACCAGGAAATCCAATAGTGCGAGCTGACTTACTAGCTTTTGCAGACTCTAGCACCCCCCTTCACCCCAACCCTGCATCTCGTGAAGGCAGACCTGTCTTCCTTTTCAGGCCTGCCCTCCAGTGGCCCCTGGCTAGCTCAGCGCCGGGACCGGGCAAGTAGTATTTCTCCACATGTAGACTCAGTGATGGACTGTCTGCTCTTTTGCTGGGGGGCCAGATCAGTGGACCAGGCTTGTCTTGGTAACGTCCATGCCTCCTTCTGGGTCTGGCTACTGGTATACATGCTCTTTGAAAACCACCAAGACCACAACAGAAGGATGAACTCAGCCCGGTAAGAGACCCAGGCACCAACGGACGAGACGGCCCAAGCCTACGCAGAGTGCTGTGCTCGAGCCAGGAAGCAAAACCAGCTCAGGCTCCCACGCCCAGCCCCAGCCACCAGCACCCTGCCTTCCTCCGTCTTTGCCCCGCTCCACGTGGATCGGAGCACACTTGGGAAGCTCTGGGATTGCACAGGGGTGCCTTACTTCACTTCTGCTCATCAAGGTGGTATCTGATACTACAGGCAGAACTGCTTATAAAACTGTCAAGTGCTTAACCTGTGAAGGTCCCCGAAGCCAAGGGCTTTCCGGGGTGAGTATGAGAGAGAAGGGCATCCTCCCCTGCCACATTCCCTGCTTCCTCCAGGAAGGCCAGGGGATTGGGAAAGGGTCGGGGACAGGGAGAGGAAGGGGTTAGAGCAGAAGCCTAGCAAACTTGCAGTCCTGTTGAAGACTCAAAGATCCCGATCGAGGAACCTAGAAGTGGTTTGGTGTTGGATAAAGCACGGGCTGCTCGGCGTGTGCCCAGGGAATAGGGCATACCAGCTTTGAAGGGGGCACCAGGGCCTGTCTCCGGAGCCCAGACACCCAACCTGTCCCACCCGGTTTCTCTTGATTGCTGTTGTCACAGCACCACCTGCTGGTGAGATCAGACTTCGTTCTTTATCCTTCTCCACTGTTCCAGAAGACCCAAAGTCACTTATCATTTACCTACACCCTGACAGAGAGCAACCCCAAGCGCTTATTAAATAGGCAGAGAAGCTGCATTAAATCACGTGATTGCGCCAGTGCCCGCGGGCCTTGTACGGTGGGAAACGGACATGCGGACAGATCAAGAGGTGTAGCCAGAACCCCAGCGCTAATCTGGGAGAGCGGAAGTCAGGCTCCAACATCTGTCAATCCCCCATTCCCCAGGATGAAAGAAAGAAAAATCCGTAAGAGGTGTCCGATCTTAAAGGACAGCGTCTGAGAATCCGCTCAGTGAGGGCACTGCCTGGTGGGGAAAGAAAGGCCGATTCCCGTGTGTGTTCACGCCCACGTGAGCACGCATCGGAAGACGCAGTGAATTCACCCCCACCACATCGAGAGAGACTTTCTGTTAAGTGTGGGGTCTGCCCTACCTGCCTCCCCAGTGATCGAACCAGGTAACGTATGTCGAGCGAGTTGTAGAGAGGAAAGCCTTATGTAAGTGGAAATACTGCCACGGTTATAATTGGGAACACAGCAAAAGTCCCTTTTTAAATTAAGAACTCTCAGAGGAGCAGCTGTTGGGATTTACAGGTAGCAGAGAGGAGGTCATGGTAGAGAAAATAGCCTTTTCTCCTTTCTTACCAATGAGTCTCCTTTCTTTTTGTTCATCCTCCAACATAAATTTTCTGCAAATTAGTCTATGCAAACAATTTCACTTTTGTCATCCACCTACCATGAACCTGGTCGTATTGCTGCATATTTGAAAGATGATTCTAAAGGTCGCCCCCGCATCCCACGCCAAACCAAAATTACAACCAAATTCAGACGGGCTGCTCCCATGGTCATTCTTCAATTTCTAAAGAGGTAGAAGTAAAACTGGCTTTAAACAAATTATGACTTTCCAGTCATTACTATTTCGTGGGTCTTATTCCAAAAACCATACTTTGCCCTAAATACCAATCTTATCTATTGAAAAAAAGCTAAAATGACAGCAAAAATCATTTTCCCAAATGTTGCACCCCCAGATGCTGACTTTGAGAACTCATTTACAGGCCATTGGCTTCTCTGGGTCTTTAAGAAAACTACTCCACCAGTAACATTTGAAGGTCCTTGGATCAGTTTTCCGTTTAATAGAAATCATGCTGCCAGCCAGCAATAAATCCTGCACACAAAGTAAACTCTTCTATTTGGCCTAGAAAACATTTTAAGAATTACTTGGATATTGCTTGTGCTGGAACATTTCGGTATGTTAAAAATAGCTCCTCAAGATCTCCAGTCCAACCCGACCACATCAGAGGATCCCGAACTCCCCTCCTGCACAGACGCACCCAGTCTCCAGCTTGGACAGAGCAATGTCTCCTGGAGAAGAGCTGAGGGCGGACTGAGCAGCGTCTGCACGAGAGACAGAGAGAGCGAGCGAGCGAGCGCGGGAGGAACAGCAGGAGAGACGGACACGGGACGAAGGCAGCACCGGCCAAAGCTGGGAGTGCAGGGGGGATACTCCTGAGGGACCGTGAGCACAGAAGAAAAGCCACAGTTTAAAAGGGCAGCGAGAATAGAAGGGAACCAGACCGAGGGCCCTGTTTCCCGGCCCCCTACCTCCTCGTTAGATGCCCTGGCTGGCCTGTCGCCTCCGTGAGCCGCAGGTTCCTAGCCTCCACCGGCCCCAGCTGTCCCAAGAGGACCCCAGACGGCACACACTGGGACATCCCTGCTCAGCAAGCACAACCGCTCCGACCAGCTCGCCGAGGTGACAGGGGCGCAGAGCACACTGCGACACCGCGGTCCCGTGCCACCCAACAGAGGACTGCCCCCGGGACCCCTGGGGCCAACGCCCGGCTCAGCGGCAGCTGCCCTACAAGCAACCCTGTGCTCAGAGCACTCCAGGAACCACTGGCCCCTGCCCACCTCCGCTCCGGACACCCTGCCAGGGCAGCCCCTGCGCCGAGCGGCCAGGGACCTCCCCAACCCACGCTTGCCCCACGTCCAGCTGCCCCGCCAACGCACCCCCTCCCTGCAGAGCCCTGGGACCACCACAAGGCTGGCGGCTGACTCGCCTGCAGCCTCCAGCCAGGGCCCCCTCGGTGTGGAGAGCCCTGCACCCGCCCCTGCCCCAGCCCACGCCAGCCTCGGTTCCAGCCACCGCACCAGGCTCGCCCCAGCACAGCGCGCTCCACGACCCCCAGCCTGTGATGGCAACAGCTCCAGCCACGGTTCCCGGGCACACACGGTCTACACGGGGGCCACCCACACAAGATCAATCCTTCATGGAAGGTTTCCACCCCATTCATAGAAGCCAACACAAAGTAACGCAAAGCGAGACCCAAAAATATGCTCCAAACAAAAGGAGACAAAACCTTAGAAAAAGAGCTAAATGAAAGGCAGATAAACCGTCTACCGGATACAGAATTCAAAGTAATGTTTCTAAAAATGCCCACCGGGATGGAGAGGAGAGTGGATGAACTCAGTGAGAACTTCAACAAGTGATAGAAAATATAAAAAATACCAGTCGGGACTGAAGAAAACAGTAACAAATGAAAACTACACTCGAGGGCATCAACAGGTTAGAAAAATGAAGAATGGATCAACAATCTGGAAGACGGTGATGGAAAGCACCTAAGCTGAACAGAAAAACAAAAATTTAAATGAGGATAGGTTAATGGGACCTCTTGGACAGTATAAAGTGAGAAAACATTCACATTATAAGAAACCCAGAAGGAGAAGAGGGAGAGAAAGGGGCAGAACAATTATTTGAAGACATAATAGCTGAAAACTTCCCTAACCTGGGGAACAAAACAGACATTCGGGTTCAAGAAACAGAGTTTCAAACAAGATGAACCCAAGGAAGTTCACACTATGACACATACTAATTAAAATGTCAAAGATTAAAGATAAAGAAAAATTTAAAAGCAGCAAGAGAAGAGACACGGCTGGTGATGTCAGACACACCAAAGAGATGGATGAAACTGGGCCGAGTTTATCAAGAGGACCATCTTGAAAATCCCAATGACTGATATGACGACAATCCTCCAAGCCTGGGATTTTTTGTCTGAAAAATCAACTGCAGACCATCAACTTCTGGCAGAGAAAGGAATCTCTTGTTCAGGACTTTGTTCTGCTCTGTGAGGAGAAGAGTGCAAGTCTCCATGATGCAGTCCTATTAGACATCCTTTATATTCTGCTTGATCAGCACCAGGAAGTTTGGGATGTTTTTCAGATGAGTAAAGGGCCAGATAAAGACCTTGACCTTTTTGATATGGAACAATTCGAATGTTCACTTGGAAAATTCTTCAGAGAGTTTTAGAAAATGTGATGGTCTGCTTCAGAGACGCTGAGGAGAGTGCAACGTGGACTCGAATTGCCTGGGGAACATAGTATAGAAAGCCAAACCAGTACAAACCTGCTTGTGTGGTGTATTCCCAGACTCCCCACACCTCCACTTCCTCCACCAGCTGAAGAGTAATACACCCCTTCTGGGTCAGGCACGGACTGTTGCTAGCAAGCACCAGACAATTGTGAAAATGGACCTCAGAAGCTGGTGTCTGGACTCAAGACTACTGTTTTTATTTTTTAAAAAATTTATTTGAGAGAGAGAGAGCAGGAGCAGGGGGAGGCATGGGGTGGGGGGCAGGGAGAGAGAGAGAGAGAGAATCTCAGGCAGGCTCCCTGCTGAGCATGGAGCCTGACTGGGGCTCAATCCCACAACCCTGAGATCATGACCTGAGCCAAAATTAAGAGTCAGCAGCTCAACCAAGTGAACCACCCAGGTGCCCCAAGGCTATTGTTTTTAAACAGTATAATCAGACCTTTGAAACTCATAACTCTACTACACCCCTTCAAGAAAGAACCCTTGAGCTGGATATGCACATGGATTCAAGGATCATTCATGACAACAGAATAGAAAAAGTCTGGAGAGTGACTCAAACTCTGGGAGATTATCCTCAACCAAGACTAGAATTTGCACAATATAAGCTTGAAACAAAATTCAGAAGTGACTTAAATGGCGACATCTTGGCTGAGAAAGGAACCCCTCTGGTGCCTAATAAAGTTCTCTAGCCTGCATCTTCCTGAAGCATTGACATCCTTGGCCTCAGCTGGTATAACAGATGTATCACTTTCTCCCTTCCTCACTTGCATACCCCAGAAGGGAATGAATTATTTTAAAATTAGAGGTAAACAAGATGAATGTGGTTACAACTATATTGCATATGCATTTCAGTTAACCACAAGCTACATGGCTCCTGTTTATATACTTGTGTTTTAGAAATTAGTTCTTGATATTGACAGTGAGAGATGTTCAATATAATTGTTGGGACGGATTCTTTCCTCCTACACCGTGCATCCCTCTCCCCCATATCCTGCAAAGCATAGCAACAGTGTTAGGTTGTTATACATGAATTTCATGGCAATCACAAGCTGAAAACCTATAATAAATACACACAAATTATAGAAAAGAGCCAACACTAAAAATCACAAGGAAAGAGTAAAAGAAAAAAGGAACAGAGAACAACTAGAAAAACAACCAGAAAACAATTAACAAAATGGCAAGATGTACATACCTACCAATAATTAAGATGTAAATGGTCTAAATGTTCCAATAAAAGACATGCGGTGTTTGAATGGATTAAAAAAGGAAGATGCATCTATAGGCTACTTAGAAGAGACTCACTTCAGACCTAAAGACACATACAGACTGAAAATAAAGAGGGAAAAACATATTCCGTGCAAATGGGGGGAAAAAAGATGGGGTAGTAATACATACTTGACAAAGTTCAAAACAAAGACTGTAACAAGAGACACAGTAGGGCATTACAAAATAAAAGGACCAATCCAACTGGAGGATATAACAACAAATATCTATGCACCCAACAATGGAGCACTTAAAGAAAATGTTAACAGATAAAAAGGGAGACATTGACTGTAATACAATAATAGTAAAGGACTTTAACATCCCATGACATCAATCATAGATCATCCAGGCAGAAAGTCAATAAGGAATCTGTGTCCTTGAATGGCACCTTAAACTAGGTGGACTTAACAGATATATGTAACACATCCCATCTAAAAAACAGAATACACATTCTATTCAAGTGCACATGGAACATCCTCCAGGATAGCTCACATGTTCAGCCACAAAACAAAGCTCAATAAGTTTAAGAAGATTTAAATCATATTAAGCATCTTTTCTGAATACCTTGGATGAAACTAGAAATCAATTACAAGGAAAAAAATCTGGAAAACCACACACATGTGGCACTAAACAACCAAAGGGTCAATGAAGAAACCAAATAGGAAATTTAAAAAAAAAACATGGAGATAAATGAAAATGAAAACAACCCAAAATCTTTGGGATGCAGCAAAAGCAGTTCTAAGAGGGAAGTTTATACCAATACAGGTATACCTGGAGAAAAAAAGAAAAACTTCAAACAATCTAACTTTACACCAAAAAAAGGACTGGAAAAAGAACAAAGCCTAAAATTAGAAGAAAATAATAAAGATCAGAGCAGAAATTAAATGAAAGAGACAAAAAAAAAATAAGATCAATAGAACCAAGAGCTGGCTCTTTGGAAAGATAAAATTGATAGCCAGACTCACCAAGAAATAAAAGAGGACACAAAATCAGAAATCAAAGTAACAACCAACACCACAGAAATACAAAGAACTACAAAAGATTATTTTGAAAACTTACATATCAACAAACTGGATGACCTAGAAGAAATGGATACATTCCAAGAAACACAATCTTTCAAAACAGAATCAGGAAAAATAGAAAATCTGAATAGAATGATTACGTCATGAAATTGAATCGGTAATCAGACAAATCCCAATTAATGAAAGAGCATTCACAGGTGAATCCTACCAAACATTTAAAGAGTTAATACCTATTCTTCTCAAACTATTCCAAAAACTAGAAGAGGAAAGAAATCTTCCAAATACATTCTACAAGGCCAGCATTACCCCCATACCACAACCAAAGACACTACTAAAAAAGGAAACAATAGGCCAATACCCTGATGAACATCAATTCAAAAATCCTTAACAAAATATGAACCACATTCACCAATACATTAAAAAGACCATTCTCCACAGTCAGTGGGATTTATTTTGAGGATGCAAGAATGGTTCATTGTCCACAAAAATCAACATGATACACATTAACTGAAAGATAAAAATTATGTGACCATCTCAATAGACGCCAAAAAAGCACTTGACAAAATTCAACATCCATTCAGGATAAAAACTCTCAACAAAGGCCAAATGTCACAAACCCACAGCTAATATACTCTATGAAGAAAAACAGAGTTTTTCCTCTAAGATCAGAAACAAGACAAGAATGTCCACCCTTGTCACTTCTCAAACAACACTGTAAGTCCTAGCCATAGCAATCAGACAAGGAAAAGAAATAAAAGGCATACAAATTGGGAAAAAGTAAAACTATTTGCAGATGACATGATACTATATATATAGAAAACCCTAAATACTCCATCAAAAAACTACAAAAACTGACAAATGAATTAAGTAAAAGTTACAGGATACAAAATCTACAAAAATATATTGCATTCCTATATACTAATAATGAAGCAGCAGAAAGTGAAATTAACAATCCCACTTATAACTGCACCAAAAACAATACATTAGGAATAAACTTAACCAAAGATGTGAAAGACTTGTACTCTGAAAAGTAAAAAGCATTAATGAAAAATTCAAGACAATGCAAATGGAAAGACATTCCATGCTCATGGATTGTTAAAATGTCTGTACTAGCCAAAGCAATTTACATATTTAATGCAATCCCTATCAAAATACCAATCGCATTTTTTACAGAACTACAAAAGACAATCCTAAAACATGTATGGAACCACAAAGGATTATGAATAGCCAAAGCAAACTTGATAAAGAAAAACAAAACTGGAGGTATCATAATTCCAGATTTAAGGTTATACTACAAAGTGGTGGTAATTAAAAAGAGTATGATACTAGCATAAAAATAAACACATATATCAATACAATAGGAAACCCAGAAATAAATCCACAATTATATGGTCAATTAATATTCAACAAAGGAGGAATGAATATCCAATGCAAAAAAGACAGTCTCTTTAACAAACAGTGTTGGGAAAACCAGATGATCACATGCAAAAGAATGAAACTAGACCTCTTTCTTTCATCAAATGGATTAAGGACCTAAATGTGAGACCTTCCAAATTCCATAAAAATTGTTGAAGAGAACACAGCAACATCGGCCATAGCAACATTTTTCTAGGTAGTTTTCCTGAGGCAAAGGAAATAAAAGCAAAAATAAACTATTGCGACTACATCACAATAAAAAGCTTCTGCCCAGCAAAGGGAAAAAAAAAAAAAAAATCAACAAAACTAAAAGACACTCTACTGAATGGAAGAAGATATTTGTAAAGGACATATCTGACAAAGGATTAGTATCCAAAATATGTGAAGAAATGATATAATTCAACACCCAAAACCAAATAATCCAATTACAAATGAGCAGCAGAAGAGGGGCACCTGGATAGCTCATTTGTTGGGCATCTGGCTCCTGGTTTCTGCTCAGGTCATGATCTCATGGGTTGTGAAATCAAGACCTGTGTTGGGCTCCATGTTCAGCAGGGAGTCTGCTCCAGGATTCTCTCCCTCTGCCCCTCCCCCCCCAAAGTAAATCAATATTTTTTAAAAAAATAAGATATGAACAGACATTTCTCCAAAGAAGACATCCAGATGGCCAACGGTCACATGAAAAGATATTCAACATCACTCAATCAGGGAAATGCAAATGCAAACACAATGAGATACCACCTCACACCTGTCCAAATGGCTAAAATCAAAAACATGAGAAACAACAAGTGTTGGTGAAGATGTGGAGAAAAAGGAACCCTCTGGCACTGTTGAAGGGAATGCAAACTGGTGTAGCCAATGTGGAAGACAGCATGGAGGTTCCTCAAAAAGTCAAAAATAGAACTACCCTATGACCCAGTAATGGCACTACTGGGTATTTACCCCCAAAATATAAAAACACTAGTATAAAGAGACACATGCACCCCTATGTTTTTTTGCAGCATTGTTTACAATAACCCAAATACGGAAGCAGCCCAAGTGTCCATCAACAGATGAATGGATAAAGAAGATGTGGTATATATACACAATGGAATATTACTCAGCCATCAAAAAGAATGAAATCTTGCCATTTGCAACAACATGGATGCTGCTAGAGAGTATAATGCTAAGTGCAATCAGTCAGAGAAAGACAAATACCATATGATTTCACTCATGTGTGGAATTTAAGAAACAAAACAAATGGGCAAAGAAGAGAGAGAGAGAAGTCAAGAAACAGGCTCCCGACTATAGAGAACACACTGATGGTTACCAGAGGGGAGGTGGGCGGGGGGATGGGATAACTAGGGGATGGGGGTTAAAGAGTACACTTGGCACGATGAAAAAAAATAAAGTGGGAACTCAAGGGGAAAAAAATTACAGTGTGGGGACTATAATAAAAAAAAATTGCTCATTGAAACAAGCATCACATCTCTGCCTACCCTAAGTGCAATCAGCCATACTTTTTCCTGAGGAGCTGAAGCCACCATATCTCACAGGTAAGTCCCATAGGATTTTTTTTCCTAGAAACTTTATTAGGCATGCATTATAATCCTGTGTCCATATAATTTGCATATAATTTTCATGCAAATGTTGTTAGGAATCCTCTACTTTTCCAACTGAAATTTCATTGTGATATTCCTTGCACTACAACATATGGGGTTTTGTCCTCGTTTTACCTCCATGAGCGGCACCTACTCTAAGGGAGAGACCATGCATGTTGGGGAAAGAAAGGGCAGCGAGCAGAAAAAACTGGGCACACGGGTGACGAGAGCCTGCCTTTCCCCTCCATTTCAATGTAGTCCGAGCATCATAAGGCGGCAATGGTCTCAAGAGTGCACCGAATGCCTGCTTCTAGGAAGAACCCGGATGGTCTCGGCCGAGGACATTTTTTTTTTCTTCTTTCCTGCTGGAGCTCCAAAGATGAAGGCTCCTTGATGCCCTTCCTAAGCTGCTGAGCGCCCACTCTGTGCAGAAGTGCCGGGGGAGCAGAGAGCAGTAAGAGGCCACACAGGTGAGTGAACCACCTCACCATCTACTGCAGAGATGCACAGTACCCAGAATGCAGTGGGGCAGGGGCAAAAGTCACACCAGCCTGAGATCACACAGGGTCAACCCCAGGCTTGAAATGCTCTGTGACCCCCAGCCCTGCAGTGTGGTCACGGAGAACCAGCGCTGGGTGAAGGTCCTCCTGTCCACCAAACTCCTGTCTGTGACTTACCTGAGGGATAATGCTGACTTCCCACCTCCCGTGAGCAAACAAGGGAGAAGGGCCCACATCCCGCTGGCTGCTCCCCATTCCCGTCCAGATCAGCCTCATTCCTAGAGTGGGGAGCCAATAACCATTGCTGCTTCGCCCTGGAAGGCTCTCCGGAGCCTGAGCCTCTGCCAAGTGCACTGGGCGCGAGGAGTCAAGGATGAGGAAGATGGCCGCTGGGTCTGCATTCACAGAGCTTTAGAAGACGCAGACTCTCAGGGCAGAAAAGAACCGAAGGACGAATGCCCTTTGCTCTGCCCACTAGACACCATTCAAACCATTTTCCAGCTGTTGGTTTTCTTGGAGCAGCTTGGCATTCCACAGCCTGGAGATGTACACAGCTGCTCCAGCTGCCATCCAGCACACCCACCTGGAGCTCCTCTAGCTCGCCTGCAGTCCTTTTCTGCAACCCATGCCCATGACCATCCCCTAGACCCACACCCCCCTCATTGCTTTAAAGAGTTTGCACCCTGTGCCCCCAAACCAGCACACTGAGGCTGGGCCACACTCCCATTAGCAGTGGAGGCAGGAGACCCTGGGCATCCTGGGCTGAAGATGGGAGGGAGGTTTGAGCAAATCCTTAGAGGGGTCTCCACGTGCCCCGCCCCCCAGGCTGGGCACACCTCTTGGCCTCCACTAGAAATTGCTGCCTTGTTACTTGAGCTATGCTTTTGCTAGAAGCATCCTTAAGATCTCCAGGCACATGACCTTGAGGTCTGCCCAGCATGCTACCTTTTTGCATCCTCCTGGGCTGTGGAGCCAGAAAGGCCCTGGTTCGTGCAGACGGCCCCACCCTGGTGGGCAGCTCCAGCCCCCCGAGCTCAGAGCTGCTCAGCTACCCCGCATCCCTGCAGCATCGGTCTTAGACCTACCTCATGGTCCCAGCCCCTCCGTTCCCTACATGCCCCCCTCAAGTTAGCTAACTCCAGCCCTTTCCATCTCTGCTCCCAGCCTCCTGTCCCAGAGCTGAGGAGGCTATCCTCTGCTCCCTGACCCTGCTGTTCTGCAACTTCAGCGTTGCACGCTCCTCCCTTTGCCTCTTGCTCGTACTCCAATCTGGCCCCGAGCACATGCCTGGTTTCCTCATGTCCATCTCTCCCCTCGGCCTCCTGGACACCTCCCTCCCAGGACTCCCACACCACGAACCCGCTGGTCCCCAAAGTGGCACCTCCTGTAAGCCTGACAGTGGCAGAAGCTGGCATATGTCCCCAAGTCCTGTCATCTCTACTTCCCAAACCCTCCCGACAAGAGAGACATTGAATAAACAAAATTTTTTTTAAAAAGGAAGACAATTATTTCAGATGTTAAAAAAAAAAAGAATATAAAGGAAATAGAAGTGGGCAAAGGGATAAAGATTATTTGACCTAAGATTTGATTAAAAATAAGTTAAGGAGTTCTGGTCCAATGGCAACATAGGAAGATCACCAACTCCCCTCCTCCCAGGACACAGGATATATATTGCTATTGATAGGGCCATTCCTCCTGAAGAGCTGAGGGCTAGTGGTTGCTGCACAAGGATAAAGGGACCATGTAACATACAGCAGGTGAGACTAAGACACCCTGATCAAGGGACCCTGCCTCCTAGCCTGTGAACGGCAGGGCGAAGGGATCGTACTGCAGGTCTGTGAGCAGATGCATCTGCTGTGGGGCACAGAAAAAAGGCGCATGTGCAACCAAAATATAAAGCAACTGTACCTATAACACTGCCAAACATTGGGAGAGCTACTGGAACACTCTCCAGGTCAGAGGGGCTGGCAAGCATCATGGTTACCACCTTGACAGTGTAGACAAGAGCAGGGTCTGGGTGCCATACGTCGCCTTGGTGCCTCTGTGAGCCCCCAGCCCGCTCCCTAGATTCCCTGGGACACAGCAAAGCAGGTGCAATTTAGAAGAGCAACTAGAATAGAAAAGATGCAGTCCTAGAACTCTGCTAAATGGCAAGGGAACTGCTGGAACCCTCTTCA
>NC_138381.1:12362139-12376846 GCF_054177405.1 Leptonychotes weddellii | reverse complement strand
TATGATTTCACTCATACGTGGAATTTAACAAGAAAAAAAGACTCAGGAATAGAGAGCAAACCGATAGTTACCAGAGCAGCGCCGGGTGGGGGATGGGTGAAACAGGTGAAGGGGATTAAGAGTTCATTTACGTGATGAGCACTGAGTAATGTGTAGAATTGTTGAAATATACACCTGAAACTAATATAACATTGTGTTAATTATGCTTGAATAAAAAAATTTAAGAACTTTAAAGGTATGGGACAGGTTTTGCAAAGAAAGTACTTGGGGGGCGCCTGGGTGGCTCAGTCCTTAAGTGTCTGCCTTCGGCTCAGGTCATGATCCCAGGATCCTGGGATCGAGTCCGCATTGGGCTCCCCGCTCCCCGGGAAGCCTGCTTCTCCCTCTCCCACTCCCCCTGCTTGTGTTCCCTCTCTCGCTGTGTCTCTGTCAACTAAATAAATAAAACCTTAAAAAAAAAAAAAAGTATTTGGGACCCCACTTAGGAACCCTTTTCCATTTGGTTGATAGTTTGATCCTGAAAAAGGTTTAAAGTGGTGATAAAAAGTATTCATCTTTAAGGATTTGGGGGGTCCCTTGTTTACAACATTCTTTTCTCATTCCAAGATTTTTAAATGGGCACCTCTCATCTTGGAAACTCCTTGAAGAGGAGACCTTGACTTACCAATATTCGTATCTCAGGGGCTTGCCCCACACCTGGCACGTTATAAGCTTCCGAAGTATTTATTATATATAAAAGAATGCGCCAACTTTGCAAACACCGTAAGCTTGTTGGCTTTTTAATTGGTACACTTATTTAGCACATCTTTACAAAGGTCCTGGAAATGGAACAAGGCTTTCTCACACACCCCAGAAGCCATGAACACATTTTAATATAACCAATAATGATTTTTTCCTGACTATAAAATGCACACAAAAATTAGAAAAGATAGGAACGTTAATGAGATGACCCATGATCTCACTAACACATTACCATTTTATTCCCTTCCAGTTTTCTAAGCACTATTTTTAAATGTGATTATGATTAGGCTATATTCGATATCCTTTTAATTATGTTTTGAGCATCTTCCCTCTGCATATGCATATTTAATAAGTGTCAGAAACGCATCCTGTCCAATACAGAACTTGTGCTTTTCTACCCCCAAAGGAATCTTTTCTTAGTTTTTATTACAAAAACATGAAAAGCATCCATGCAGTTGCTCCAGCCAAATGCCCAGGAATCCTCCTGACTTCTCTTTCCCTCACCACTCCCATCAGCCAATTCAACAGTTCTGTTTCATCTTGAAAACATCCCAGGCGGGCCTGGGTGGCTCAGTTGGTTAAGCGTCTGCTTTCGGCTCAGGGATCCAGCCCCGAGTTAGGCTCCCTGCTCAGCCAGGAGCCTGCTTCTCTCTCTCCCTCTGCTGCTCCTCGCCCTGCTTGTGCTCTCTCGCTGTCAAATAAAATCTAAAAAAAAAAACCCCAACAACAACGTATTCCAAACCACCCACTCCTATCCTTCTCCTCGGCTTGTCCGAGCTACCCTGCTCGCTCGTTTGGGCTTCTGGAGAGGTTCCCTCCTAGTACCACCCTGTCGGGGAACGTGATCAAAGAGACCTGACCGCTGACTGACGGGGCAGCGGGGCCTGGACACGCAGAGGCTCCTCCCCTCCCACCCCTCCTCCCTGGCCTCAGAGTGTGGGCTCTGCTTGCCTTCCGTCTCCCCCAGGCTGCTCCAAGGACACAGCCTTGAGATGGTGCTGGGAGGTTGAAAATACCTGCAGGGTACACATGACTGAGCCCAGTTAGGGCCTTTTACAGACAAGATTTGGAGGGCAGCGCAGGGATCTCTTTGCCTCACTGTCGCCCAAGACAAGACTCCTATGCAAGCGTCCTTTGCTGTTATTAAAGTTACCACCTACCCACCTGGAGAAGCCAGCTGCTTCTTTTCACTCTCTCCCCGCCTGATGGGGGGCCGTTTTAGATCATACGGAAAGCTCCCAAGAAGGTTCTTTTCCAGCAGAACCATCGTTTCAAAAACATAGAAGAGGCTGCCACCCACATGCGTTTCTTTGGGGCTACACTGTATTCTTTTTTTAAAATCAGACAATAAGGGGGCCAGAGGATTTGACCCTGTGTGGTCAGCTGCAGCCACCCTCAAACCCCCTACCGCAGCATCCTCCAGACCCGAGTTCGAGGCTCTCCAAACACCACCTACCCCTACAGCTCTGCCAACCACAGACCGTGTCTCCTTCACCTGCCCAGCCCTGCCAACCACAGACCGTGTCCCTCACCTGCCCAGCCCAGCTCTGCCAACCACAGACGGCGTCCCCCTCACCTGCCCAGCCCAGCTCTGCCAGGGTTTGGCCACACCCAGACCTAGACCCACAAGGTGTTGGCGGGAGAGCAGCCCACAGCTCCCAGGTACACCCCGGCTTCCCAGGCGGTCACCGAGGAGAGGTCTCCTGCTAGAGCCAGCAGCTTTCCCACCGAACCAAATGCCTTCCCAGCACAACCTGGGGCCGAGGGACAATCCGGCCCCTACCCCTGGAAGCCCAGGGGGACTCATGGTACCAGGCTCCAGCTGGCCCTCAGCCTCTCGGGCTCCCCATCCTGGACACTACGCTCCAGAAAAATCCAGGCTTTCTCAGTTTACTGTTCTTTGCACAAGAGGCGCAGAAAAAAAGAAACAAGCCAATGCCACCAACCCGCCGCACACACTCGTTCACATCGAACAAAACGCAGGCACTCACTTGCTTCCTTATGGCCAGCCGTTCCTCAGGCAGCTGCGAGGTGCCTCGAAGTCCCAGGAGACCCACACTGCTGGTTTCCAGAGCCTTCCCCTGAAGACCAGCCTCAACGCAGGGCTCTCTCTCACCCCTCACCCGAGCCCCGCCAGCAGGAAGCGGTCCCTCTTTGGAGCACCGTGGGGGGTTCCTGGTGCTGGGCTCCTCTGAAGGCAGCCGGGGTGCACTCACGGCTTGGGTGTGGGGGGCAGTCAGTGCGGTCCCGATGGAGGGGCAGGCGGGACTTACTAAGCGGGTTGACGCTGAGTAGCAGGTGCTGCGTTTATAGGGACCTTGATTCTCCAATTCACCACAATTTCTTGCACCGTCGTCTCACACCGGGTCGGCTTCACTCATTTACATTCGCTGCCTGACTCCAACAGGTGTGATAGTTTGTGACCCCTGTCTCGTTGAGCTCGTGGCAATCAAAGACCTTGTAAGTCAAACGAATGCTGCCTCAACCTCTCCTGGGACCCCACTTCCGTGGGGCTTGACCCGCAATTCAGGCACTGGACACTTTTGCAGAACTGAAATGTGATGGTAGAAGAGAATGGCAACTGTTATGCACGAACAGCTCCTGATTCATGAGTTTGTCATCATTACTTGATCCCAGTTGCTCGCCATTTACACTAGGGACCAGGAGGAAATGGGACACATGGCAGGTGCTTTTGGGAAGGGAAGGTGTTCTGAGATGCAGGGGTCAGACAGGATGCACAGAGGAGGGCATCGCTGTGCCACTGACACGCGCAGGAGGTGGGAGACAGGAATCAAGGGTGGAAGCAAAGAAGGGAACCCGACAGGAGCGCCTTCTGTTGCTCTCGGCCACGTCCATTTTCCTCTGTTTCCTCGGTGCCCCTCCATCTTCTCAACCATGCCTGTTTTTGGCACTGAACTGATCGCTTTTCTCAAACACAAACAAACAAACAAAAAACGGTGCCTTCAGCTCCGCGTTTTGAATGAAAATGTGCACGAATGCCCGTGTGGACCGTGCGGAAATAAAGGAGCCCCCAACACACCGAGTCTGCCCAGAATAACATATGCATCAATCAGGGTCTATTTAAAAACATATGCATACTATTTTCTCCCAAGTCATGAAACACACTTGTTATTCTAGACTCTGAAGTCTCACAGAAAGGGTAGAGATCCAGTGTAAAGCTAAATGATCCTCTCAACATCCCGAGGTTGAGCAACGGCCACTGCCGACTGCCAAAGTGTTCAGTCCACTCCTGGACCTTGTCTCTGATTTTGACGAGCATGAATTTGTGCGTGTGATAATAATAAATGCTCCCAACGACCACCACTGGAAATTACGTACCGCTTCCTTCCCCTCCACTATCACTTTCCAAAGGTAGTATTGGCCTAACTGAAAGGAAAAAATGTGAGACCACACCAGGCTCCTGAGGAGTCGTCTCCAGGGGCCTTCCGTCACCCTAGAATGAAACCCAAACTCCTCATGAGCGCCCAGTGGTCCACTGGTGGGCCACCCAGTGGCCCTACAGCCTTCCCGCACAGGCTCTTCCGCGGTCGCCTTCATGCACACCCTCTGCTTCAGGGGTTCTCGACCTCAGCACCGGTGACATTTTGGTCCCCATAGGTCTCTGTTATGGAGGCTGCTCTGTGCACTGTAGGTCGTTTAGAGCCATCTCTGGCCCTACCCACGAGCCGCCCGCAGCGCCCTCCCACACTGTGGCAACACAAATGTCTCCAGACACTGCCAGATGTCACCCGGGTGGGGGACAAAATCAGCCCTGGTGAGAATCTCCAGTCCCATCCCACTGAACAAGCCATGCATCTCCCCACTTAGGCCCCTCCTTACAGCTCTGGCCCCCTTCCCACTCTTCCTTATTCTCCTGTCTGCCTCCTCTGTCTGACCTCGGTGTAGACGTTCACCTCTGCAGAAGGGTCTTCTTGAACTGAGGTGGGCTCTTCAATGTCACCCTGTCCTACATCACTGCATTTGAATTGCCTCATAGCCTTTATCAATACATGAAACGATCGAGTTTATGTGTTCACCATTCCCTCCCCAGATTGTAGTTCCAGGAGAGTAGAAGCTCGTCTGTCTTTGTGAGGTATCCTGGACGTAAGCGACAATACCAGACAGACAGCAGACATGTGACAACTGCCACACGGATACATAAGTGACTCCCTTCTCCATCACTGGGGGCTCTTTGAAGGCCAAGGAGCGGGGGCATGAGGGGAATCACAAAATGCTTGGGATAATTCCAGGCCGTGATTATTTGAGAAAGTCTCGGGAGATTTTGTTCTGACAGCATCCTGTAGCCCCAGCTTTCTTAGTCTGGTGAACGTGGTGCTGGGGGCCCCAGGGGAGTGACCCCACTGATGCAGTCTTCTTACCAGGTGGGTCCCACACATCCTTCCAGGCTCTGACAGGTCATGCAGAAGTGCAGTGGGTCGAGAACAGCCACATCTTGGAGAGGTTATTGACTTGAAGGGAGCACAGAATGTTGTGTCTGGAATAGGAAGCTAAGCCAGGACAGGGAAGGGGCCCTGCTGGGAGCCAAGGTGTGAGAGGGTGGGGGTCACATCGTAGGGGGCCCAGATGACCCTCCCTCCCAAAGCCGCATGGCACCCAACCCCATCCTCCTGACCACCCCTTGGTCACACACACTCCTCATTCACATCTCCCAGGATGCATTTCTGGGGCCCTCCAGCCAACCTCTCCATTCCCTTCTCTTTGCCAAACGTGCAGGGCCGATTCCATCTCTTTCTGACCTCTCTGGAGCTGCTGATTCAGTGAATCGCTTTCTATCCTCATCTTCTCTGCTCTTGGCAGGCCTTACAGAAAAAAAAATCCTTTGCAAGATTAACATTGACCACAAAGGATATGCTTTTCTACCTCTTTTTTTTATCTCATTTTTCAATGTCAATTGGTTCAATTTATTGCAACTACAATTCATTACAATTAAACATTAGAGGCAGGCGCGGTGGGGGGAGGAGGCCATATTGATAGAATGCATATCAAATATTGAAGTTTTCAACATAAAAATAAATCACTCTATTATTTCCTATAGACATGCAACTGCTCAAAACAGCACCCTCCCTGGTGGCAAAATTGAGTATCGATTAGCATCTAACACATGCCCACTGAACTTGATTGAGCTGAGCATCCAGGACTCCTTGTGGCTTTTTTTCCCTCGAGAGAGAAACCCAAGCAAGAGCCTGTGGTTCTCTCCCCAACAGCACCAGTGTGTGCAAGGCTGGGGTATCTGGTGTCTGGCCTCACAGGAATTTACCATTTTTGTGGCTCTGTGGTGAGGTCATGTTGAGGAGTGTTCTGATTTCAGCTGCTTTTCCACCTGGATAGATCTTGGTGACAATGCTCAAGAAGTGAACTGCAAAAAGAATTGGTGAATTACTGTTTGAGGACAAAATTCCAGACTATTTTACAAATTTTACCAAGGCTATATTAAACTGTCACACACACACACACACTGGATGCCCCGGCTACAACTCAGCTCTAAGAATTTTGAAATCTTGGTAGAAGATACTGGATTCTAAAAACTGCTGAGAGGCTTTTCGCCTCAAGTGGCTCAACCTGGTACGTCATTTTTGAAGCTGCCTCCACTACAAAATCTACTTCCAATACACAGATGTAAAGAACCGTTTTGTTCTAGGAAAGCCATGAAGTAAGCTGAATGCACACTTTTAGATGAAAGGCAGAGTCTTCCGTCTGGGATTATAAAGCCGTTCCCGCCTGCCCCAGCAACACATATCCCCGTGTATAATTCCCCGGGCTCATATACTCATCTGATAACTACTGACAGGGGTATCTCTTTCTATCAAGCAAATTGAGATACAGAAAAAAAAATCCCCTAGCTGCTCCAGCCAATTAGATGGGGTTTCGGTTGCTGACATGTGGAGCATCCGAACCCCTAGAAATGCACTCAGAGAGAAACTGACAGCTGGGCTGGGGGTGAACTCTTGTCGTGGTTTCCCAGGGCTGCCATGACAAAGTACCGCAGCCAGGTGGCTCATCCTCTCCTAGCTCCGGAATCTAGAAATCAGAAGTCAGGTGTCGGCAGGGCCGTGTTCCCTCTGAAACATGAGGGAGAGGACCTTTCCTTGCCTCTTCCAGCTCCCGGTGGCTGTCCGTGATCCTTGATGCTCCTTGGCTTGCAGCTGCGGTGCTCCAGTCTCTGCCCTTGTCACAGGGTCTTCTCCCTGGGTGTCTGGGTCTCTGTGTCCAATTTTCCTCTTCTTATAAAGACACCAGCCATGTTGGATTGAGGTCTGCTCTAATCCAGGAACGACCTCATCTTAAAGTAATTATATCGGCAAAGACCCTATTTCCAAGTAAGGTCACATTCTGAAGTACGGAGGGGTAGGACTCGAACATATGAATTTAGCGAGGAGCACAGTTCAACCCAGAGCAGGGTCTTTCCCAGGAACTCCAGTGACAATACCCTGATTGCTCTCAGAAACAACCGGGGGCAGGGGGGAACCTCTGTGGGGAGCCAAGAGATCCAGCCATGGTAGGGCCCCCCTGGCGTACTTGGACCAGTGATCCCTGTGTTGATCAGTTATGGAAGGGGCTCATCCTTGATGAGCCTGCACCACAAACTGACTACTGATTCTAGAACCTGCTCTGATTCATGTCGGCGTCCCTCGCAGTGATGCCTGGAGCCGTGGAGCCAGGGAGCCAGATGCCATTCCCTTAGACAACTCTGATGTGCACATGCCCTGAGATAGGGCACCTGCAGGTAGAAGGAGAGGAGGCCATGGCCCCACCCTGGGAGTTGTGTTCTTCAAGCCCACACAGCGTCAGCATTGCTACAGACCCGGGGGGTGAGCGCCGTGGGCCGGGCATGTCCACGTTGGCCGGGCGTGAGGGGTGAGGGGCCTTTTCGCTGGAGACCCCACCCCAGAAGGGCGAGGTGGAGGGAAGGGCTTGATGAGGAAGATGTAGGGTTGGCTTTGTCCTGAGCCCCGTGCTGTGCATCTACTGACGCTCCACAAACCCGAGTACAGCGTTGGGACAAGAGACAGGGGCTGGGGCCAAGGTGGGCATCTGGAGTTGGACTCGGTGGGCGAGGGGCTGGATCATGTGCTGGGCAGGTCAGAGGTCAGGGCAGAGGAGGGAGCATGATGACGTGACAGTGGCTTAGGATAGCCACTCTGGGAACCTGAAGGGTAATGACAACGCATCCTCAACAGCGCTTTGGGGGCAGTGGGGATTGGCACAGCGTTTTTGATGGGCCCTGTGTTCTCAGAGCCGTTGGGGTACTTTGCCCACCGTGCTTCTTACCGCCGGCCGCCCGCCAGAGCCGCTGGGGAGGATTCAAACACACTCATGCCAGAAGCTCACCCTGACAGAGTCGGATTTAACTGGCCTGGAGGTAGGACCTACACGAGTATTTTTTAAAGCACCCTGGGTGATTCTACTGTGCAGCCAGCGTGGACAATCGTAGTTCCTGCAGGCCAAGAGAAGAAAATGGCGAGTTCCTTTATCAGCTCCGGGTCTGGGAAGGACTCAAGCATCAGCTTTCACAGGAGGCTGAAAACCAGAGCACTGGTTTTCCCCGAAGAGCACATTCTGACAGATTCATTCACCTCTGGAGCCTCGCTCAGAGCAGAGAGGACGAGCCTGGCAGGGCTGCCCCATCCCAGAGCCAGCCGGTCTGGAGGGCGAGGCCGCATCCCCGGTAAATGGACGCTGCTTCTCAGAATTTCCACGTCTGTGAGGGAGGGCGGCAGCGCTGACAAGGACGAGCCAGAAAGGAACGCCAGCACCAGCGTGGCGCCCACTGCGGTCACCAGCAGGAAGAGCGGCGGGACCCGCGCAGGGCCTGGAAGGCGCCCCTGGGCCAAACAGCACAGAGGCATATCCTTGGGGGTGACAGGGGGTCAAAGGTAGGGGCTGGAAAGACACGTGCAACGGGAGCCTCTCCCGGAGCTCTGCCCCTGTGGGTGGGTAACCCCCACAAAGAGAGAGTACCCCCCCATCCCACTTCTGCTCCGGAGCTGGGAGTGTGGGGCATCCAGCCCTCACTTCTAAACTGTAGGTCTGGTTCTTACATACACGGCAAACTCATTAACCTTTCAGCTTCAGTGGGGTGGAAAAATACCAAGTCACCTCGCAGGCTTTCCAAAGGTTATTTCACATTTCAGTGCCTCCAAGAAGCACTGAGGATCCTCATCACGGTTTCTTCGCCCTCCCTGAATCCTCTCTCTGGTATTCACTTAAACCAAATTTCAGTGCATAGCTGGCTTGAACTTGGAGACTGACACAGGAAAGCACGAGGGTTCGCGCATTGGTTTCCTTCACCAAGTTGTAAGTTGAAGGCATCTTATTGTGGAGGCGCCAATATATTTATACAGTGCCCTGCAGTTTATGAATCACTTACATATTATCACCTTGCAGTTGTTTTCCTAGAAGTTAGTACAGAAAGGTGTTACTGAGGGCGCCTGGGTGGCTCAGCTGGTTAAGCGACTGCCTTCGGCTCAGGTCATGATCCTGGAGTCCCTGGATCGAGTCCCGCATCGGGCTCTCTGCTCGGCAGGGAGTCTGCTTCTCCCTCTCCCACTCCCCGTTTGTGTTCCCTCTCTCGCTGTGTCATTCTGTCAAATAAATAAATAAAATCTTTAAAAAAAAAAAAAAAAAGGTGTTACTGAGAAGAGATAAAATATTCTGAAAAATACACGTAGGACAATGAAAAGCTTGACAATGTACAGAATTTTTTAAATATCTTAAGCTTAATGTCTCGGACTGTGTAACACTCTCAAGTTGTTCCAGAAGACTCACACCAGACAGAGACCTTGTCAGAGAATGCTTGCAGGAAACAGACACCGAGAGCTACTTCACCCCAATTTCTTCATTTTGGAGAAGCCAAAGACAACGGGGGAGTTTCTTAGCGATCCGGGAAGCCATCCTTGGGTTCAACGTCAGTGGATGCCACAGGTGGGTTTACTGGCATTCTAATTCTCCTGGAGCCTTGAGAAAGCCACATTTTGGGAGTCACTGAGATCACCCATGTGGGCCTTGGTTCTCAGTCATTTTGCTGTCCCAACACGCCTGGGCGAATGGCTTTCCCACCAGGTACCATGGGGCTCTGAGAAAGGGTGATGATTCTAAGTGGCTGATCAAGGATCTTTGGAGGAAAAGAAGGGCACATATGTAGTTGGAAAAAGCTCTATCCCTTGCCACACCAACACTCACCCAGCTGAGAATCACTCATGGAAACATCTGTCATCAGTACTTTCTGGGTTTGAGAACTTTGAGTGGGTGGTGGCATCTCTTGGCAGAAGAGGCCCCAGGGAAATGGAAGGCATGTTAAGGCAATGCCCTGCCACTCACCTTTGATCCACTCAGGACTCCCAACCCCTCACCTCAAATTTCTCACTTGCTGTGTGACACACAGTCTCTTGGACAGCTCACCCTGAACTCCACCATTGTCCGACTGCAGAAACAAAGAGAAACAATGCCCACTCAGGATGGGTACCCTCTCCATCCACCCCTGGAGGGATTTCCCACAGATTTACTCCCCTTAGGAATTCCCATACAAAATGATAAATATCCCTGTAATATAAAATAAAATTAAATAAAACAAAATAAAATCAAAAGACAGACAATGCCAAGGGTTGATGAGATTTTGGAATAATTAAAACTCTTATGTACTGTTAAGGGGAGGATTTCCCAATGAATGTTTAGAATCAGCTTGCCAATTACATAAAAATCTTGGTATCTTAATTGAGATTACTTCAGATCTATAAAACAATTTCGAATAAATGACATTTTAACAATATTGAGGTCTCCTTTCCATGAACTTTGCAGATCCATCCATTTGCTCAGGTCTCCTTTAATTTTTTTCAGTGATGTGTTATAGTTCTCACTGCAGAAGCCTTGAACATCCTTTGTTAGATTTCTTCCCAGGTATCTGATGTTCTCTTGACGTAGTTGTAAAAGCCACCGTTAAAAAAATATATTTTCTAGTTACTCCTGTGGGCACAGAGAAATACAGCAGATCTGGGGTGTTTTGAATCCAGCAAATTGGTTAATGAGACAGTTCTTGTGCTTAATCTTCCAGGGCACTAATTCCAATCTCACAATGACTACAATTTCTTTTGATTCATCTGCTGCATTTTAAACTTTTGAGACGCATGTGCGTTAAGCTCCGTGTGTGTGCGCACACACACATGTACAAGTGTGCTGCAAGTGCCCGTCCTTAAGGGCACTTACTACTTCTGATTTGGTGCTCTTGGCCTCCTTGAGCCGAGCTGTGTCCCTACAAAGTATTCTTGTGGTGTGGTTCTGCCTTCTATCCTGTCAGCTGCTGGGCTGCCTCATATGGAGCTACCATTCTCTGTGGACTTTCCTTAGTGCCAGGAATCTCACACACAGTGAAAGAAAAAAGGAGTCTCTGTCCCTGTGGACCTAAGTGACAAGGGCTATCAGAGCCTTAGGGGCCCCAGAGGGACCCTCTCTGTCCTCCACACAATTCTATCTCAAGCACAGGGATACCTCAATCCACCAGTCTGCTCCTCTTGGCCTTTTGGGGTCAGGGTGAGCCTGGACTATTTTTACCCAGAACACTCTGACAACACATGCCTAGGTTTTTTCCATACCAATGATTTTTCCAACTCTCCGGATGCCACATGAGTGCCCTACGATTGAATTCAAGTCTGACGACCGACAACCTGGAGTTAGCGTCAGATTCTACAGATCTGAGGGCTCAGTCTCAAGACTGCCCCACTTCAGACACCAGTCTCAAGTCCTAGGCCACCCATGCTTCGGACTGACCAGCTATGAATCAGGGGTTCCCACAGCCCCCTCCTCAGATTGAATAATTTGCTAGAACTGCTCACAGAACTCAGGGAGACACTTCTTTTACCAGGTTTATTATAAAGGATGAAACTCGGGAACAGCCAGATGGAGGAGATGCACAGAGCAAGGTATGGGGGCTGGGGTGCAGAGCTCCCATGGCCTCTCTGGGTGTTCACCAATCCGGAAGCTCATCAAATCTCTCCCATCAAGAGTTTTTACAGAGCTTAATCTCCAGGCCCTACTACCCTTCCGGGTGGCTGGTAGGTGGGGCTGGAAGTTCCAACCCTCTAACCACTAGTTTTTTCTGGTGATGGAGCCCATCCTCCTCGGTCTTTCTAGGACCAAAAACATCCTTAGGCTATCTAGGAACTCCATTTTAAGTTACCTCATTAGCATAAACTCAGGTGAGACCACAAGAAGCTCTTTATGAAGGAGCTCTTTATAACAAAAGCCATCCCTGTCACTCAGGAAATTCCCAGGTTTTAGGAGCTCTGTGACAGGAACTGGAGACAAAGACCAAATATATTTCTTATACCACAGTGCCCCTGCCCAAGCATACGGTCACTTTTTTCTTCTTCAGGAGAGACTACAGACCCCTCAACTTCTTCTTAAACTGTCCCCTTCTGGTTCTAGCTCTGCCCTCTGTGTCCAATTCCCAGTAGGTGACTCTGACTTTGGAGACCCCAGCAAAACTCACTCACAATTAGCCACCTGCAGGTTCCAGCAACACCTGCTCAGGTAGGCAAGCATCTTGGAACTGAGTGTGGAAGAGAAGTGGGAGACCATGTTCAGGGCTGAGGTTCCCAGCCAGCTAGGTTTCTCTTGGCGAATTGGCCTATGGCTTATTTGTTGGGTATACAGTTAGAAGCATGGCAGGACAATCCACTGATATACAAGCTTTGTCATTCATCTAATGTTTTTCCCCCTCTCTCCATTTCATGTAAGTAAGCAAGGCTCTGAGTGACCTCTCCTCAGGGAAGGTCTGAAGATAAATCTGCTTAATGTCATGGCTCTGTTTCTTCTGGGACCACCTGAGGAGATCTTTAGGGGCTTTAAGAAGTACAAGGAAAGAGGTTGATGGGGTCAAGACTAGCAAGACCCCAGGTCCCTGGTGAAGTGCCAGTATTCAGAAAGGATGCCTATGGAGGGTGCCAGGTTGCCCAGCCGACTCCCTGGACACTGGAATTGCCAGTGATGACAAAGAGTTTTGGGCCTTCAAGCAGAGCACGGCTGGTTAGCTTCTGACTCGGAGACACCATGCAAGCTTGGGCACTCAGTAGCAAGCAGGAACGATGAAAGACAGGGGGATCTCCCAGGTGCTTAGGGTTGGCCAAAAACATCAGAAGCTCAGTTCTGGGCTGGAGAGTATGTGGGTATGGTGGAGAGGAAGCTAATGTTAGTCAAGATTGGGTTTCCTGCTAACTTGGCAGGATGGAAATTGCTATGGGTTGAATTGTGTCCCCTCGAAAAAAGATATTTTGAAGTCCTAACCTCTAGTATTACAGAATGTGACCTTATTTGGAAATGAAGTCTTTATGAAGTTATGAAGTTAAAAAAGTTAAGTCACAAGTCAAAATGAAGTCACTAGGGTGGGCCCTATATGACTGTGTCCTTATAAGAAGGGAAATTTGGACACAGAAATAGGCACATGGGGAGAACACTATGAACTCCAGAACTGTGAGACATTTCTATTGTATAAGCCACCCAGTCTGTGGCACTTCATTATGGCAGCCCTAGGAAACTAACAGAGATTTAGAACTGGATTTAGGGAAAATTAAAAACATAGTGTTTCTTACACACCAGTGAGTGGTGAACTGAGGTTCCCACTAGCTAGTGACAGGAGAGCTAATTTCCTGAAAGTCAGTGCGGTTTTATGGGAAAAGTTCCTGAAATTGTACAGTATCTTTCAGCTATCCATTGAAGATTAGAAGGAGAGGAGGCTTTCTCTTCTCTGGAAAGCCCTCTCCCCTTCCTATAGTACTACAAGAGCATGGTGAAATAAATTCCATGTCACTGACAAGGAGCATGACAGCCAGAGAGGGTGGAGTTCAAGAATATAACTTTTGATTCTTGGCCCCGGGGACATCCCTTCATTCTTTCTGAAAGAGAACTCTCAGGACGTTCTTTCCTCTGTGGTCAAATCCTCCAGGTTGGAATTTCTCCTTATTGTCAGATTATGATCCAGTGTCCTGGCAAAAAAACAGAGATAAAAATAAAGTTACCATGGCTATATTGAACAAAGAAGCCACTGTTATGAGGGAAGAATGAGAAAAGCTTTCCTCGGCCACTATACATGTGAAGATGACCGGAGGGTGCTGGGAGGCAGCTAGCTCAATAGGAGCCGATCAGATTCTGCGTTTGGTAAGGGAACTAACGCAGGCTTAGTGGCATAAATAAAGACATGGTTTGCATGGTCTGTACGTCACCAGAAACAACTATGCTTGGTGTTGGTCCGACCACCCTGTGAATACCATGTTCATGTCTAGGATCCAATTGTCTCGGGGTTTCACCATACTAGTGCTATGTTGAGAGCACAGGCAGGAGGAGGTGGGTGCTGGGAGCCAAGGCATATGAGGAAGGTGCTGTTCTTGGCCTGGACAGGAGTCCAGGGTGGGAACTAGATAACCCCACCATGAACACCAGAAGGCAGGCTTAGGTCTGACTTGGGAGGTTCTAGGTTCTAGAATGCAGCTGGGGAGGGAGTGAACATTTCATGCTGGTTCAAATGGAGCTGTCAAACAAGGGGTCCCAGAGTGGAAAACAGCTGCCCCAGAAAGTATTGACACCAAAGGTAGATGGCCATGGAGGCAGCCTGTGGGGGAATAAGAGAGACTCACTTCCTAAATTCTAGGTTCTCAATGCCTCTCACTGCACACATATTTTCTAGTAAAATTATACTTCATTAATTTCATTTTTAGCATAGGGAACTCTGAGGTTGCGGTAAGTTTAAGAAAAATCTTTCTTTTTCATGAACAATAACAAAAACAGTAAGAATACAAGCAACTAGGGAAATTGAGAAGAAACATGAAGGGTCTTACAATTTGTCATGAGGCCACTAGGGGGCAGAGGAAGATAGCTAGTTGGAACCACTAAAAAACACTGCAATCCCAGTCCTTTTTTCCCCACTACAAAATGCTTGAGTAGAAAAGAAAAGGTACAA
>NC_138381.1:12353806-12362039 GCF_054177405.1 Leptonychotes weddellii | reverse complement strand
GAATGTCAAGGTCAGCACTCTCAAAGCGTGCTCAGGCAGCCTGGGAAAATGAGGACCAGACAGCGGGCATTTAGGGTGGACACAGCTGCTTTCTTGGCTATTGCCATTGGATTTTGAAGGATTATAAGTCCAAGACAAGCCCGAGGCAATCAGCCTCAGTACAGCCTTGTTTAGGTCTCAGAAAAGTCTGAAACTGTTACTACATGATGGATCTTCCATCTTCCATTGCAACCATTCCTGGCTCACCAAACACCAAGAAAGCAGATAATCCTGGATGGTCAACCAGTGGCCAGGACTGGGTAGCAGTGAGGGCCCCTTACTTAATTAGCTTATGCAGGGACTTAAAGATTTGATGCAGTGATCTTATGGGTTGAATTAAAGCACCTTGTGACCTTGAAGGTCTATGATCTCCCCAAATCCCATGAGATAAGGATAGAAGATAACCTCCCATTCAAAGAAGCTGAGGCTCTGAGGATTTATTTCTCCAAGTTCATTCATTCAGCAAACATTTATGAGTTCTGTGCTAGACCTGATGAGTGTTGAGGGCCTTCTAGAGTCACTGAGGAAACAGATACACGGTCTCAAAACAGAGTGCTGTCTGGGATGCCACAGAGATGTGTACAAGGAGCTAGGCAAGCAGAGAAGTTCCAAGGCTCAGCTGAGGAAAAGGGATCCAAGCAGGCTACATAGAGGCGGTGACTTTTTTAGCTGCTTTGACTATCCCCAAGGAACTTGGCAATAGCAAAAATAAAACAATTGTGGAGGGACACTTTTGTGTTCCAAACTGCACAGGATTCCCACAGAGAACGAGACAGAACAAAACAAGATCATCCCGGTGGAAGACAAGCTTACAATAAAAATAAAAAATTATTAAGCACTAAAGGACACAGTCACCATGAGTAAAAGTCAATGTCCACGCTAAACATAGCTTTCAGATAACAAAATGTTCAGGTAGAGTGCATAAGGTAATATGTTTAAAACAAAAACCACAGAAGAGAGACTAACTAATGAGGATAAATACAGCCAATGGATTTGAAGAAGAGCCAAACAGAACTTCTAGAAATGAAAAGTGGGATTGTTTCAATGAAACACTCAGTAGATAGGGCTAAGCAGCAGTTGGACACAGCTAAAGGAGTCTGTAAATTGGAAGAAGGAGCCAGCAGGAGATGGAGAATATTAAAGAAAGTCTATGAGACATGGAGGATTAAATAACAAGAACTGTCATATCCTTAACAGGAATTTCAGGCAAGACTAGAAAGACTGAGAGTGGCATCCTCAAAGAGACACTGGCTGAGATTCTTTTTCCGAACAGAAGACACAATTCTTCAGAATCCAGTGGTTGGGATTCCTGGGCAATATAAATACAGAGAAAGGCACCCCCACACAGACGAAAATGAAACTGCAGAAATTAGCAAGGGACTAAGGGATTTCATCTCCCTGGATGAAGAAACCGGAAATTAAAACACAAAAAAGTGAAGTGCTCAGAAAACTCTGGAAGCCAATGAAGAACATACACGTCCTAGTCATCCCGCCTGGGGCAAGGGAGCTGGGGAGGCTGCTCCCCGGGGCTTCAGTTCCCTAGCACTCAGGCCTGCTGCACAGGCGGCGAAGGGGGGCTCCGGGTCAAGAGAAAGTTCTCAGGACACAAAACGAGGTGTCGGCAGTTGGAATTCGAGCCTGTCAGCATTGAACCAGGAAAGATGAGTGTGTGAGTGGGGCTCAGGCTGCTCCTGCTATAGCACCTTAGTCAATGCCTTTAGGAGAATGTACTTTTTTTTTTTTTTTAAGAGGCAGAGAGGAAAAGACCCCAACAAACTCAGGGCCACGATTCGCTGTCCTCCTCATAGGTAAATGTGCTTGAGAACTTTCTGCGGCTTCCTGGCACTTTCTAAATGGACCCCTGCCTCCAGCTCAGTTGTCTCACAAACACTGGGAGGGGTTGCAGGCAGCCTGGAGCACTTCACTCGCATTAAAGTGACAGAATCTAAAAACACCCAAGTGTGTGATCTGTCCATGGCCTTGCTAATGGCCTGGCAGGCAGACCTGTGCTCAGAAAACCATGCAGGTGCAACTGGCACTGAAAACAGCAGGTGATGAATTCCAAGGAATCAGGAAATTCAAGATATTAAACTTCTGGCTGATTTAAAATACAAAAAAAGAGGACATACTTTTATAGTACTGATATTCGCCCAGATCTGAGTACTATAAAAAGAACTAGAGAGGAATAGAATTAGAAACCCACCTTCTGGCATTCCTAAAATAAAGTGGAATAAAAAGCTCTCAGGAGTGACAGAAGAATACCAGGGCAGATGGCATTACACACTGCAATTTAGCCTTGGCAGTAACCACAGTGGGGAGACCTGTCCCAGCCCACTGAATGACTTTAATGACCCTCCTCTTTCTCTTCTTTTGTTCATTTCTATGGTTTACAATTTTATTTTTAAATGCCTGGTATTTTATAAGGTCTCTAGTAGCTTGGACATTATTTGCAAGGGTTCAGTTAGTTACCCCACCTGTAAAATTAAGATGCTAACTCTCGTGTCTCAATTCAGCCTATTAACTCTCTCTGCCCTCCTACGGATGTGAAGAGGAAGGACGACAGTTGAGAGCCCCACATATGTTTTGGCAGCTGTTAATGAGACTGGCATAAAAAGCTGAGATATTTCCATCTTTCCCAGAAGAGAAGAAAATTATGTCAGCAACATCTCTGTCCCTAAGCTGAAGCAGCCCACAGTACTTGAGAGTTTGTTATACTCTAACATCAATTCCAGCTTCAGTCATCCATTCCATCCATCAATCTATCCTTTCACCCATTATTCCATCACACCCAGCCAGCCAATCAACCATCTTTTCTTCCATCCTAACCAACCTTCCCTTCATCTATCCAACCAACCCAAGCAGTCTCCCTTCCTTCTTTCTCTCCTTCTTTCCTTCCTCCCTCCCTTTTCCTTCCTTCCTTCCCGCTTCCAATTAGTGCATCTCAAACAATCATCCATCCATCCATCCATCCATCCATCCATCCATTTATCGCAACCATCCAAGATCTACTGAGTATCTTTGGGATAACTAAGCACTGAAATACAGAGGTAAAAATAGTTTTACCTTCAGTAAGTTTACCCTTTAATACAATTTTTAAAAATCTATACATGGGGAAAATCTAATTTTTTTTTATTTTAATGGAAATAATTTTCTCTAGAAATATTTGTGAATCTTCCCACATTAAGTGGTAAACATAGTCATGGAAAAGTGGAAAGAGAATTCTTGTGACTTTCATTGCCATTCAGTATGGGGTCCTCAAGCAAGTGTTTTCCAAGGGATGCTTCCCTTGTTGGTTAGCCTTTCCTTTTGTGGACTTTTACTGGGCACTGTAGATGACCTTGTCCACTTTTCTAGTGGAGCAGGAACTGAGTCCAAGCCTTCCCGAGGTCCAGGAGGATTCTGGGAATGTGTGTGGCAGGGAGAATGAGCATCCCTGGACCACATGTTAGACAACTCGGCCCAGACACAGCTTCACTTTATTGGCTTGGTAACTCCTAGCAAACCTCAAAACCTCCCGAGTCTGTTTCTCCATATACAGTTATCATGGCTCTGCCAGGTTTTGCATACATTGTGTGAAAACAATCTGTAAAAAGAGCTTTCAAAACCACCTATTAGACAAAAGCACTTCTTTTTAAAAGTGTTTATTATTTCTTAATTACATAAATAATAAAAGTTGACAGTAGAAAAATCAGAAGACCCAACTGAGAAAAAAAACTGAAAACAAACAAACATAAAATCATTTTAGTCCCACCACTTGGTTTCCCCGAAATGTGTTTGTTGTCAGGGAAGGATAAGGATGATGAGAGCTCGAGGTGAAAAACCAGGTACTATAACAGGATATATGCTACTGATCCCATTATTTAAAACTATATTTTCATATATACGGCTGGAGGATTATTTTTAATTAACTTTACCTATATTATTAATACATAGTATCAGAAAATCAGATAAGTAAAAGACAAAAATTAAAATGGATCCTGATCTACTATCTAGCTATGACCACTGATGATATTTTGGTATATTAACCTCACAGAGTTTACTCTGTATATGCATGTGTGTGTGTGTGTAAAGGATTTATTTATTTATTTGAGAGAGAGAGAGAAAGAGAGTGTGCATGAGCAGGGGGACGGGCAGAGGGAGAGGGAGTTGGGAAGGAGACTCCCCACTAAGTGCAGAGCCCGACTCAGGGCTGGATCCCACAGCCCTGAGATCATGACCTGAGCCAAAACCAAGAGTTGGACGCTGGGCACTTAACTGACTGAGCCACTCAGATGCCCCTACTTCTGTATTTATATATTTTACAAATATTGTATCAGATCATATATATAAATATGTTGCTTGCTTTCGCACTCTATACTAAATGGCCAGCTTTCCATGTCAATACATATACTTCATGATATTTGAATTAGCTTTGAGTAGTCTGTCCTATGGATGCATCACTGTCCTATGGATATGTCATCATCCCCTGATGTTGGACATTTAACATTCCAAGAGTTTGGAATTTTCCCATTTAAACAATATGTGATCAGGACCATTGCAGTTAAATCTTTGTGCCCATACATATTACTGCATTGAATCTCAGATATATTGGACTATTTATTCTCTTGTTGTAGTATAGGAGAATCCTCCCTACCTGCCCAAAATAAGAATATATTTATTTTTAAAGATTTTATTTATTTATTTATTTGAGAGAGAGAGAGAGAGAGAGAGCATGACGGGGGAGGGGCAGAAGGAGAGGGAGAAGCAGACTCCCTTTGAACAGGGAGCCCGACATGGGAGCCCGATGGCCCAGGACCCCGGGATCATGACTTGAGCCGAAGGCAGACGCTTAACTGAGCCACCCAGGCGCCCCAAGAATGTATTTATTTAAGTGTACATTGGTAACACCTTCATCCTTTCAACAATCAATAATCAGAAAGAGGAGAGTGGGAAGTCTGAAAGGAGTGGAAAGGAGAATGGATAACTCCAAGCTTTATCCCAGTCAGTCCAGGGGCTCCACCGGTAACCTTGTGAAGCATTTTTTTTCTATTCAGTTTTGTTTTGCAAAACCAAGGAAACAAAAATATAAATTCTTATCTTCCACCCCTTTAGATAAAAAGGTAGTAGATTATATACACTGTCCTGAACCTTGCTTATTTTTCTTAACAAAATATAGTAGAGCTCTTCCCATGTCAATACTGAGAGCACATCTGTTTTTTTCACAGCATAGCACTCATCCCGGGGAGGCAGCAAAACAGTGTTCCAATGAATAATCTCCATGCGATGAATGTCCTCTGTGCATGCCTGAAGCTATAGGATAAATTCTCAGTAGTGGAATTATATATTTGTAATTTGGGGGGAGAGGGTGTTGTTTATTTATTTATTAAGATTTATTTATTTGAGAGAGAGAGAGAGACTCTGCGAAGAGGGGGAAGGGGCAGAGAGAGAGGGAGAGAGAGAATCTTAAGCAGACTGTGTGCACCGAGGGTGGAGCCTGACATGGGGCTTGATCCCAGGACCCCGAGATCACAACCTAAGCCAAAATCAAGAGTTGGCCGCTCAAATGACTGAGCCACCCAGGCGCCCCTATATATTTGTAATTTTGGATATATTGTAATTTGTAATAATGGATATACCAGGTTACATCCCCAGTAACATTTTTTCTGGGGTGCCTGTCCTTCCACAGACCTTCCAACAGAGAGTGGTATTAAACATGAGGATTTTTGCAATTCAGTAGGTGAAAATGGTATTTCAGGGTTGCCTTCTGTGAACGTGGCCCCAATTTTTTCTAGTCCATCCTCTCCTCTCCTCTGCTTTTCCTTCCTTCCTATTTCTAGGAGCTCTTTATGTATTAGGAAGAGTAGGTCTTTTTTGTCATATGAGTTATAAAACTATTTTCCCACTCTTCATTTCCATTCTTCATTCCAAAATTTAGTGTAGAGTAGTTGTTTTTTGCTTTGTGAGCAAAAGGTTTTAAAAACATAGAACATATTAGTCTCACTGTTTGTGCCTCTGGATTTTGAGTCATTGGTTCAAAAAGTGTGGAAATAGGATATTCTTCAGGAGAGCGAGCACATCCTAGGCCTCTAGGAGCCCATTTGCTGACCGACACCCACGACCTGCCCCGAGTCACACATGGGGGCTGTGTCTCCTTGGGTTATCAGAAGCTGGCTGCCTTTTTCTTTTCTTTTTGTTAAGCCTCATTTCATGGGAACAGGAGCGCTGTAAGTATCTCACAAATCCATTTAGAGAGAACAGAATCAGGAGTGGGCTTATGTCAGGGGAAACATAATACCATCAGGCCTCGGCACGCCTCCCCAACCCCCCTGCGGGCTCGTGTGACCTGGGCTGCAGTGTGCGGACTGCCCACAGGGGGCAGCACTGCTGAATGAAAGGAGACTCGCTTAGCTTAGGAGCGTGGAACCTCGGGAGCACACTTCAAGTGATTTTAGACTGCACTGATCACGACCCAGTCATTTATAAACGACTTCCTACAGAAATGGAGAGATCATTCCAAGCCACCGAGTAAGTAAGGATGTGCATGGGCAATGTTTCTTTCTTCCTGGCTCTGATGGATTCGAGAAGAGTCCCGAGGCTTTAAGAATCTGGCAAAAGGCTTCTAAGAGTTCAGCAAGCCTGAATGCGGGCCACAGACCCTCCCTCTTAAGGCAGCCCCCGCAGCCCCGGTGGTGTGCTGACAAGGAAAACACCCGCCCCGCCGTCCGGTACCAGCCGCTGCTCCAGGCACATCCCATGTGCGACTTCACTTTATGTCCACAACCACCGCTCTGCTCTTACCCGCTTCTCACAGGTGGGAAAACAAGGGTAGAGAGCTTAAGAAACTTGCCCCAGAGTACCCCCCAGTGAGTGGCAGAGCTGAGATCTGATTCCACGCAGCCTGGCCCCAGGGCACGTGCCAGCACACAGCGCGGCCTGAGTTAATTACTCCTCAAAGCCCACCAAGAGCAAATACGATTTAAAGGGAAGACAAGAGAGGCAGTTGCAAGAAACACAGACGCAAGAAACAGGGCTGAGCAAGAAACTGGAGGAGGAGAGGTGCTTGCTGTCTTCCCCTTGCAGGTGGTCCTGCTGCTACCGTAACTTCCGGCCTCCGTGAGCAGCACACACTCTCCTGAGAGAGAGAGGGCCCCCCGGGTGCCAGGCTCAGCGCTCAGCTCCCCTAGCTCTATGACCTGGAGCAAATAACTTTCTCTTTCTTTCTTTTTTATCGTGGTAAAATATATAGAACATAAAATTTACTTTTTTTTTTCATTCTAAAGCGCACGATCTAGCAGCATTAACCATGGCCACTGTCCATTTCCAGAACTTTTCATCATCCCAAACAGAAACTCTGTACCCAGTAAACAGTAACGCCCCACCTGCCCCCAGCCCCTGATAACCCCTGTTCTACTTTCTATTCCTGGGCATTGGACGACTCTGCATAGCTCATGTAAGTGCAGTCATGCAGTATTTGCCCTTTTGTGTTAGTTCATGCTGCTTAGCATGATGTTTTCCAGGTTCATCCCCATTAAGCATGTATCAGAATTCCATTCCGTGTTAAGGTTCACTAATGTCTGCATCTACCACAGGTAGTTGATTCAGTCATCTGCCGATGGGCTGTTCCCACCTTTGGGCTGTTGTGAACAGAGCTGCTGTGAACATTGTACAGGGATCAGCCTGAGACCCTGCTTTCAATGTTTTGAAGTCTACACCTCAGAGTGGGGTTGCTGGGTCATATGGCAATTCTGTGTTTAACGTTTTGAGGAGCCGCCAAACTCATTTTATTTTTAAACAGGAGGTTTTTTTTTTCTTCACTCAGGATCCTGGGCATAAATAAGCTTCCTAATTATTTCCCTGGGCCAACAAACAGATTTTTCCAGCCCTTTCTCCAGGAAGCATCAGCCTTTGCAGTGTCTCCTTAGTCCAGGGCTCAGCTCTGCCTTCCACCTCACTGGGGTCTGCTGAATGAAATGCAAGCACCTGCGCATGGGTACTTTCCTCTGCTTACCTTGACGTTGCAGCAGCCTTTGACCCAGTGGACCCCTTTTCCTTCTAGAACCACTTTTCACGTCCATTTCCTTTGTAGTTGCTCCCTCTCTACAATGTAAGTTCTGTGGGACAGGGACATTTTTTCTCTTATTTTCTATTATATGCTCAAAGCATAAGATGGTATCTGGCACATAGTAGGTACTCAAACACTTGGTGAAAAAGAGAA
>NC_138381.1:12319154-12353306 GCF_054177405.1 Leptonychotes weddellii | reverse complement strand
GCCCACATCTGGAAACTATCCCTTGTCTTGGCCCAGGCATTCAGGTCTGGGAGACGTGTGTGTGTCAGGTACACCCACACCCTGCCTGGTGATCCACACACAAGGCCCGGGGCAGGACAGAGGTCTTGGAGGCTGGCAGCTTGGATTGGAGACAGTGTGTTAGGTTAAATCCCAGTGGGCAGTCATTTGGAAAATTCTGGGACCTGCCAACACAGGGGCACTCCTATCCAATCATCCTTCCTTGGTTTTCTTGGCAGGGCCCACAGTGCCAGGCCTGCCACAGCATCTAGCTTGCAACCCACTGAACTTGTTGTATCTTGCTGATGCCTCCATTTTGGTCCATGGATGGGAAATGGTTTTCCAAGCTTGGGACCCAGTCTCTTAGTTTGGGGATTTCTGCCTGAGATTTATGGTGCAGGCATGACAGTGAGTTCAGGGGGCTCCTATTCTTAAAGAAAATGCTGTGCTATGAAGCCAAAAATTAGCATGACACACTTTGAACCAACAGAAGGAAGGAAACGCTCTGTTCACCATTCCTAAGGAACGGTGAGCACCAAAGAATGGTTTGTGTGCAGGAAGGAGGTGGCATATCTCCAGAGTTTGTCTGAGCAAGTGCTTACACCAGGTACTTGGGCCAGTCCCCACTGACAGATTCAGGGGGTCTGACTGATCCTATGAGCCAAGAAGGATCCTCACTGATGTGCCTGACGGACATCACCATCTTCTTCTTCTTCCTCCTTTTTTTTTTTTTTACCTTAAATGCATTTTAAAATTTCTCAAGTAGAAAGAATTTAAAATACAGATAAAACAAAAAAAAAATTATTCCTCAAATTCCAACAACAGGGATAACCACTGTTAACACTTTGGTTTATACATGCCAATCCATTTCTCCTATGCATGTATAAATACTTCCTAAAATAACGAAAGGCAACTGTATAATACTATACTATAATGCCATTCTATAACCTAATTTCTATTAACTATCTCATATTTCCATATCAAAAATATACAACTACATCTGTGGTCTAAAGAGCAGTACTGCTGCTCAGGAGAGGGCTGAAAATCTGCAAAGGCATTTTTAGTTGTTACAATAATGGGGAGTCAGAGGAAGGGGTGGGAGATATGCAATGGGCACTTAGAAGGGAAGAGACCAGGAAATTGGATTTTCTGCAATGCTTAGTCCAGCTGAAATTTGGAATGTCCTGATGGATATTCATTAAGGTGGAAAAAAAAAACCCAGAAAAACCCTGTTCATAATGATTTCAGCTCAAGACCTAACTCCATTTGACATATAAACACAAAGCTTTTTGGCATGATTTTAGTGTACCTTGAATTTTATAACAATGCAACTCATGAGTTTTGTTCTGTTTACACTTTTTACCATGAATTGTCAACTCAACCATTTGGAAATCCTCATCGGCAATGGCAAAGGCACCCATAACATTGGAGTCACCGCTACAACCACCTGGATCTATCCGTATGGTAGTCATTGCACTCATAGTGATTATACATACCTGGGAATACACTTATTCAGCCTTTTCTTCCCAAAAGTCAGATACACAGAGTGTCTGTAACATTTAATGGAACTTTGTCTTCTATTAAATCCCCACTTATTCAAATGCATATTCAAGCATCTGGCTTCTTCATTATATCTTCAAATGTAGTTGCACCTAAAAATTTGCAAATTGAAACTATCATCTGTTGGCTCTGTACACCCCTTCAGAACCTGCTCTCCACCTATGGGGCTAGAAACCTCCAAGTTACAGCTTCCAGATTCCTTCCCATCTGGCTTCTCTGAGGGTCTGCCAATGGGAGGCACTGGGGGATGGAAGCAATCAGGGAGACACCACTTCCCCCGTCTTCTGGGTTGTGCGGTGTGCATGGTGTGGTATGCATGGTGGCAGCCACAGTGATCTTGCGATCGGAGGCTCTGGGTGACATCATTTTCCCCTTTTGTTTCTCCGGCTCTACGGAGCAGTGAGTCCCTGCAGTTATTAATCCTGCATAACCCTACCTTCCTCTATATGCTCTCGCAGCCCTTCCCAAACCTTTATAACCAATTCCCTAGATTAATTTACTTCTGTTTGAAATACTGAGAGTGGTCTGTTTTCCTGGCTGGACACAAAAAGGGTAAAAAACACTTAAGATTTTATTCTATTTAACTTGTTTATATTATAGTCAGGCCATTATATCCTTTTTTTTAAAAAAAAATCATGCACTTGGTGGTGAAAAGGTACAAGCTTCCAGTTATAACATAAAAAATTCATGGGGAAGTGGTGTACAGCATGGTGACTATAGTTAATAATACGGTATTGCAAAAATAATAATAATACTGTATTGCATATTTGAAAGTTGCTAAGAAGGTAGATCTGAAAGTTCTCATCACAAGAGAAGAATTTGTTTTGAAAGTATGTAAGGTGATGAATGTTAAGTAGTTACTGTGGTAATATTTTGCAATATATAAAAATATCAAATCATTATGTTGTACACCTAAAACTAATACATTATATGTCAATTATTCTTCACTTAAAAAAATTATGCACTTGGGTAAATATATTACCTATTAATTTAATTTTGGGTCAACAAAGGGGGGGTATCGCAAAATAGTTGTTACTGTAAAACAGTGGTGTCAGAAGTATTGGCAAGGACATGGAGACAAGGGGAAAGTTGTGCTTTGTTGATGGGAGTATAAATTGGTACAGCCTTTACGAAAAACAGTATGGAAGTTCCTCAAAAAATTAAAAATCGATCCTACCATATGCTTCAGCAATACTACTTCTGGGTAAATATCCAAAGGAAATGAAATCAGTGTCTACGAGATCTCTGCACTCCCGTGTTCTCTGCGGCATTATACAGAGTAGCCAAGGAATAGTAAAAGTCTGTATGCCCACCAACGGATGAATGGATAAAGGAAATACGACCTATCTATAATGGAATATTAATCATCCATAAAAATTAGAACTCAGAAATGCTGGGAGAGGAATGGAGGTCTAGGAGCTGGGGGTCGGGTGAGGCGGGGAGAAGCTGGTCTTTGGGTGGACGTTTGGATATGAGGTGGATAAGCTCCAGGGGATTTAATGCAGCGCTGGTGACTGCTGCTAAGACTGTACTGTATATTTCAAATGTGCTAACAGAGTGGGTTTCAAGTGTGCTCCCCACACCAAAAGAATGGCAACTGGCGAGGTAATAGACGTGAATTAGCTTCATGTGGTAATCATTTTACAATTTGTAGCGTATTACACCAGCACACGGTACTCCTCAAGTACATGCCTGCTTTTTTTTTGGGGGGGGGGTCACTGATACCTCAAGGAAGCTGACAAGGATTTGTTTGAAAAAGTGTTGAGCCTGACAGAACTGAAGACAACTCATCTGTGCCATCCGCGGTAGTGTTCCACATCCCATCAATTCCCCTATTTGACACTGAGAACTCTCAGCCTTTTCAGGACGCCGACGCACTTCAGTGAATATCCTGGTACTTACGGCTCTCGGTGCATTGCAAAACCTCCGATGACTGCGTCTAACAGAACTCAGTTCTGCTGCAGTCTATCCTCCTTCCAGGATGTGCGTTTTCGTAAAGAAAGACCAACAAAGCCTGCACTCGGGGAAAGCGCGGCGGCAGCCCGGGAGGCTACCGCGCAGGCGGCCTCGGGGGCGGGGCCGCGCGCAAGGAGCGCGCACCGGGCGCGTCCTCGCCGCTCTGCCGACGCTGCCGACGCCGCCGACGCCTGGAGCCCCGCCCGTGCCTGGAGCCCCGCCCGCGCTCTGCGCAGACGCGGTGCACACCAGCGCCCGCTGGGTGAGGTCCATCACCGCCTCGAAAAGCCGCGGGTGGTCACAGAAGAAGGTGCAGCAGTCCGAGTGTGCCGAAGCTGAGGCAGGGAGCAAACGCAGAAACCATTCTCCAGCCCTCGCCCGATCTCTGCCTGGAGGCCAAGGCTGTCTCTGAGCAAGGGATTTTGCTTTGGCGCCTAGAGTTCTGAAGATACAGGTCTTCCGAAGGGAGCTACCGTTTCTGAAAGGGCTTCATAGAGTCTCTACAGAGACATATAAATCTTCCAGTTTCCATCACAAGCCTAAGGAGAGACCTATCTACTCAACTCTTCATCTTCCCACCATATTTCATGATTTCTACCCGAAATCTTGTGAAATCCCTGGCTTCCCCTTCCCATTCACCCACCGGATCCGGCCACTCATGAAATCCAGTGGATTAGGCAGCCGGGGGGTTTCTAGACGTTGTCACTCTCTCCATCCTGATGTCACCTTGCTAATTCTAATTCACCCCAGGGATTACTACAAGAGCACCCATTGGTTTTCTTCTTCAGGTCTCCATTTTACATTCTTCATATTCCGGAGTAAGCTTTCTCAAAATCAAATGTGAGCATATGGACACTTGATGACCCTTCAGGGCTTCCTAGTTTTAAGATAAAGTTCAAAGCCCTTAATAAGTCTCAGCTAGCCCCTTTCCTTATGTCTATAATTTCTTCATCGTTTCTAGGGGCGCCTGGGTGGCTCAGTTGGTTAAGCAACTGCCTTCGGCTCAGGTCATGATCCTGGAGTTCCAGGATCGAGTCCCACATCAGGCTTCCTGCTCAGCAAGGAGTCTGCTTCTCCCTCTGACCCTCCTCCCTCTCGTGCTCTCTGTCTCTCATTCTCTCTCTCTCAAAATAAAAATAAAATCTTTAAAAAAAAAAAAATTTCTTCATCGTTTCTATACCTTCTCCACACTGTACCCATCCACAGACAAATGATTCCTGTTGATTGATAATAATATTAATATCTAATTTGTGGGGAAAAGGCTAATAATAATAATAGGCAATCATAGCATACAAATAGGGACGCACATGACTGGAATTTAAGCTTTCTACGTTTCTTAATAGGACCTCAAAGTTATTAAGTTTTGTTGAGTATGCATGCTAACACTAGAGTAACCACCAAAGACCTATTGCACATAATTTACAAATAAATGGAGAAGGGAGAAATGAAATGATAAAAAGAAGAAAAACATTTTTAAAAGTAAAAGGCCAAAACCAAGAAGATAGTAGAACAAATAAATAACACAGAGATCCAAATATATCAGTAATCACTATAAATATAAAAGAACTAAATAGTCCGATGAAAAGACGAAGATCATCAGACGGGACAAAAAATAAAGTTCAGATATATGCTGTTTAAAAGAGATACTCCTTAAACATAAGAGTAAGGAAGATTAAAGTCAAAGGATAAAAAAAAATCACATACTAAGAAAAATAATTTACCAAAAGATAAATCAAGTAGTAATATTAACATCAGACTAAGTAAACTTTAAGATGGAAAGCTTTACTAGAGATGAAGGTCATAAGATAACGAATGGTAAAAAGTCCAATTTTTCAGAAATATGTAACAATTATAAATTTGAATGCAACTAATAACAGAACCTAAAATATATGTGTGTGTGTATATATATATATATATATATATATATATATATATATATACACAGAGAGAGAGAGAGAGAGGGATCTCTCTATGGCTCTATGGGAGATATTGCTAAATTCGCCATCTCTCTGAGAAATTTTAACACACCTATTTGATAAATATTTTAAAGGACTGACACATAGACCATAATCTTAAATACAAATTAGAAATAAAAAAAGATAACTAAAAACCCCATGGGTTTGGAAACACACATGAAACACTTAAAAATTGTTCACATACTAAAAACAAAATTAAAATTGAAGTTAGAAAATATTCAGAACTAAACAGTAATTAAACATTATTCATCAAAATGTGTCAAATGCGGCTACAGTGGTACCTAGAGAACAGTTTTATAGCCTTGGATGTTTATATTAGAAAAGAACAAGATCTGAAACTTAATAAACCAAAGAGCCAATTTACAATGAGGGGGAAAAAAAAATAGCAGCATAAGCCCAAAGAAAGGAGAAAGGTTATAAAGTGAAAAGCAGAAATTAATGAAATAGAAAATATATATTAGAGAGGATCAACAAAACCAAAAGTTGTTTTTTTGGGGGAAAATATAGCAGTATTAACCAAGAAAAAAAAAAAGAAACACAAATAGTAATAGAAATTTTAAAAGGATTATAACAATAGGAATTTCAAAGTGCCACAGACATTAAACAGATCACCAGAGGATATTATTAGCAACAGTAAGTGGTCATGTTGCAGTTAGTGACCTTGGATCAGTTCATTCCTTTTTTTTTTAGGAGGTTTTCTGTGATTTTTAAAAGTATTTTATTTTTAAGTAATCTCCACACCCAGTGTGGGGCTCAAACTCACAGCCCCCAGATCGAGTCACATACTCCACCGACTGAGCCAGTCAGGCACCCCAGTCCATTCCTTTTCGAATAAAATATTTGAATTAGCTGATCTCAAATATTCCATAAAGCAGTGCTTCTCACAAGTTAATGGGAATTTTGTTAAAATGCAGATTCTGATTCAATAGGTCTGAGAATCTACTTTGCTAATAAGCCCCCTAAGTGATGTAGATGCGCTGGTCTGTATTTGAGTAGGAAGGCCTTAAGGCATTATCATCCTATATACACTGGTATTACTGTCTTTTTTGACCAATTCTATCCTGCATTCCGTGCTGCCTTTTTTCAACACTCACTCCCCAACTCCCAAGTCCTTCCCGTGCCACCCAGATATAGTAAGGCTCAGATTCATCAGAGTTGAAACCTTAAATAACCTTTAAAGAAGCAGGAAAAAAACAAAACAAGCCCAGCACCCTCTAATTTTACTACAAGTTGCAACTAAAAGGATATCATTCCTAAAAGAGGACACTTGCAATTAAGCTCCCTTTGTTTTTTGTTTTGTTCTGTTAAGATGAACCAATTTATTCTGTATTATGGGAAATGGGTGAATTGAAAGTGCCATATAGACATAATGTCTGCCATTAATTTACTTGTAATGACACAGGATTGTGTATGGCTTTCGTTGACAATAAACACTGTGCAAATTTCTCTTTTAATTATGTAAGTGGAATTTCTGTTTGTCTTCATACAGTGTTTCAGAGGCTTATCTTAATTATCCCAATATCACTCACAGTTGAATAAAAAGTCAGTTTGATGTGCAATGTGAGAAAAAAGAAAGTCTCCTACATAATGCCTTCTAAAGCATGAACTTTAACTTCGAATTCCCTTTGTGTAAGTCAAGGAGAAATTGATGAAGTCATTTTGCTTGAGTACACACAATGAGAATTTTCTTTTACTCGCAGTTTCTAACAATAGTAAGGGTTATCATCTTTAATATTTAAGCCCAAGGCTAGAGGGGAAGAGCTATTTATGCACATGTCTTTACAACCTGGCAAAGATTAGTCTTCTGTTCCCACATACCTGGAACCAAGCAGAAAAATAAAACAGATTGCTCTGGCATATCCTAGAAAATGTGTAAGCATTTTAATAAAGCATGACATCATCACTGGTGTGAACACCACCCTGGGTGTCCTTTTTATTGCTGCTGGCACTTTCCTCAATGTCCTCACTCCAGCCTTAGGCCAGGGCTCAATGTGCAGGAGAAGGTATGTGATAAAGGTCAGGACTATCCCTGAAGCATTACAAGTAACAGGCCCGCAGGAGTGTCCAGTATTCATGCCATTGTCAGCCCCCTCCTCATTAGCTGCACCTCAAAACAAAACTCGCTCTAGACCCAAGTAGGCCACTTACAAATTCCAAGCACCCAAGGTAAACAGTTACACATGATTCTAAGACACCAAGCACTAGATAATCTGAGTGAAAGACCCCAGGCCTAGACCACAAAGCCCTAGCCACTGAGACCACAGTTTTGTGGTGACCTCCTCCTTGGTCACAGAACTGAGCAGAGACATTTGTGATGAAGGCCTGGTTGGACACAGGGTAAGTGAGAAACTGCTTTCCATGCAGACAAATCATTTCTCAAGGCTGTGTTTTCAGAAACCTAGTACAGTTTTCAGATCTCTCAATAAGCTTTCCCAAGGAAGTCTAATCTCATATCCAATAACAGACTTTTTCCATATCTGGTTTAAGAATTGTGTAGTGACCCAGAAAAATGGTCATATAAAGGTATTTCCTCATGAAATTCCCCTGATTATCCATGAGGTAAGATTGCTCCTACCCTTATAGGTAAGATTGCTCCTACCCTGAGGCCCAGACAAGACCCAGGACTGGCTCCTCCATTCATCCTGAGTTTTTCAGACTCCAAATCTCATGAGCTTTCTGCTCCAACTTGCAATAATGTAACACGGCAACTCAGAGATGGATCTGTCCCTTACAGGTGCCAGTAAGCTCTAGACAAAAGTCACAAAATCATACTTTCTGATCACACCTAAGGAGTAAGTCTGTTCTTCCCCAGAGGTACGGTCTTCATGTGTTAAATAATCTTGTCACTGAAGCCTTCTAAACATAATCATTTGTTACTTTTTTTTCAAGGTCTGTGAGAGGGAAGCTGTCTCTCTTGTTCACAGCCAAATCCTGTGACCAGATAATTCCTGGCACATAGTTTGTGCTCAACAAATATCTGTGACTCATTGCTTCACAACTACCTGTTGAAAGAATTCATTACTGCATGAATAAATAAGAGTTCATGGAAGAACAGAAAGGTCAGCTGTGAGGGCATCCAAAAGATCTGGGTTATGACATAAGCCTAACTCTAGGACGGCCCATCTGGGGAGAGAAGGGATAGCCTAGTTAATATGGTAAATCTTTGGGCAAGAGATTGTTTACTAGTGCATTAAATTAGAAAACAAAATTATGAAAATACGTATCAGAGCCAATTGTTTAGTATTTTTTACCTCTTTCTAGAAGCCTTCGCAGAATAACCATACATGTTATTGGTCAGTCCCTCAGTTTCTTAGCCTAATTAATTATTTATTCTCAGTCTGCATATCCCTCAGTTATTTATCCACAAAACATTTACTGAACATTTTTGAGAGACCAGGCATTGTAGTTACAAGGGGGAATTCAGCAAAACCCCGGGGCCCAAAGAGTGCATAATAAGTGCACAGACAAGTGAACCAGGTCATGTGATAGACTTCTGGTCAAAGTGGTAGAATGAGTACATGTGAAACCTCCCCCTTCTAATGCTAAACAATATATTGTAGTGCATATATTTAATATAACACAGATATGACAGAATGTATGTATTTAAAATTATAATGTATGGTCATTGTATTAGTTTCCTAGTGATGATACAACAAAGTACCACAAACCAGGGGGCTTACCCAACAGAAATTTACTGTCTCACACTCATTGAGGCTAGAAGTTCAAGATCAAGGTGTCGTCAGGGTTAGTTTCTTCTGAGGAACCATCATGAAATTCTAGAGCTTCCAATCAGCCTTCTAGGGTCTTGAATACTGGACACCCGAGGATCCTCAAACACATGAGGAGAACCTGTAATGTGAAGAAGACCCAAGTAAACAACCACAAAAATGAAACCAGAGGAAATGGAACTAATCAGAGAAGAGGGAACATTTAAAAATAGCCCCAAATAATATTTTTAGAAGCAAGAAAACACTGCAGCTTTAAAACAAGGGTAAAGAGCTATAAAATGGTACCAATTAGGGGTTAAGAATAAACTCTTGAAAATTTAAAACATAGAATGCAGCCAAAATGAAAATATTTAACATGGGGTTTGGTAGGTAACATCGAATAAATTCATACAAATGCTAAGCAGAGGGAAAATAGGAAAAAAAAAAAAAAAACAAACATAAGAGGCATGGAAGTTTATTCCAGAAGGCCCAGCATCTGACTAAGAGAACTTTCAGAATGAGAGAACAGAGAAAATGGACAGGAAAAAGTTACTGAGCATTTTCTAGAACTGGGACACAGATTGCAAGAGCTGACTGAGTAACCAGCACAACAAAGGGAAGAGATCCACACCAAGGTACGTTGCTACCAACAACAGAGATAAAAGAATGTTCCCAAAAATTCTCCAAGGAGAAAAAAAAAAAAGCTTGGCATCAAACTTCTCAACATTGGATGCTGAAGATGGAGGAAGTCAGTGTCTTCTAAATCCTGAGAGAAATGGATTCAATCTGGAACTTGGCTCCCTGTTAACCTCACTCAGATATGAGGCAAAACAGATTTTCAGGCATGTGACAGGACTCAGAATCTCTACCCTCCATATATTCTCTCATAGGAAGTGGGTGGACTTTATGCTCTGGAAAGATGACAGAGTAAACCAAGAAAGACAAAGAAGTGAGATCCAGGAAAGGGTGGATGTCACCCAGGAGAAGCGTGAGGAGAAATTTCAGAGAGACAGAAGAGAAGCAGGGCCAACCTGAAACAGGAAGACGGAGAATTCAGAGGGATAAGACTGAGAAAGGGGGACTCCCCAGAATACCCAAGATGGTGGGTCACTAGGGCAAGATAAAAGACGGATGACTGAACTGATGGAGTGTTTGAAACCAAATGAGTAATATCCACATGGTCTGAAACATGTGATTTAATTTAAAATAGTGATCCATCATAACGGATCGTAGATACCATCTAAAATGGATAAATCAAGGACATGTCACATGTTACTATTACATAGTAATGTGAAGGCAATGGCCAGAGGCCACGGCTGAAAGAGTTCAAAGTGGTTGCTCCAGGCAGCAGAACTAGTGTGCAAGAAGGGGCAAGAAGGGGTTAAGGATTGCTGTGATTTATTCCCAACGTTTGGGAATGATTTGATTTCTAGCTCTATGTATATATGACTTTGATAACAAATTTAAAACTAAAGGAGAACAAGCACAGTGTGGTTAAGTGCTACAAGAGGGAGGGGGAGGAAGAAGCTGGAGCCTTGAGGGGTGCATCAGAAGGGAAACTCTCCTTGAAGAGGTTGGTCACGATTACCTGAGGCTGGAATCGAATGCCTGTTTCATTCATTTATTCATCCGCCATGCTCCAGACAGTGTTCTAAGTTCTGCGTCTGTCTCAGTGAATAACAGACGTAGATGCTGTCTGCTATTTTCCCCAACTGCCCGTGAACAAGGGATGCACATGTGTTCTCTTCTATCCCCCGCACAGCACTTTGAATAATGCTGTGCTGATGTGGCTAGTAAATAAATCCTGGTTATAAGAGCTAACGAATGAATGAATCCTGTAACCCGTACAATGTACAGCCATGTGAATAGGCAACTAGCTGTGAGGATAAAGAGCAATTTCTGGATGGGAAGTATAAGGAAATTTCTCTTCTAATCTAATGGGAACAAGCTGAGAGAAAATTTAGAAATCCAACATCCCAGAAAGTTCCCAGATCTCCTCTTAGCTCTGTAACTGTATATGTCACTTCATTTCTCAATATTACAAAAGTCTCATCCAGGGGCGCCTGGGTGGCTCAGTCGGTTAAGCGTCTGCCTTCGGCTCAGGTCATGATCCCAGGGTCCTGGGATCAAGCCTCACATCGGGTTCCCTGCTCTGCCAGGACTCTGCTTCTCCCTCTGCCTGCAGCTCCCCCTGCTTGTGCTCTCTCTCTCTGTCAAATAAATAAATAAAATCGTAAAACAAGTCTCATCCATAACATGGGAATGATAGTAATACCTCACAGCATTGTTATAGGAACCAATGGAGATAGCGCTCTATAAACTGTAGAGCTCAATGAACATTTTAATTATTTTATCGTTGGGATTAGACTGCCTATTACTTTTAGAATGATGGGAGCTTAGCACCTTGGATTTCATGGAATCTATCCTCTCATTTGACAGAACAGGAAACTGAGGCCCAGAGTGGGACAGTGGGTTACCCAAGATCACACAGCCCAGCTGTGCAATGTTGAAGCTGGAACTCATGTCTTCTTATTCAGTGCTCCTTCCTGTTCAATCCCCTTTGGGTTCGGAGAGTTCAATTCAGAGTCCTTTGGAAGTTCTGTACTTAAGAAGTAAAATCTTGTATTGTATGCAACTGATGAATCACTAAATTCTACCTCTGAAGCTAATAATATGCTATATGTTAATTAAATTGAATTTAAATAAAAATTAATTAAAAATTAAAAAAAAAAAAGAAGTAAAATCTTATCATTTAAAAGTGGAAAAAAGATCTAGTCAAGGATGAAGGAATTCAACATTTTATGTATTGGGAAGTCGTAAGGCCCAAACGAGCAAGTTTTGCTCTTGAGTCCAACAGTATCTTCTTATTCCACGTGATATGTGCTGTTGATACAGAAGTGGGATCTGTAAAGGGGGGTTGTCACCAGGTGAAGTCCAGTGACACCACCTGGTGACATCAGCAGTGATACTAGCCGTGAGGTGGTCCACAAAGCTTTCCCAGTAGTTGAACAGAGAATAGGCGAGGCGACAACGAGTCGGTGGGTGGCCCGAGGGCTAAGGAGTTACAATGGAGTTTAATGTTTGTAAGTAACATTACTATAGAAAAAACAGTGTAAGCCAACAATAGGGATCCGTACCATATTTCCCTTTAAAAGGGGTCCAAAGGTTGCTCAAGCTTAAAAACACTCAGCAGGCAAGGGGACACTGGTCCCACGTGGCCCCCAGAGCCAGGCTGCTTATTAACTGAAGCTCAGAGAAAGGTGAGTGAAAAACCATCCTGTCTTCTATCAAGAAACCCGGGTCTCCCGTAACAGTGGATTTCAAAATTTTCTCTTGTAGCTTAGAGAATAATTCAAACCAAAAAAAACTGGATTCCCTTTCACCCCATTTTCAGTTGACATTCAAAATTTTCATCGTAAGTTTCAACAGTCACAAAAGATAGGCTTTCCAGTGTGTTGTAAACGCTGGCATTTGCGAAACAGATGGTTACAGAACACGTTTAAATATACACGATGAAGTGTAAATATCAGAAGAGTCAAAAACCTCCATCATTCATTTAAAAAGGATATGAACCACTCTTGTTTAACTCTTACAACAGCTGTATCGTTCTGTTTTCTCCTTGGACCCACACTTCCGTTCTGCTTGTCCCCCAGACTTTTACCCCCATGTAATGTGTGTACGCTCCGAGACAGTAACCAATCACTCTATTGTGTCTCTCTGGCACCGATCTAGGCATAGACATTGGGATCTTAAACTCTGTAAATTTCTAGTGACAGTAAGTTACCAAGCATTCCTTTTCATCTGGATTGACTTACTGCTGCAACTCTTATTATTTCACAATTGATCGAAACACCATAAATATATTTCAAATGTTGGTCTATAATGAGTACATATAAAAGTAGAATGTTCCTGGAAATGCCCCTCTTCAAGAGATGCATTCATCCATAAGTGAACATTACTGATTGCTGGAGCGAGCCGGTGTTCGGCTTCGATTCTATTCCCGGTTTTCATTCTTACACATTCTACAACTCTCTGATAAACAAATAGCAGGCATTTTCTTACAGCAATGGCACTCCATTCTTGAACTCCTTCCAAGGGATATTTCCAAAATCACATACTAATCCATCTTCAAAAATTACTTTTATTAATCTATCCCTTGACAACTCAATTAGGTCCTCCTCCAATTTTATTAAAAGCCAAAAAAGAAAAAAAGAAAGAAAGAAACCATCTGATTTACAAAAAAAAAAAAAAAAAAAATGTGTTATTCCATCATCAGAGTCATTTAGTTTCTCAATTTTGGGAAAATATAACCGAACAGGTTCTACTAAAGACTTCATAAATGATGATTAATTATACCCATTATTCTTTCACTTAGGCATTTTATTTCACCCAATATTACCAACAATATTTTTAAAAATCTAAATACTGTTAATTTTGCTCTGCCTTTACCAACAGAGTATTTTTGATAAAATGCTCTTACCTCATCAAGGGCTTTAAACCTATTTATTCGGGACGTGGGAGCAACCATTTGGCTCATTTAATTTACAAAAGATGGCTGTCATATAAATGAATTGACAAAGTCAGTCCTCATTGTCCAATCAATCAGCCAAATTAGACGTCAGCTTTCTGTTAGAAAGAATTTGCCTTCCTTCCTCAATTCCAGTGAATGTGTTCAGATGTGTCTCAGATCACTTCTCACTTCACAGAGAACAATGGAAAGAAAGCGTGGAGCCCTGTTCCCACTGCCTGTTTTCCTCCTTGCTCGCTTTCTGTCCAATGGCAAGTGCTATGCCAATAGTTCGAGGATAAAAGAGGAGATATCCTTAAAATAGTCCAAACACTTAATCTGGACTAAAACTCCCAGCTCGGCAGCTGTGCTTCCCTTGAACAGAAATATGCAGAGACAGCACGTTTAGGATGCCTGATTAAATGCTAATATGTCAGATTGCCCTTGGCTTGATGTGACACTCTAGTTTTCACATTCCGAGGTGCACATGAGAAGTGTGCTTTTCTTCCGTAAGGAGGAGGAAGGGCAGTTGGAAGGGGAGACTCTCAAGGGAGAGCTGGTCCTTTCTCAGGCAGGTCACTACCAGGCAGATTCCCAGGGAAGTTGGGGATTTGGGAATCCATTTGCCTTAACCTGACTCTGGAGTGTCTACTGTGGTAGGAGCCCAAAGACTTCCAGGGAAAGGTACCAAGAGTTGGATTAATGAAAATGCACCCCCAGATCCCCAGTCTCCTTGGGAATCTTCCGGGTCCTGATCCACCGGACAGAGTTTCTAACAGCACGCAGGAGGTTAGGAAGTGGCCCATCCTCTAAAGTTCATGGATGAGGCCCAGAGGCTCCAGATGCCCCCTCCATGCCTCCCACCCAGACCCTCTCCAACCCCAGGCCCACGGTGGGGAACAATCAGCCCACAGTGCCTTGGAAGATGCATTACAATGTCCCGAGAGGTACAAGTTAGGGCCAAATGATTAAAATATGCTCTGATTCCGGGACACAATAAGACCTTTGAAATAGTACTGCAAATTTTAGTTCAGCCTAAACAAAGTCCAAAATATTATTGGTCAAGGTTCTAATCCAAACTATGGAGAGAGACTGCTAGATTCACACATCAGTGGTTTTGTACGAGGCATGAAAAACCCAGAAAGCCAGAAAAGGGCACCCCAATAAAGTAACACAGGAGTCTTGGCTCAACCCATCTTCAGCAGTCTTTGAAAAAAAGAAAGCAAATGACCATGAAACTTCTCTCTGCTGGAGCAGAGGTTACAGCACTTCTCCCAGGCAGGTTTTGCTGGAAGTTAATTTTGGAAGGAGCTAAAAAGGCCCAGGAGCACTGCAGCACCCTTGAGGCTGGCAGTGAAGGGAGATCAGCTTGTCTCTCATGGGCTTGGAGGATGGGGAAGTGGGAATCCGTAGGAGGCGAAAGAAAAGAATGTGCTTGTCAAGTTTCCGTGTCTCAGTGCCTCCGACGTAGGTGGAAATTATAGCTCAAGTCCCTTCACCATGGGAACATCTGGAATCTAAGCACTTCTGTGCATATTAAGAGGACTATTTATAGTTTTCTACGAATGTTAGGGAAGGCAATTATATAAAATACTGCTGTATTATTAGGTATTTGAAAAATACCAGGCTTGCAATAAATGCAAAGATCTAAAAGCAATGAGCTGTCTACCCCAAGTCGGAAAGTACTGGTTTATGTTCCCGAGGCAGCGACACCACCAAACACCAGCTAAAGTCTCTGCTGACACTGACAAATGATGTCACCGGGCATGTCCACCCTGCTCAAGTCATGTTGGTGCTGGTTCTGCACTCACGCCGAAGGGAAACGGGAGCCCGAGCCGCCTCTGGGATCATTTGGAAAATCCCCCCCTCTTCCCACCCACCCCCCCAAGCATAGAAAGGTGGCTGCTCAGACTGAGAGGAAGAGGCTGTGCACGCCCAGAAAGAACCCCAGCTAACGGGGCTCCTGCTCTTGAACACCAAGCCTGCTGCTGAAAATCTTCTGAGGGTCATCGGCAGCTTTCTGACTTAGATACCTGCACCTCATCTTGGGCTTCAAAGCATATGTTTTTTTTAAGATTTTACTTATTTGAGAGAGAGAGAAAGCGTGAGCATGAGCGGGGCGGGGCGGACAGAGAGAAGGAGACAAGCAGACTTCCCGCTGAGCAGGGAGCACCACTCGGGGCTCGATCCCAGAACCCTGAGAGCACAACCTGACCACAACCTGAGCCAAAGGCGGAGCTTAACCGACTGAGCCACCCAGGCGCCCCCTAGCCACACTTTAAATGCTTGGTTGTCAAAGGACATTTCTATCGCTGCAGAAAGTTCTATGGGCAGCACTATGTGAGATCCGACAGGAGGGGGAATTCAGTACTTCACAAATCAGAACATAAGAGCCGTTCAGCCGAAGGGTCTCACATTTATTACTGAACCGACCTACTGGTGTGGAGGCACAGTAACAGAGAAAAATCATTTCCCCGGTAAAACGTCTACTGGCCAGGGAGGAGGGATATTTACGGAGTGACAGGCTGGGAACGTGAGCTCTTCAAGCGGCTCGAATACGTGTGCCAATGATGTGGGCCAGCTCACGTGTGATGCCTTGGAGCCCCCGCTTGGCTCTTCTCCGGTGCCTCCTCTTGGGGTTCTACCTGATTTTATGACCAGTTTTCATCTGAATCCTCTGGGGAATGGGACGATTCTGCTTTTTTTGTTTCGTGGCCAGGAATCTCTTGATTCTGAAAGTCTTGCGAGAAGACATGGTGAGAAACAGTCAACCACACACACCAGGAAGGCGGTGAGAAGGAGCTTCAAAGCATACTTCAGTGATATGTGCAGCCTGTGACCTGGGACCACAATATTAAAGGGACCGATACGTGTGCAAAGCCACCAACGTTTGGCTGCGTCATTGCTTCGCTGGCTTTTGGACAAACTTCTGTTGTAGTATCTTCTCACATTTCCCAGGAGCTGATGGGAGGGCAGGGGGAAAGTCAACAGGGCTCCAGTGGGATTGCCCTGTTTCCAACCCTCAATGGTACTTCGCATGCACGTAGTACTGGGAGACCCAGGGTTCTGGGCCTAATGGGTCTTTAGCGTCTCTAGGCCTTAATTTTAGCTGTGCTTGGGGATTCCTGAGATCATTCTTAACCCTGAGTCACTTATTGGTGAGATCAAGCATATAATTTGGCTCATCCGAGCAACATCTCTGCCAGGGAAGAGCTTCAACCCTCAGTATGCAGAAAGAAACCAAAAAGCCAGAAAATGCAGGAACAAAGATGGATATAAGTACCCACCATGGTATTGTTTAAAAATAGGAAAAAGCTGGAAATACTGGCATGGTTAAAAAAATGATGGACCTCTCATAAGATGGAGTAATATATAACCATGAAAAGGTGTTAAAATTATAGGCAAAAGAAGTTCATAATATACTAGTAAGTAAAAAGAAGCAGGCTATAAATCTAAGTTGTACACACAGCATATTCCCATTTTTTAAAAATAAAATGTGTGTGTGTATATATATATATATACACACTATATATATGTGTGTGTTTTAAAAAGAATTTTAGGGGCACCTGGGTAGCTCAGTCAGTTAAGTGATCAATTCTTGATTTCAGCTCAGGTCGGTGTGGATATGGAGTCTGCTTAAGAGTCTCTCTCCTTGGGGCGCCTGGGTGGCTCAGTCATTAAGCGTCTGCCTTCGGCTCAGGTCATGATCCCAGGGTCCTGGGATGGAACCCCACATCGGGCTCCCTGCTTGGCAGGAAACCTGCTTCTCCCTCTCCCACTCCCCCTGCTTGTGTTCCCTCTCTCGCTGTGTCTCTCTCTGTCAAATAAATAAATAAAAAATCTTAAAAAAAAAAAGTCTCTCCTTCTCCCTCTGTCCCCCCTTTCTCTCTCTCCCTCTCTAAAATAAATAAATAAATGAATTTTTAAAACACTAAAATGTTGGCAGTGGTATTTCTGGGTTGTGGATGACTTTATAATAATTTCCTTGTAATTATTTGTACTTCCCCTATTTCCGCCCCCCCCTTTTTTTTAGAGAGGGAAGAGGTGGGGGGCAGAGGGAGAGGGAGAGAGAGAATCCCAAGCAGGCTCCACGCCCAGTGGGGAGCCCAGCGTAGGGCTTGAGCTTACGACCCTGAGATCATGACCTGAGCCAAAACCAAGAGTCAGATGTTCAACGAATTGAGCCACCCAAGCGCCCCAGAAAAATATCATTTTATTTTTTTAAAGATTTATTTATTTTATTTTATTTTTAAATTTTATTTATTTGAGAGCAAGAGTGAGAAAGAGAAAGCACAAGAGGGGGTACGGTCAGAGGGAGAAGCAGACTCCCCGCTGAGCAACGACTCCTCCCGGGACTCCTCCATCCCGGGACTCCTCCATCCCGGGACTCCGGGATCATGACCTGAGCTGAAGGCAGTCGCTTAACCAACTGAGCCACCCAGGCGCCGGAAAAATAACATTGTAATCAAAAAGTTAAGCACGGGGGCGCCCGGGTGGCTCAGTTGGTTAAGCCACTGCCTTCAGCTCGGGTCATGATCCCGTCCTGGGATCAAGTCCCGCATCGGGCTCCTTGCTCAGCGAGGAGCCTGCTTCTCCCTCTGCCTGACGCTCCCCCTGCTTGTGCTCTCTCTCTCTCTCTCTCTCTGTCAAATAAATAAATAAAATCTTTAAAAAAAAAAAAGTTAAGCACGTAGGGCAAAAGAGTTGCTGAAATCAGGCAACAAGGTCTGGAGCATCACAAACAGATCTACAAGTCCCTAATTTCTGGGAGTTTTGAGCACTGAGAGTGGACACACCATGTGAACACGCTTTCCAAACCACACCATTGAGAAGACTCACCTTGACGACACAGCCCTCAGCCTCCCACAGCCCCCTGGATCAGCCTGGGGGGAGCCTGGTCCTGCAGCCCCAAATCAATATCTTATCAATCCCATGGAAATACTTGGCATCCACGAGATTGAGAAAAACTGACCTGGACATTTTTCAGAACAACTGACTTAAAAAAAAAAAAAAAAAAAGCTTATGATATTATCTAGCTATTTTTTGCCTCTTAATTTACCTTTTTTATATCTAAAATATATGCATTGAGTATCTGACATTTACATCGTGGTAATCTACTTTAAAATTGTGATCTTTTTCTCAGGAATTGCCAAACCATTACAAGTCTTAAGGACATTTTTATTTATAACTGGTAAAAGTTTTATAACTTTCCAAAAGTTTGCCCTGGTGCTTTGTTCATTTAATAACTGATGTCTAGTTAAATTTTCATGTTCTATTGCATTTGACTAAGAATAAAGGATGTAGAGGAAAAAAATTCCTGGGTCAGGTATCAGAGCCTCTGTATTTTACACAGAAGATTCCCACTTACAATTCTATTGCTATCAGTGGACAAAGGCTAAGAAGGGAGTATAATAATCAGTAATAATAACTAGCAACTGGTTGAGTGTTTTCTAGGTGTTAAGTCTATTATATGTATTTTCTCATTTGATGAGGTTGCTAATAATGCGGCTTACCCAATAGAACTCACGTTGTCCCCATTTTATGGATGAGGAAATGGAGGTTAGTGAGCTGTAGGGCTGAGTCAACAGAGTGTAACTTGAGAACTGTGGCCAGTGGGTTCAGGCTGGACAGAGAAGCTGGGAGAACACACTTGCCAGGACCTCTCAATGTGATGTCAGAGTTCTATGCTCAGGCTTGAAGTCCTCACTGCCAAAGTTAGACTATATATGTGTATGTGTGTGTGTGTACATATAAACATATATTTTTATGTATGTGTGTGTGTGTGTGTGTGTATATATATATATATATATATATACAAATTCAATACATACGTGCACCCCTACTCCTCCCCATAAACCTGGAACTGCTATTTCTAAATCGCTACCACTGTGAGTGTGTTGGTTTCCAGGATTTCCTCTCCTTTTGGTGGATGGGTGGCTGATGCCATTCCTGGTCTCTGATGTGTCTCTCTGGAGAATGTTCTTAAGGAGTGGGCAGCTTTTTGCTTACCTGGCTGGGTCTCTCACCCCTTCTGTGGGACTTGAACAGAGGACACCAACTGCGGGAAGAGGAGAGTTCCATTCAGGCTGTTCTGTCCACAGCCCGCCCCAGGCTTGCACAGCTCCGGAAAGGGGACAGGATGGGGCAGGATTTCCAGGGTACCACTGGGCCTAGGGTTGATTTTGACACATTCACAAATCAGAGCTTGATTTTGAACCTTTGGAGCTTCATTTTCTGGACCCTGTGCTACTTCTTGAACATCTCCATTATAATCAAGACCAATTTTCTAAAACAACTCAGGACAGCTCACAACTTTTGCAAACTTACCCCCCCCTTACTATTGCTCAAGGAAATGTTCCCTAGGACTTTTCAATAAAACTGTGACCCTTGATCTCACAGGGAATGTGAGTGTGCAATCCTGAGGAGCCTTCTTCCCCCTTAGTCTCTGAATTACATAATGAGCAACGGCTAGAAAGAAGAAATTAAATTCAAAAGTAAAACAGGAGAGCCGTGAGAAGGGAAAAAGAGGCACCGGAGAAAGGCTGTCTAAATCCTGTTGACTTAATAGTGAGATGGAAAAAAGTAGGTGTGGAAGAAGGATTATAGCGCTATTAGGAGATTGGCCATCAAAGCGGCAAATGAACCACTGGCTTCAGATGGAGCAGAGTCGAACCACCGCAGCAGAAGGAAACCAGAAACTACAAACTTGAGAAAAAAGCTTGGAGATGGCTTATGCGATTTAATTTCACCTGGAACCACCCCAATCCTCTCTTCATATTAGGTTCCACTGACTGGCACTGTTTGTGGAATTCTTGTCTTCATCTGTGAAAGACGAACAAAATCACAAAGGCCAAAAGTAATTACATTTTAAATAAGCTCAAGCCCCCTATTCTTAAATGGATCTTCTTAATTTCAAGACCCCATTTTATAAATACTGAATAGCATCCCCCCCCCCAATTCTACTCCTTCATTTTAACAACTGAGGATGGAGCGGCCACTTGGTTATTATTGTTGTAAATCAGAAATATGACTTAAGACATTGAGAACATGGTCACATCATAAATCAAACAGAAATGCAAAATAAAGATCTCAGAGAAATAGTCTTGGAGGGATCTCTTACAGAAACAGTGTTTGATATTCAAAACTTCCTAAGGAACCTGAGTGCCAGGGTCCCAGGCTGGCCTTTCTTCAAACTGTCAAATAGAGCCCAGCTGATGAAAGGGGGGCAAATCCTGCTGGATCCAGGGCTGAGAGAGAGATGGTGTTCTTCCTGTGGTGTCTCCTCAGTGTTCCAGAGAGTCGAGAACATCTCCTTGCACCAGAAACATAAGCCTGATGTTCTGCCTTCCAAACCTGGAGCCGGAACGTTCCCCTTTTGGATATACAAACAAGAGATGCCAAGGGCAGCGAGAAGGTGGGGAGGCTTCTTTATGGCAGCCTAATGGAGTCTCCCAATTGAGAAGACAATTCCCCAGGAAAAAAGTCACCCCAAAGGTCTCCCTTAATAGTAAATTCTGGCTTAGTGTATTAAACTGTACCCCAGGGGCCTAAGGGAATTATGGAAACTGCCTGATTTACTTTTACAAAGTGATTTACACCCAGGGGTAGCATCTGTCTCAATGAATCTGAAGCCTCTACAGAACAAGCCCCTTCGAAGGCTATACAAAGAGAGGAGATTTCAATTATATAGTTATTTACCACCATTCCATTCAGCTTCCCTCAACAGAAGTTTCTGGAATTTATGCTGTCACATGGAAGACTGTTTTCTCATGTAATATAATAAAGGGAAATCCAATAAAAGAAGAACCTCTCTCCCTCTCCCTCTCTTTTCTCTCCCTCCCGCAGCACAACCCTGAGATGCTTTGAGGTGGCTCTGCTGTCAGACGTGGCCGGGGCGATTTACAAAGGACGTGAAGCTCTCGTGCCCACACAGGACGGAACAAAGGATGTCTTCGTTTCAACACGACTGCCCATCATTTCACTTTTACCTGCCTGTCCTTCGGTTCTGCAATTCGATTCATAACGGAAAGGTGAACCTCAAGTTCAATTAGTGAGGCAACTCATTACCTTGCAACCAGAAATGGCAGCTCGGAACTGATTTTAAAGATCTGCCTTCTGTGACTTCAGGTAGTGAGACTTCAGTTCACAAAACTCTTTCCCAATTTAATATTTATTGTGGGTATTTCCCAAAAGGGTATTTGCTAAAGTTGCTGCCGCCACAAGTTGAAAATGTAATTCACGTAAAAGCAGTTTTATTTATACAACGAGAGAATATTCATGTCACTATTATCAATTGAATGTTCAGCCCATTTTCTCACCAGCAGAGCATCTCCCCAAAATGAAAAGTGGTGATAAGGAGCTGTGTGGACCGGAATATCCATCAAGTTTGACAGAACTAGGTCTGCATTTAGGAAGAGATGCTGCAAGTCTGGAAATGGCTGCCCAAACAGAAACATCTCCTCTGTAGAGCTGATCATAAAAAGCGCTGATCAAACTCAAAAATCAGGGGCGCCTGCCTGGGTGGCTCAGTCGTTAAGCGTCTGCCTTCGGCTCAGGTCATGATCCCAGGGCCCTGGGATCGAGCCCCGCGTCAGGCTCCCTGCTCAGCGGGAAGCCTGCTTCTCCCTCTCCCTCTCCCCTTGCTTGTGTTCTCTCTCTCGCTGTGTCTCTCTCTGTCAAATAAATAAAATCTTAAAAAAAAAAACCAAATCAAAAATCATAAGACACCCTCACTCAGACTTATTCAGACAAATTACGTCTCTTCCCTGAAAGTGGTTCTTTAAGTCTAAAATGTCAACAAGGATTCTAGGCATTTCAGAGTGCATTGAAAAAAATCTTTTCCTCCCCCACCCTCCAGTTCTTCCTAATACAACTCAGTACAAGCCCACAGCCTGCTTTGGGGCTGGAGGTTGCCTTGTTTCTCAGCCGGCAGGAGTGAAGTCTGTTGAACTGATTTCCAAAATATAAGTAGCAGCTCAGCCCTTGGGTCTCCTGGCTGGGCATGAATGGCAGCGGATACAGGACTCCCATCATGTGAGTGAGGGGGGCCTGGGCGAGGTGGCACATGACCCCTGGACCAAGGACACAGGCCACATTTGCAACCCCGCTGCCTCCTATTCCTTAGCAATCTGTCTCACTTTGGGAATCTGGCTTGCAAGCTCCTAGGAAGATTGGGTTTTTCTGTGTGCTAAGTGCCGCTTTGGTTTGGTTTGGTTTTGGTCTTGGTAGAAGAGGTTCCAGATTCTGTGAAAGATAACCAATATCAGCTCACAGGCTTCTCAAGCACCCCCTCCACAGTAATGGAGAAGCCTTGTTACTTACGGCTGAATTTTAAAAAAATGTCACAAGAGCTGCTATTCATGAAGATTGTTTTGAAAGATACGCTGGGCTTTCATTGCACACAGAGGCTATTAGAAAATACAGATTTGTACACCGTGTGATGTAATTTTATGTTTTAAAAAGCAGTTGGCTACGGAGCGATCAAACTTAGCACTGGGGGAGCCAAACTTTACCTGCCTTCTGATATGATGCAGTAGGCACACAGCACCCTTACACACTTCTGGCCCAAAATGTTTAACCTGAGTCTAGTCATCAGGGAATGGTCAGACAAATCTAGGATGTGGGAGATTCTACAAGACAACTGGCGTGAATAAAAGAAAAATCAAGTAATGTAAAACAGGCAAAGAAGACAAAACAAAAAGCTAGAGGGATTATTCTAAGTCAAAATTGTTTGAGACTGCAAGAGACAGGACAACCAAAGGCAATGCATGAACCACAGCTGTAAGATGAAATTTCTTAAAGCAATAAAAGGCATTTTATATATATTGTTTTTAAAGATTTACTTATTTATATCAGAGAGAAAGAGAGAGACAGCACAAGTAGGGGGAGGGGCAGAGGGAGAAAAGCAGACTCTGAGCTGAGTGGGAAGCCCAATGTAATGTGGGGCTCAATGCAGGGCTCAATCTCATGACCCTGAGATCATGACCTGAGCCAAAACCAAGAGTCAGCTGCTCAGCCGACTGAGCCATGCACGCCTAAAATACATTTTATAAGAGACTCTTGTGGTAGTTGACTACGACTGTACAACAGATATTATTAAATTAATGTTAGTTTTCCTCAGTGTGATAATAGGGTTGTGGTACTGGAGGATGTCCTTTGTGGTAGATGGTTGATGAAATATTTAGAGGTAAGCATCACAATGTCTGAAACTTTCAAATGGTTCTGCCAAAGCACACATATATAAAAGAAAAGTCATAGGGAAGAGGTAAAACCAGGCTGTAGTTTGCCTGAAGCATAGAGTATATTCTGAGGAACTCACCTGAGCTGGTTTTCACCTTTGTTCCTGGGGCAGATATAAAGAATGCTTGATGGTTTGATTCATACCTGGGAATGCATTTAATGTTGCAACTCGAAGGAACCAGATAAGCAACTTTAGGTGTCAGAAGTGAATCTGTCTCCCTTGGAAATAGGACTCTAATAGTGTCTTATGGACAACTATATGCGGCTGACTCTTGTTTTAATTTCTCAGTCTCAACAGAGAATCGGTCCTGTTTCAGAAGACTGGAGGAAGATTGGTTAAGGCTTGTCAAATTCAAGACCAACGTGGTGGATGCTAGGACCATGGCCTCTGGCTGCCATGACCATTTCCATCTGAAAAATATGAAGCATCCTCTTACTCGTTTGAGGATGGACCGGCAGCAAGAGGAAACCACTTCTTTTCAGAGTGGCTTTCCATTTCTCACACATCCCAGGCACGTTTTGGATGCTGGAGGCCAACCACCTTCCTACCCCTTCTGCACAGGCCACCGTGGGACTGCTGATCAACCCAGAGAAGAAGGGGCTGAGAGTGAGACCCAGTGAGATGTTGCACTGTTGCTGGACCAGCCAGCAACAACTCAGGACCACCACCAGATCTGAGATTTGGGAAAAAGGCACTGGGTTGTAGAAGGCAATCATGCAAATATTAAGATAAACAGTCTTTCAGTTTATAACCCTGGACGATCATGAACACCCCAAGTGGCTACATTAAGCGTTGGTCCAGAAGGAGACACGCACATGCTTTTGTTTAAAACAACTTAGTTGAGCCAACTTCTAAAAATGATAATAATTTGGTTGAAAATGAGTAATCTCTAATCACTGTTGGCTTTGTGTTGTTTTTTTCTTTTTAAATATTGGAGAATTTTCTGCACAAAAGGGCATTTTTAAAACTTTTATTTCTTTAAGCAATTTGGTCCGTTTTTTTTCTAGAATTTCTCCAGTGGTTTTCCTCCACCCCCCCCCATCCTTTATTGCAATTTATTTTCATCCACTTATTCTGGCTTTGTGTTGGTTTGTGAGGGCCAAGTTGGAAGCAACCAAAATGTCCAACAATAGGAGTTTAGTTGGAAACAACTCAAATTCTAACAATAGTGGACTGCTTGAATAAATTATAAAAGGTGTTTCAAATTATGCACAAAAACTTTTAAAATGCGAACTGGTAACTTGTAATACGCCATTTTTCCCAATTCTAAAATTTCATGAACACATTCCCGGATAAGCAAAGCAGGTTAAAAATAAATTTTTAAAAAAGGCATTTAAACCCTGAAAAGTTCCAGATAATAATTTTTCTATTTAATCATTTCAAATTATTGCTGTTTTTATAAAATCAGCTAATACTCATTACATTAAAAGAGGTAGGTACGGTCAAGCAAAAAGTATTTCTAGTTCTCCCATGGCAGCCACTATTGCTATGTTTCCAAGAGGCTGATTTTCTGCTACTGAGTGGGGTAACTAACTCAAATTTCTTCTCTGTTCCTTCTGGTGGAGGAGCTGGGGGCAGAGCATCCAGGCAGAAAGATCCTATAGGCAGCAAGAGAGGCTGGGCTGAAGCACGGAACACAGGTCAGGCTGAACTGACAGGTCTGGGTGTCTCTGGCCCAGAAATGAAAGGTGATATCCCAAAAGCAGCAAGGGAGACAACGGGGGAAAAAAGCCAAGATCTGGGTTCTGAGTCTTGGCGAACAATGACAAGTAGGGAACCGGAAGAGGGAACTTAAAGCCAAGTTTTGGGGTGGGGGCAGGGGTGGGGGGAGATGGGGCTCAAAAGAAGGCAGAAATTATGTTAGCACTGCATGGGAAGTCCTTGGGTTTTTGAACTTATTTCGATTTTTGCTTTTACAAATCTTAATGAGTAAGCAGAACTAATGAAACGGGTAAGAGCCGCCTTCCTCTGGTTGGCGGGTCCTGAAGGACCTCTGGGGGTATCCCTGACCCTTGCCTCTTGGGGGAACTACTGGCTTCATTCTCTCTTTTATTAAACTGTGAAACTGAGGTTTAGGGTTGGATATAATTTTACTCAAAAGAAATAAAAGGATCTAGCTGTGTCAGATTAGATCATCACTCAGGCTTTAACAAAAAGGTTCTATAATTTAATGGACCCTCACATCTCCTCCTTTAGAATCCAGAGCTTACAGATCTCTCACCTGACTGTCTCCCCATTATCCAAGCCAGCCCCTCCACATCCCTGAAGAACTCATTCAATAGCATCATCACCTGCTTCCAATTTGAAGTGTTGACTTCCTGCCCTTTGTCCTCTGGACCCACTGACTCTGTCCTTACTCCAAATTCTCTTTCATTACACCTGAGCTTTCCAAGGACTGAGGCTATGTTTTATGATTCCAAACAGTACTGGGCACAAAGTAAGTGATTTATGTATTAAATTGGCTTGAAAACAAGCCTCCTGGGGAAGGAAGAGCAAACGGATAGGGAAGGAAGGCAAGAAAATGTATCAGTGATAAGCAAGCAGGACAGAGAAAGAGATCTACGTGGCAGTTGGACATCTTGAGACACTAATTTATTTATCCTCACTTTGACTTCCCTTACCCTTATTCCCAGCAGGTAGTCATGGCAGGTAAGAAAGTGGGAACTCCTTCAAGACAGCCCCTTCTTGGCTACTGCTCTTCTTGAGAAGCCTGTGCTGGAAGTAGGCTTAGAAGTGGTATCTGTGTGGAAAAGGAGAGAGAGCCCTAGATTGGGAAGGGCAGAGGTTGCTGGGCTGCCCAAGTTGTGATCTATCAGGACTCTTTCCACTGCAATTACAGATTCCAATTTAAATAGGCTGACAGTTGAGAATTTAATGGCTCATGAAATTGTGGATCTAGCTTCAGGCATGGCTGAACTCTGTTGTTCAGAAGGACTTGGTGTCTTTGGATGTCTCTCATGGCTCGGCTGCTCACGGAGCTGGCTCTACTCTCAGTCAGATTCCCTCCATGGAGGAGAATCCACTAAGGAGAAGTCTACGGTGCACCACGCCGAAGCCCAGTAGACAGAAATTCCCATAGAGGGATCCCAGGGGCTGACTTTCAGTGCTTAGGATTGGCTGAAATCTTGGGTCAGGAGCTCAATCAATCACTTATTAACCTCATATATTCCGGGGTGGGGAGGGGTGGTCTCTCAAAGAGAAATCGAAGTGCTGTTGCTGGAAGAAAGGGAAATTTATCAGGCAGGCAAAAATATCAGAGATCCACTGCCATATTGCGAAGAAGCTAACACCACCCAAGGAGTTGACAAAGCCTCGGAGAAGAACGGCAGCAGGGGGTAGCCTATGGAAGTTCAGAGACTCCCAACCTATGTGGAGATCCCTGTATTCCATCTGGCACAGAACCCAGACCAACTGGATACCCATATTGAAAAAAATGAACCCCAACCTCTATCTCACTTCAACTCACCTTTAAGGGATTGTTCAGGCTTGACCCTTAAGGATATCATTGATCCCTTAATAGACAGGAGAGTAAAGGTCCCACTTCCCACCTTGTCCACCCCTCCTCCCATAATTTTTCAACCTCCTGAAAAAAGATTCTTTTACAACCATGGGGAGCGAAAATATCAGGAAAGACTTGAAATGTTCTTCTTACCGGCATGGTAAAAAGGAGGTATAAGGCCTCAAAGGCAAACTGAATTTTCATTCAAGAAAATAAAACAAGCACATCCTTCATTTTATTTGTGGAGGAAGATTTATGCCTGCCACATTGCTTACTTATGGTGTTTGAAAATATTTTCCCCCAAAGAACTATAATTCAACAAGCATGTGCTTTATTTTCTCAAAACCAAGCATTCTCTCAGTCCCTTTAAAATAAAGCCCGAGGGTAAGGAAATCTTGAAAGGCTCACTCTCTAGGTGAGTGTGGTGCTCAAAAATTACAGGTTAATGACTCCAGAAATAGACCCACCCATATACAATCAACTGATTTTTAACCAAGGTGCCAAGTCAGTCCAATGGTGAAAGGTCTTTTTAACAAATGTTGCTGGGGGGCGCCTGGGTGGCTCAGTTGTTAAGCATCTGCCTTCGGCTTAGGTCATGAGCCCAGGGTCCTGGGATCGAGCCCCGCATCGGGCTCCCTGCTCCGCGGGAAGCCTGTTTCTCCCTTTCCCACTCCCCCTGCTTGTGCTCCTGCTCTCGCTGTCTCTCTCTCTGACAAACAAATAAATAAAATCTTAAAAAAAAAAAAACACAACACAACAAATGTTGCTGAAAAGCAGACATGATAGGGGGAAAAATGAACCGCAACCTCCACCTTGCTCCACAAATAAAAATTAATTTGTGCTGAATTATAGACCTGAATATAAAATCCAGACTGTAGGCTAATGGAAGAAAATATAGGACTCTATCTTTATGATCTTGTGGCAGGCAAAGATTTCTCAGATAAAACTCAGAAACCAGTAATCATCAAAGAGCAAAATTGATAACTTTGACATTATCAAAATTAGAAATTTCCGCTCATCAAAAGACATTGCTAAGCAAATGAACAGATGAGCCTGCACAGGCTGGGGAAAATATTTGTAGCACAAATATCTGACAAAGGACTTGACCCCAGAACTTATAAATCAACAGCAAAGAGATGAACAATCCAGTTTTAAAATGAGCAAGACTTGAATAGACATTTCACAAAAGAAGATACACTAATGACCATGAAGGCAAAATTCCAAGACAAGAAGTCACACTTCCTTCTGTCTCAGAGCCTTCCAGATGTGGCTCACTGGTGTGGACTCCCTGGTGGAGCACAGAGGTGTTGGTCTTTGAATCCTCCGGGACAGGAAGAAGTATGAAATCAGCCATTTGTTGGGCACACATTCCTCTGTTCCATGGCTACCTTTAGATGGGCTGAACATCTTCAGATGTGGGTGCTCCCCACATCAGTTCCTGTCCTCCAAGTCTGTCAGGGTATGAAGAAAGTGAGAGAATGCAGTGACTAGCTTCCCTCCTTGTCTGACTCAGGGTCCTCCCTGGCCCCGCACTTCAATTACTTCACCTTCAGAGTGAGATTGATAGCTACCTGATACATGTGTGTTCCCAAGTTCCTACAGACCAAAGAAAGCTGTTTCCTCATCAAGGAATGTTTGGGGACCAGCACCATGCGAGGCCCTGCAGCGTATATCAGAGGTCTAAGAGCTCATAGCCCTACCCCTCTTCAGACAATGAGTTCTAACCTGTGTAAGGTGGCCTCCCAGGGAATGAGGTATAAACAGCAATAAACAAGGTCCCTCCTGGGCCTTCCTCCAAGAGCTTGCGGTCTACTGAGGGACCGAGGGCAAGATAGCAACACAACCATTTAGCAAAGGCAGCTTATATGAGGTAGATGTCATGAACGATGTTCTGACCTGGTCTTCAAGGAGAGAAGGACAATGAGTAATGCATATTGGAGAGAGGAAATCAGTTTGTCATGAAGAAGAACTCATGTGTAGGCTGAGAGGCAAAAGGGGGGTGTGGGGGAGAGGAAGAGAGAGAGTACACAAGTAGTGAGGGGTGAACAAGGCCCCAAATGAGTGACAGAGGCATCTGGACAGGGCGGTATGCTAGCAAAACTAATCAAACACTGGAATAAGACCCAAGAGAATGACCACACTGCTGTGAGTCTCCACCTAGGACCTTGCCAAAAATGTCTAACTTGCCCATAGCACCGGTTCTCTGAAGGTCAAGTATGAGTGTTGACATAAAATGAGTTTTTATAGTTGTTAGAAATGTGGGTTTTTGTTCAGATAATCTTACTCATCTAGACTGCTGGCTGACAGGTAGTTTTTAGTAATATATTATAGCTTTATTGTTGCTCTTCCTCAACTAAGTTTGTTTTTCTTTCTCTCTCTTTTTTTTTTTAAGATTTATTTATTTGACAGAGAGATAGAGCCAGAGAGCACAAGCGTTGGGGGGGTGGGGGCGGCAACAGGCAGAGGGAGAAGGAGAAGCAGGCTCCCCGCTGAGCAGGGAGCCCAATGGGGGGCTCGATCCCAAGATCCTGGAATCATGACCTGAGCCGAAGCCAGATGCTTAACCAACTGAGCCACCCAGGCGCCCCCTAAATTTTGCTTTTCATCTTTTAGAGACAGCGCTCCTTTTTTCTGTAGCATATTCTCCTGTTTTCAGAATATTTTCATGAGTATCCATTCACTGGAGCCTCACGACATCTCTCTTCAAGAGGGCAGCCCACAGGTCACACGATTAGGAAGGGCAGAGATTAGGACGCAGGCCTTCTGTTCGCTACACTGGCCGAGAATAAGACTTCAATCTGCGTAGGCCTTGGACCTGGGTCATGGTCTTCTGTTTTCCTTTGATAGGAACCTGCTGATAATTTCTCCGGGCTGAATTGTGTTTGGCAGCCACGGTGGGTGCTCGTGCCCTGCTATAAAATGGTAACAGCTCTATTGGATAAGACCCAGCCATAATTTATTGCTGCTTTAACCTCTCTGTTGCTCAGGCAACTAATATCCTGACTTCAGACTCGGGCTATTTTAGTTAAGTTTAAAAATTTATGACCTTACAACCGCTCAGCCCATCACTTTGCTCATGTCCCACTCCTATGAGTCACGCTGACCCCCCCTAAGAATTGCCTTGAGCTCTAAATTAACTAAGGCCTGGGGCGCGGGGGCACGTGAAGAGCTGGGCCCAGTGCATCCTGCCACCACCGTGCTAAGCTCACCAGACAGAGTGGACAGAGTGGACAGAGGGCCTCTCCGGGTAGATCTTTCAAGGGCCTGTCCTTTACTGCAGGATCACAGCTTACTGCAGATTAGGCCTACTTATTCCACAATAACGAGGCGGGCACACGGTTACCTCTGTAACAGAAAGGGGTACCAGTGTGACGGTTTCAGGAAGAAATTAGCACACAAACCCACTGCATAAAGCCCACTTGGGAGCTGGTTTTGGCCTCATCCTCCCTCGCCGCTGGCTGGACACACCAAGTCCTTTTGCTCTTTCACCTTCTTTATTGAACTGTCCCTTCTCTCCCCAGACCCCTTGGCTGGACAACTGTGTTAACTTCTGATCTTCCCGCCTCCAACCCCATGCTGGCACACCATTCATGCAACCAACCTTCATGCACACTCTGCTCTGTCCTCCATGCTGGGGACACTGCGTAGCTCACAGTCTCGTGCAAGAGAGGGACAAGTGCAAGTGAGCGCATCACTGCAATGCATTTATTAGACCAGAAGCTCCAGGGACCGGGACCATGTTGGTCGTATTCTTTGTGCCTACTATTTGTCGAATTCACACAGGACGGATTTTTTTTGTGAGTTATAACCAAACATATGCTCAAAGAGCTCTGAAAATCTTCAGAAGACAGGGACTGAGTTGGCAGAGGAGAGACTTGCCCAAGTGGAGGACAGGGGATTCTCTGCAAGGATGTGACATTGAGCCTGTAGGCTGACCACAAGTTCTGCCTCCTCCAAAGCCCTTCCTGGCCATCCCAGTCCCTGGGGATTCTTCTCTTCTTCCTAACTGGGCACTTTAAAACATTTTGGCACTTCATATTCCTAATGGCATTGTTTCCTTTTTTACATGGATGTGTCGTGTGTCCCTAATTAGACCACAGTCTCTTTGAGGGACTACAGTTTATTTCCTATATGCACAGACCATGTGTTTGTAACTTCTTAACAGGATGTATTCTACGTGGGGGGTGCCTTTCTGTACAATTTATTTACTCGTAAGACAAAAGGAACGCCTTCCTTTAAATATCAGTTTCTCTGGAACCTGTAATGGTCAATTTATAAACCTTCAATGACTTGCTAGAGCCCGGGATGGCGTCAGAAAGAAATTTTAAAGTGCCAAGTATAATTATCAATTGTGGTTCAATTAGAAATGCGAACAAAGTATCACTGAGTAAGTCAACGGAAAACCATTATTTGACGTACCCAACACTTTGATTTCAAAAATACACCACCCCCACTAAAAAAAACAAACAATTTTAGATAGTTTTGTGTTTTTTTTTAAGATTTTTATTTATTTATTTGACAGAGACAGCGAGAGAGGGAACACAAGCAAGGGGAGTGGGAGGAGGAGAAGCAGGCTTCCCGCTGAGCAGGGAGCCCGATGCAGGGCTCGATCCCGGGACACTGGGGTCATGACCTGAGCCGAAGGCAGACGCTTAACGACTGAGCCACCCAGGCGCCCCTAGATAGTTTTAATACTAGTGAATACCTTGTCAGTTTCAGCAAGTACTATATCAAAGAGATCTCACGAGTATAAATACAGCAACTGACTTCATACAGCTGGCATAGAAACCACTTTTGAGAATTTAACTCCCAGAGGACTTTGTTCTATCCATTTGTGGGTGCTCACATTTTTTTTTCCCACAGTTCCAAAATAATTTGCTTTTGTTTGATTCTGGAGTGTAATTACTAAAAGACTCAGATGACTTCAGTACATGGTACTTAAAATCCAACTTAGAAGGATTTAAAAAATTAGAACTCGAAGGATAAGATTTGAATCTTAAACCTCAAATAATTGTAATGCGTCTGTTTAGAACAGAAGAGATTTCGCTTTTTCTCCCCTTTCTTTAATCATCTCAGCTTAAGTGGAAGTCTATTATAGCAAAAATGCAACAGTGGCATCCTGTGGTTTGGCCTGTGAATGACAAGTGTGTGTCACAGCTGTGGCCTTGGGAGGCTTGGATTTGTGGCTACACAGAGGTACAGAATCAGTGTGAAGAACATGGCGGTGCCAGTGGAAAAAAACAACCATTCGTTATTTTTAAAGACCTAAAGTCATTACAAATGAATCTTCATGGACTTTTATCTTTATTTTATGAGGCTGAAGTGCATGTATAATTTATTTATTTATTTTTATTTATTTATTTTTTTTAAAGATTTATTTATTTGACAGAGAGAGACACAGCGAGAGAGGGAACACAAGCAGGGGGAGTGGGAGAGGGAGAAGCAGGCTTCCCGCTGAGCAGGGAGCCCAACGCGGGGCTCGATCCCAGGACCTTGGGACCATGACCTGAGTCGAAGGCAGACGCCTAACGACTGAGCCACCCAGGCGCCCCCAGGTTTTTATTTATTTATTTGACAGAGAAAGACACAGCGAGAGAGGGAACACAAGCAGGGGGAGTGGGAGAGGGAGAAGCAGGCTCCCCGCTGAGCCGGGAGCCCAATGCGGGGCTCGATCCCAGGACCCTGGGATCATGACCTGAGCTGAAGGCAGTCGCTTAACCAACTGAGCCACCCAGGCGCCCGCATGTATAATTTAAAACTGAGTTGAAAATAAAGCTACAAAGATTTACTTATTGTTTTCTTTTTAAAGCTTATTTTTTGGGGAATCCAATAAGGGCTTTCCCTCTGTCATTTTTATACAGAGAGTATGCCATTATTTCTCTCATGATGTTATCACCACATCCTATAATGTATAGACTGAATGGCGAGTGATACCATTCTATAAAAGAAAAAGAGGCACATTTAACAAATGATAATTCCTACATAAGTGTGGGAAATGGAGTAAAAATCAAGACTGACCCTCAACAACTGCTAACTTTTTTTCCCCCCAGAAGCAAAATGCAAGTAAATCTTTGGTGTTCTTTGATTGACAGCCTCAGTGGCCTTTCTCTCTACCTCCAAACATCTCTGTCACAGCTTACTGTAAAAGCTTCTAGCTTCTCATCTGTTTGTTTTTTGCATTTTTAACATCTTCATAAATAACTTACAGTGTTGCTTTATTTTATTTATTTTTATGTATGAATTATGGTGCTCATATTCTATAAGTTTTTGCACTCGAGATGTAATTGAACTCTCATAAATGCCCTCCTTGAGTGAAAAAACTTATGGAATAGGAATACCTGGGGTGCCTGGGTGGCTCAGTCAATTAAGCATCAGACTCTTGATACCAGCTCAGGTCTTGATCTCATCAGGGTTGAGTTCAAGCCCTTCCTTGGCCTCCATGAAAAGGATTCTACTTATGTAATCTTTTAAATAAGAAAAAATATAAATAGGGGCTCCTGGGTGGCTCAGTTGGTTAAGCGACTGCCTTCGGCTCAGGTCATGATCCTGGAGTCCCGGGATCGAGTCCCGCATCGGGCTCCCTGCTCGGCAGGGAGTCTGCTTCTCCCTCTGACCCTCCTCCCTCTCATGCTCTCTGTCTCTCATTCTCTCTCTCTCAAATAAATAAATAAAATCTTTAAAAAAAAAAA
>NC_138381.1:12310462-12318654 GCF_054177405.1 Leptonychotes weddellii | reverse complement strand
AGCCTAGTGATGGGTATTAAAGAGGACACATATTAAATGGAGCACTGGGTGTTATACGCAAACAATGAATCATGGAACACTACATCAAAAACTAATGATGTAATGTATGGTGATTAACATAACATAATAAAATTAAATTAAAAAAAGAAAAAAGAGTGGGTATTAAATTTATAGAGTAAGACATGTTATATTATTTCTTTTCAATCTGCATACATGGTAAACTTTCACTGATGGATTTTTCTGATGTTCTCACAATCCTGGGATAAACCCAAACTAGTAATGATCATTTAGAAAAAAATACATTGTTTGGATTTAATTTGCTAATATTTAAGACTTTCAGTCTCTATTTATAAGTGATATTACTCTACATGTTTGTTTCTCTTGTACAAGTATACATACCTCAGAGACACTGCGGATGTGGTTCCAGACCACCACAATAAAGCAAATATCACAATAAAGCTACTCAAGTGAATTTTTTGGTTTCCCAGTGCATATAAAAGTTATGTTTATACTATATTGTAGTTATTAAGTGTCAGATAGCATAATGTCTAAAAAAGCACATACCCTTTATTAAAAAAATACTTTATGGCTAAAATATGCTAACCACCCTCTGAGCTTTCATCAAGTTGTAATCACCGATCACAGATCACCATACCAAATATAATAATGCAAATGTTTGAGATATTGAGAAAATTGCCAAAATGCAACACAGAGACAGGAAGGGAGCAAATGCTATTGAAAAAAAAAAGGGAACCTGTTACACACTAGCAGCACACAGGGAAATACTGGTGAAGATGTCAGTCTGCTTTTCTGCAACTGATCATAAGAATAAGGTTGGTTGAATACCCATTCTACTCCACATTTTCCCTGCCTTTTGCCAGCATTTCGGTTGGGTGAGATTCCTTGCTTGCCCAGGTGACCCAAACTTTAGTCTTGAGGAGTGTGACTCCTTGGTGATTCTGCCCATATGGAGTTGATGTAGTCCTTTGTTACCCTTGACCACGGGGCAGGCAGTAGGAACAGACACCCTAAGGAGTACGCCCCCAGCTTCCATGAACACTGTGCTTGCCCCTCTGTGCAGTAGCTCTCCTGTGCCCTTGACAGGTAGACCAGCCCTCCAGCAATCACCGTGACCTCTCTTTGTTCTTATCCCTTCAAGGCTTCAGGACATTGAAATGCTAGGGAGCCATTTTGATTCCAATTCAGGGGAACTAGTACTGGGTCCACTGGTAGAAGATCAAGAGACTCTACAGCTATGGGGATTGTTACCTGTGCATGTTATGGTGCTGGGGAAAACCAGATACGCAGAATATAGCTACAGCTCTTTGTGGCATCAAATGGTCTTCTAACCATTCCACTCCTATTTTTCTGATGGATACACCCAAAGAATTGGAAACAGGTGTTCAAATAAATACATGTACACCCACGTGTACATGTGTTTGTAGCAGCACTATTCATAATAACCAAAAGGTGGAAACAACCCCAATGTCCACCACTGAGTGAATGGGCAAACAAATGTACTATGTACAGATGGTGGAATAATAGCCTACAAAAAGGAATGAAGGGTCCATACACATTACAGTGTGGATGAACCTCAAAAATATTATGCTAAGTGAAAGAAGCCACACACACTCATCACTTATTGCACGATTCCATCGATACGACACTTCCAGAAGAGGTAAGTCCACAGAAACAGACAGAAGACTGGTGGTTGCCAGGGGCTGGGGAGAGGAAGGATTGAAGAACAACCACTTAATTGGGGAAGGGGTTTCTTTTTGGGGTAATGAAAATGTTTTGCAGTCAGAGGTGGTGGTTGCACAACACTGTGAATATACTAAATGCCACTGAACTATTCGCTTTAAAAAGGTTAATTTTATATTATGTGAGTTTCACTTCAATAAAAACAAACAAACGAAGCCCTCTTTGGTCTTACAATCATTGCACATTGAAGAGACAGATTATTCCCAAGCTGTATTTCCTCTCATAGATGTTCATTTCTCTCCCAACCCCCCCTTTCTATATTTTATGGATATTCCTTTGATTAAATGTAGGTTTGGAGCTGCTCATAATTTCAGGATAAATGTTTTAGATCAGATACAAAGATATTTGAAAACAGAAAAACAAAAAGCGACAGATTGATTTAGCATGCCTCTCTGAAGTTACATACATCATAGGCACACCTTTGAGAGAGCCGTGTTCTTAGTGATTTTACGTAAAACCACTTTTGTTCATCATAAAATTATTATTTCTTCTTGGAGCCCTACGAGACATCTATAACTGTGCAGAATCACTTCATGTGAAAAGTGACTTGAAGCAAAAGTAACAACCTAAATTTTAGATGGTTTACAATTGGTCCATTCGAAGAGCTTAAGTTCTGTAGATGGGAGCAGCCCCCAAGGAGAGCACAGGTGCCCTTTACATAATGAGCCCCCCCTTAAGGACCATAATACAGACCAATTAGGTGGAGGCAAACCCAGACATAACTCAATTTGTCAGAAGCCTTGCTCTGTTTCCCCCACGTGTTTGGGGTCTGATAAAATCCCATACATGGTTTGGCCCAATACATTCTTCTCAGTATTTACATCCCAAGGGGAGTTTTAAGGGACATTTAATCCTCATGTTTCTGGTTCATTTTCCCTTAACTCTTCAAAACAAAGTTACGAAAGATTGCTTTGATCTCTAACAGGACTTGTTCATGAGAGACATGAGGCCATTACTTTCAAAACAGAAAGCTGTACTTTGCCAAGAGTTCGGGGAGTTAACAGCATGACGTTTGGGCTTCATCGGAGCACCTGACCTTTGAGAGCCAACTGGGTCCTAAACTTGGCTCAGGGAGGCCTCCCGCTCTCCAGCCTAATAAAGCCCATTAATTAACTGTCAGACCAGCTGTGTAACAAGTGAATTTTTAGTGGCTATGCCATTTTCTTGGTTCCAGGCCAGAAACAATAGGTATAAAACTTACACCGTTAGTGAGACATTTCAGAGAGAAATTAGTATTTGCATAATGGAAGGCTGCCTTCCAAATAAAATGTGCATTGCAGGGCATGTATTTTTTTTTTAATTAAAATGTAAATATATCTGTTCACGGCAGCCTTCTTTGGGTTCTTACAAATACCATATACTCTTGAGGATGAATGACTATGAGGCTCAAATCAGATTCACTGCCTTATTGCTCTAGTGTTTGGGGAGTTCAAGGCCCAAAGCATTAGGATGGGAAGGAAGTACATTGTAAAAATATGACAAAAATAAACTTGAACTATCTTCTGATGAGATATTATAAAAGGCACTAGACTGGGGCATAATTAAACTTTCATTTGTCAGGAATAGAAACCAAGTCATGCCAAGTATGAACAAAAAGAGGACTTTGTTATAAAGATATGGGGGGGTATCTCGCAGCAGTGAAGAACGAGCTAGACATGACCTTTAGGATGGGCAGGAGCAGGAGGGCAGCTTGGGGCCCCCACGGCTGCAGGTCCTAGCATTTCTCATTTTTAGAGCGAACTGAGAATTAAAAGCAGAAACTCTGTAGAGGATTAGATGTGGGACAAGATTCTGTGAAATGTCAAAAGGACAGGCTAGGTAATCCCAGCTCTCATCCCCCCAAATGAGGTAGTTAGGTATTTAAATGACCCAAAAAACTCTTAGAATCCAATCCCAAAGTGTCCTTTGATGTCACCAATTCTTTAGTTCGGACACTTGGGCACTCAGCATCTGTCTGAAAACCTCCCAAGATGGGACAACTTCCTACTTATAAGGATGACCTATTGCATCATTGGACCATATGAAACATGAAAAGGTCTTTTTTTTTTTTTTTTAGATTTTATTTATTTATTTGAGACAGACAGAGAGAGAGAAAAAAAGAATGAGCAGGGGGAGGGGCAGAGGGAGCGGGAGAAGCAGACTCCTCACTGAGCAGGGAGTCTGACTCCCCGGACCCCGAGATCATGAGAGCTGAAGGCAGATGCTTAACCGACTGAGCCACGCAGGTGCCCCGAAATGTGAAAAGGTCTCATACCGAAGTGAACTTTGACCACTACCCTCTGGTTCACTATCTAGACTTTGAGCACACAGATCAATTCTTACACCATGTACACATGATAATCCTTTATATAATCCACATTCTGTCCTCCTAGGGTTTTCTCCTATTCTGGCTAAGCATGTTTAATGGCTTCAAACAGTCTTCATATAATGGATTTTTTCATCCTGTCCAACCTCTTCTACACATAATTTAGTCTCAAGTGGTCCTCTTAAAATGCAGTATCTAGGATGGAATATATACTCCAGACATGGTCTGGACAATAAACTTCTAGTAATGTGGCTTTGGATTGTATTAGCATTACCTTGTTGACTCAGATTGTGCTTGTGGGCCAGGCATGAACTGTTGCTGAATCGGTTACCCCTTGTTAGACTTTTATGCAATTAACTCTTTATATAGTGCAGATAATACAGGATTCAAGTTGAAAAGGAACACTGAGTAGTTACTGTTTACATTATTTTTAAGTCTGACCCTGTCTTCCATTATATTAACTGTCTTCCCCCCACCAATTGATAGGCATGGATTTTACCTCTTACTCTAAGTCACAGAGTAAAAAAAAAAAAGTTGAACTGACCAGGGACAAGTACAGAGCCTCTTGATCTGGACTAGAAATGTCTCCACCAATTAACACTGACCAGTATTCTTTGCGTACTGCCCAAATGCAGGGTTTTTCAGAACATGTCTGATGAAGGAACTGTTTCTCTAAACATTAAGATTTACTTAAAGAAAAACAAAAACAAAATTTTCAGGGTGCCTGAGTGGCTCAGTTGGTTAAGTGCCTGACTCTTGATTTCGGCTCAGGTCATGATCTCAGGGTCTTGGGATCAAGCCCTGGTCAGGCTCCATGCTCAGTGGGGAATCTCAGTGGGGAGTCTGCTTCAGATTCTCTCTCTCCCTCACCCACTCCCCACCCCATTCCTCTCTCTCTCTCAAATAAATAAATCTTTAAAAAAAAAAAAATGAAAATAATGTAAAAAAAAAGTCTCAGAGTATGATTGTGCCCAATGAACTGTTAAGAATATGGAATGCTCTAGTATGTCTGTCTGTGTATACAGATATCTTGTGGAATCCTATAAAACACCCTTGGGAAACACTGCTGACCCAATTCTATTATCCTGCAGTGTGCAAGTTGCCAATCTGTTCCTCTGAGATTTAAATGGGCAGCTTAATCAAGGATTCTGCTATCATCAATGTACACTCTGGTCTACAGCAAGTTTCTGTTCTTCCAATCTATGAGCTCTATCAAAGGAGGAAATGAGGAGAGAGAGTTAAGAACTGAGCCAAATGATTGAAGAATAATAAAGGTGTATGCTGGCTGGGAGATTTCAGCTACACAAGATCCCAGATCTCGACATGGTGAAAACATTATGTTAAAGAATGAGAAACAAAAGTTGAATCAAAAGGTTGAGCCAATTGACCAACTTAGATCCAGAAAAAGAACCCAAGCGTAGACGCTGGGACAGTTTGGTGTACTCATGAGTGGTGACAGCTGGGTTTTAAGTCAAAATCCTGGGGCATCTGGCTCCACCCTTGAGGGTCAAGATCCTGCCCGAGTGGATGCTGAACTTGTCCCTCATAGAGAGTTAATAAGAATCTTCTTTCTCTCTGTCCCCTCCTAATATTACGCTGTCTGCCCCATTGGGTTCTCGCTATCTTTGTTCTTCTAAGCTAGGGATGACAACATAAACTCCTTTTGTTGTTTTTAGGGTATCCCATAGGCCTTGATTCCTCTGGGGCTTCAGCCTTCCTGACACTCTTCTTCTTCTCCCTCCCTTTCTTTCTTAGTCATTTTTCTGTCTTTCTCCCCTCTTGCATCTTTACTGCATTTCTATATTTTAATCTTTTATGAGTTCTATATACTCATTAGCACCTACCTTTATTCTTGGACCATTTCTACTCAAGCTGCAATACCCTACAGCTGGATTTCTTTGTATAGTGAATGTATTCCTGGGGGGGAAAAAAGGAATTTCAGTAAACTGAATTATATTTTTAACATCGTGGGGAGTTTGAAATGTACAGATACTTCCAATGGGATACTTTTTCTAAGAAATTGAAGAATGCTTTTGTAAGTCAAATAACTTCTCATTTGCCCATTTTGTAAGTTTGCAAATTTAGTTTTCTTAAGTCATGGTTAATCTAAATCAAGAAACACTGCATTTTAAAGTTTATCAAGTACAAAGTATCCGGTCAGTTGACCAGAATTCATTGATGTGATACATAACTGTTCCACTTTACAGTATGATTTAAGTTCCACAGTTAGTAAATTAAATGAGATCATTTTATAAGTACTCACAGTACTGACTTAATGTGTGATGTGCATGATGGATAATGAATCTACACTGGCCCTTCTTTTTTTTTTTTTTTTAAAAGATTTTATTTATTTATTTGATAGAGAGAGAGACAGCGAGAGCAGAAACACAAGCAGGGGGAGAGGGAGAGAGAGAAGCAGGCCTCCTGCCAAGCAGGGAGCCTGACGTGGGGCTCCATCCCAGGACCCTGGGATCATGACCCAGGCCGAAGGCAGACACCCAATGACTGAGCCACCCAGGCGCCCCCCTAAATGATGCTTTCTATTGTTGCCCTTCACACTGCTTACTCATTCACCAAACTTCACTGACTGCCTAGAATACTCTAGAAACTTGGAATACAAATGCCCCTGGTTTAATTCACAACAATTACTTAGAGTATTCACTGCCAGGCACCCAATCCTAAATACCTGTGAATATGTTAATTACTAATTAGATGGGGACTGACACAATCCAAGGAAGCAAGCAGGCCTATAAGCATTCCAGAATCAAGCTGGAAAAAAGTACAAATGGGAACTTCACAGATGTTGGAACACAACCATGCGCTCTTCCCTTGCACATGGAAGGACCAAGAATCAGTGGCGAGTCCTTGGGAAAGGGACAAATGGAAGTCCAATTCTGGCCATGTCTCAGTAGCCAGGAGGAGGAGAAGTAACAATGTATTAGAACCTGGTCCCCGTGAGCCAGCCACTATTCCAAGCACTTGGCATGTACTGTTTCATTCAGTCCTTACAACACCCCCAGGAGGTAGATTCTGTCATAGTTTCTATCTTATAAATGAGGCAACTGAGGCACAGAGAGGTAAAGTGTCTTGCCCGGGGTTACACAGCATGTAAATGGCAGGGCTGGGATCCATCCAGGCAGCCTGACCCTAGAGCCCATGCCTCGTTGGTTACGGGCTCAAAGTGAGGTGACAACTGGTGGAAGCTTCTCGGCTCTGTGATGCCGCACACGCGCAGGGATTATTATTAGTGCTGTGCATTGCTACATCGGACGGTAGACTCACCCACACACATGCTCCTGATTTACCCAGTTATAACTTAATCAGATGATTTACACACATCCTCTACAGTTGGAACAAGCATACAGCAAACCTAGTTCTGGTGTAGTATGCAACTGAGAGATGTAAAAAACCCAAATAACTTGTGGAGAAATTAGATTTTGCCCTGGGATGTGAGGTGATAGAGCACCTCGGGTCAGAGGGACCTCAAAGGCTCCCCGATCAGAACTCACCCCCCACTCGACTATCTCCCACATTCCCATAAATCTGAGTGCCCTGGGTGTCTGGATAATGAATTAGAGATGGGTACTGGTGGATGCGTGCCCAGGAGACAAGACCTGTAAAGAGTGATTCATTAACCCATACAACCCTTCACCGCTGAAAATATCAAAGCCGGGGGCATCTTTCCCAAACACCGATGGGACCACGTCTCCTCTGCTGAAAACACACTCCTGGCTCTCCTATTGCACTGGGTAAATTCTCCATGTCAGGCTCAAGGCCCTTGGAGAGTTGGCCCCTTCCCACGGCCTCCCCAGCAGGCCCTGCATCCTGCACATTCCGGGGGGCTCCTGGCACCCCTTGCCCTGCCCTCCTGCTCACCAGGCCCAGCTCGGATCTGCTACCCCAGGAGCTCCTCTCCCACAGCCCTGCTACCCCAGGCCGCCAGAGAGGCAGGGCTGGCCTCCGCCCTTACCCTTGAGGCTCTGTGGACTGTAGTCACATGGCAGAGTTGTCTCCAAACCCCGCCAAGGAGAGGAGGACACCCCATGTCCTGCTGGGGAGGGAGCTCACCAGTTCTGGAGCCAAGTCTGCAGGAACAACAGGGATGGAAGACGCAGCTCCAAAGAAA
>NC_138381.1:12215800-12310362 GCF_054177405.1 Leptonychotes weddellii | reverse complement strand
CCGAGCTCGTTCTCAGGTCGTGGTATTCTCCTGCACTTGCCCTTCATTCAGCAAGTCAGGCCTCGGGCCTTGTGTCCCAGGCACCAAGCTCTGGGCTGGGAGCGCAGGGAAAGACAGGCCCTGCCCTCCAGGACAGCCAGGCCCCTGGAGACGCGGGGCTGATTGCTGGGAGGCACAGAGGGAATCCGGGCCCCCCCACCCGAGAAGTGCTGGAACCGAGGCCTCAAGCAGGGGTGATGTCCTCGGGCTGGCCTGGGGGTGCCCATGGGGGCAGTGTGGAGGGCAGAGGGCCACTCCCGGTCAGTCAAGGGTGAGCGTGGCTTCTTGCCACGTGTGGCCATCCCAGGACTTCACTGCCTTCCCTCTCCTGGGCCATTCCATCTCTTCTGTTCATTCTACTTGTCCTTGGGGGCCTCCACACGTTCCTTCTCCTCCAAGAAGCATTTCCTCCTCTGGCTTCCAGCTGCCTCCCCCTTCCCCTTCCGTGAATTTCTACAGCCATAAGTACCTGCGGCATAAAATTAAGTGCTTGAAGAAATCACTACATTTGGACTTTTTTTTTTTTTTAGATTAGAAACTTCTCGGGCATAAGGGTTACTTATACTTTGTTTTATCCCCAACAGGGCATAGCACAGAGTCAGCACCCAACACGTATTTACGGCTGATAAAACACTGCAAAAAGAGATTCTCTCCCTTTCTGTGTCTGTCGCCCTCCCTCCCGGATTGCAGCGGGAAGAACGCACAGACTGACATGACCCACGCTGAGTTCCCTTTCTTGGCTGGCCCGGGAAAGCCTCTTGGGGGTGTGGGGGGGGTCGCCTTGGAGGAGGGAAGCGTTTTGCAGATGGAAGGCAAAATCAGGCTGTGGGCTTTTGGAGGAGGCAACATTATAATTTGCATTTTTCTGCAGAGTGAGAACTCTGTAATTTAGGATTTTGCCTAATTGCTGTTTAGAGTTCCCGGGACTGTTTCTCTTCAGGCAGTCATTTTTGTTTGTTGGAGAGGTGTGCTATTATTAATGGTTCTCCATCTCCATCCAGATGGGGAGCAGGTCAGTCCTGAGTTCTGCTTTTTTTTTCCTACAATCCTGATTTGCTCGGCCCCTGGAGAAGAGCGGTGCTGGCACGAGGAGTTTCAAGCACATGCAGGCTGTGTCTTTGGTCTGTGGCTGTTCTGATCTCAGCTCCGATCTCAGCTCGAAGCGGCTGGTAGCCAGAAAGGAGGGGACGCCAGGGGCGGGCACACCCCCGTTCTCTCTACAGCCGGGCTCCCCCTGTGTGTGTGTGTGAGGCTGCAGTCTTTCTCTTTCTCACTCCCACTGTGGACATTTTGGAAAGTTACCTACTTCCTTTGCAAGGTGACTTCTGCGTGCTCCTAAACGGTAGGAAGAATGACAAGCAGCTGCCTGGGGTACCTGGGGAGGGATCAGGTGCTAACGGAATCCCTTGCTCCCTGTGATCCCCACGTAGATTCGGACCCGTCCAAAACAAACCCACGCTGTCTCCCTCCATCCCAATTGGGGGTATCACAGCAAAAAAAATTTTTTTAATAAGGGCACACAAAGAGAACACAAGTTTGGCCATTTTTACCGATTGTGGGCAAACACTTTGGCAAATATAAAACAACGGCACTTTCTTTTTTTCTTTTTTAAGATTTTATTTATTTATTTGAGACAGAATGAGAGAGAGAGAGCATGAGAGGGAGGAGGGTCAGAGGGAGAAGCAGACTCCCTGCCGAGCAGGGAGCCCGACGCGGGACTCGATCCCGGGACTCCAGGATCATGACCTGAGCCGAAGGCAGTCGCTTAACCAACTGAGCCACCCAGGCACCCAAAACAACGGCACTTTCTATTCAGCTTTTACAACTGGAACTCCTTGTGGTTGCAAGTTCAGGCCACAGATGTTAAAGCCACAGGGAGCAGAGACCACGCTGAGAACATCGTGTTCTCCCACTGTCCTATCTCCTGGGCCATCGCTGGATTCGGAGCCCTTCACATGGGGCCAAACCTTCCTTCCAGGTTAGGCTCGGCAGAAAATGAACATTCTGGAAGTTTTGAGAGGGGGAAAAAGCCCATCGGGCTTTGCTACAACATAACCCAGGGGTACACACAGGAGAGTGTGCGCGTGCACACGTGGGTGGGGGGGTGCGTGCAGGGAGGCAGGCAGTTGACGGGGATGGAGCTCTGCGTACGGCCAGCTCGCTCAGTACTGCAAAATAAGGACAACGGCTCCTATGACCTGTTTGCCTTCTAGGGTCCAGATGCTGCACACACATTGTCTTATTTGAATCTCTAAAACAACTCTATAAAGTGTCACTATCCCACTTTTATAGATGAGGAAACAGACTCAGATAACGGATGCATTTGTCATTGGCTCGGGCTGCCTTAACACAGAACCACAAACTGTGGCTTTACTCAACAACGATTCCCTCACAGTCCTAGGGCCTGGAAGTCTGCATTCAAGGGAGCAGCGAGGCCATGCTCCCTCGAGCTGCTGGACAGAATCCTTCCTTGTCTCTTCTTAGCTCCTCGTGGCGTGGATCCTTGGGGTGCTTGGCTTGCAGCTGCATCCCTCCAGTCTCTGCCTGTGCCCCCCCCTTTGATTTCTCCCCCTATGTGTCCTGATGTCTGTGTCTCCTCCTCTTCTTGTAAGAACCCTGCTCATATTGGATTAAGGACTCACCCTACTCCAGTAAGACCTTACCCCAACTAATTACATCTGAGTGACTCTATTTCCAAATAAGATCACATCCTGAGGTACTGGGCGGGGGGGAAGATTTTCAACGTATCTTTTTTGCAGAACATAATTCAACCCACAGCACATACGTAAAGTTTCTTGCCTCAAGTAACACTTCCAGCAAGTACACAGAAAATCTGAACTGGCACCAACTCCCAAACTTTTTCTTTCCCATACACTAATGTATGCAATTGTACTAATTGATGCGTGTGGGATGCTCCAGTTTATTCTAGCTTTGTATTTTCTTGCCCACAATCCGCTTTGCAGCTCCAGTTACTGGTCCCTGGAGTGGGGAGAGGAGAAGGAAGATAGTGGTCAGGGCTAAGGAGCTGAGTCAGACTCAAGAATCGTGTCTGCATCAGAGGCCCAGTCAGGAAAACAGAAATTACAGTAAGTATTCGAAAACGGGGAAGATTTAATACAGGAATTTGGTTATCAAAGTGTCAGAAGGACTAAGGGAAGAGTGAGTGTGAGAGAGAGAGAGACTATAATAGGAACAAAAGAAGAGAGACTATGACAGGAAGTCACGTGGGCAATATGGCGGCCGAGGGCTTTGAAGAAACCTCCCTCACCTAACTTTACAAATGTATGGTTAAGGGAAAGGGAAACTGTTAAGGGAAAGAAAGGGAAACTGTTAAAGTCTTGAAATGATGTAAGAGAAGACCAAAGCTACCATTCACCTCGCAGGCATTTGCTACCCACAGTGTTCCAGGCCTTGGGTTTTAAGAGGTGATAGCTCTGGTGGCAGTGGGTAGGGCCGAGGACCACACAGGCTGAAATGTCAGATCAGAGAAACCTACCCGAAGCCAGGACCTCTGACTAGTGCCACTCTTGAACTAGAAAAAACCACCAGACAGAAGGACAATAAGGACGCTTGCTTGTCTAAATCTTGGCTCCCAGTAAAGGAAGAAACAAAACCAAAAGTCTCCCACGAAAAGGCTCCCAAAAAAGTCTCCCAGGAAAGTTCCTAACCACAAGCCTACACTCATATAGTCTGTGGCCACAGTCCATAGTTTTCAAGGCGCCCCCCCAAATCTGAAGCCCAAAATTTTAAGAGGATTCCAGGCTCGTAGCATCCCAGGTGGCAGGCAGACGCAAACACGAGAACTCTCTTGAAGGAACACACTCCAGATCCAGACTCACCACAGGTACAGTTCCAGGGAACATGAACTCACAAGGGAGACCAGCAAACATGTGAGGAAACAAGTCACCATACGTGAGAGACGACAGAAACAGCGGCCAAAGAATGAGTCACAAAGACGGCAGGTGTTGGAATGATTAACGGTGAAACTGGTGGCTTTCATGTGTTTAAATAAATACATGCACGTTAAAATATAATAAAGAGAACAACAGACCATAAACTGACTCAGCCTTGTCGAGGAGGTTTTGATTGCAATGGAAAAATGGAAGTTGCCTGCAGACAGCACCTTTGTGTTCAGAGAAGTCTGACTTTCTCCAGGGGGTTAAACTGAGGACCAGGTGCAGGGTGGGGTGTGAGGGGGTGTCCCTTTGGGGGCACAGGCAAGTAACATTACTCCACCATAAGGTGTCTCTAACTGGACATGATTGGAGAGATGCTGAAAAGACAGAATATTTTGGAGGGGCAGGGAGGTGTTTCATTGTAAAGAGAGAGGTGGGTGGGGGCGCCTGGGTGGCTCAGTCGTTAAGCGTCTGCCTTCGGCTCAGGTCATGGTCCCAGGGTCCTGGGATCGAGCCCCGCATCGGGCTCCCTGCTCCCCGGGAAGCCTGCTTCTCCCTCTCCCACTCCCGCTGCTTGTGTTCCCTCTCTCGCTGTATCTCTCTCTGTCAAATAAATAAAATCTTTAAAAAAAAATTAAAAAAATAAAAAAAAAAAAAGAGAAAGGTGGGTGCAGGGAAGAAGGCATAACATAGCAGTATGTGGGGACCATAGGTGGGCAATATGGTGGCCTCCCCTGAAAAGGAAGTCAGCCCAGTCCTTGCTCCCTGGCAGGGCCTGGCTTGTGGGGCACCTGATGAGGCTCAATCTTGGAACCTGGGGCTCCCAAACTCCCCCGGCCAATCAAGAATGAGATTAATTTTCCTGCCAAGCCCAGTGGAAGGGAGGTTTAGTCTCATGTAATTTGATTTAAATAAAGATACGTTATTTCTTTCATATCTGATTTTGTGGAATGAGATTCACACATACCACACAGCACAAACAATCTCTATACCTCCAGGGAATTTTAAAAAAAGCTTTTCCCCATTTATGCCTGGGGGACAATCTTGGCACATCCTATGCAGAAAAAGGGGGTGCTTACCTCTCAGGAGGGAAATTCTAGGTCCCCTATGAGCTGGCTACAAAAGGGGCAAGGCTTTCCTTTGTCTCTGGTATTTAGGGAATTGTAAAGCTGGTGGGAGGGCGAGGAACAGGAAGGAAATTCGTAAGATGATAAGAAGATCAAAATACCAGGTGCCTGGGTGGCTCAGTTGGTTAAGCGACTGCCTTCGGCTCAGGTCATGATCCTGGAGTCCCGGGATCGAGTCCCGCATCGGGCTCCCTGCTCAGCAGGGAGTCTGCTTCTCCCTCTCCCGCTCCCTCCTCTTGTGCTGTTTCTCTCTCTCACTCTCTCTCTCAAATAAATAAGTAAAATCTTAAAAAAAAAAAAAGAAGATCAAAATACCAATTCACCTGCGAATTACAGGCTCTCAGGTACTCCCAAGCACTCGCCCTAGGAGTGACTTGGTTCCACGAGGGGATGGAAGAGGCAGTCTGAATATTTCATTTCATGTTTAGAAACAGAAGTAGAAATCAAGCAGCCTGGTCTCATTTCTTTAATGTTCAGTTCATTGAAGATGCTCAGGATATGTGATCCACTGTCAATGCCTTTGACTACCACGGTTAAGGAATCACTGGCAGAAGTAATTTCATCCCAGAGCTATTCTGTTTGGGCAGGATCTGTGGTTACAGCTATTGATTTTTTTTTTTTTTTTTTTTTGGTCCTGTCTCTTCCTGGTTGAGAGAGCTCTTTAGGTTATAGTTGGTAGCAGGAAATTCCTGCCCAGGAGAAGGTTAGTTGCTTGGGAAAAGAAAGTTCCAGAAAAATAAAAACCTTTGAGGTTTGTTTCTTTGCACTTTTTAAAAGCATTGCTATGCAGGATTTTCATACTTTTTCTATGATAAGCTTGTTTTTCTTGACGGAAAGAATATCAGGAGTAAAAAAAAAAAAAAGAAAGAAGGGAAACGGTCATTTAAAAGGGAGTATTTGGGGATGCCTGGCTAGCTCAGTTGGTAGAGCACGTGACTCTTGATTTTTGGGTCCAGTCCGAGCCCCACGTTGGGTGTAGAGCCTACTTTAAAAAAAAAGAAAGAAAGCAAAGGGAGTATTTTGTCCATATTCTCACTTCCAATAGCTGAAGAGAGGAAACGTTGGTACATAAGCCTCAAATTTCACCCAGCTTCTCTAACCTCTTATCCTCTTTGAACAACCAAGGTACAGTGAGAAGCTCTTTGCTTACCTCCAATGCCAGAGATTTATACTAAGAACTGACTTTGGGCATTTCAGCGACGTCCTGTGGGGCCTGAACTGAACCATCAGAAATAAGTGTTTAACCGTATTTTCCCACAAGGGGCACTGATGTTCTGAAAACGAGGCACCCCAGGCAGGCAGCGTGAAGTCAGAACGAGTGCTGCCTCTAGCCCACAGGTGCAATTAATAAATCTCCAGGAGCCTCGGAGCCTAGACCTCGGTGATTCCCATCTCCCACCCAGACGGAGGCACTGACCTCCTGGCAACGGAAGATGGACACAAGTTTAAATTTAAATATTGTGTCACCCACATTGAACGTCGCGGTACTAGTCCAAGTGGACATACCGAGTTGACGATCTGGCTCTGTTGGCAGAGGCCTTTAGCCTAATCAAGAAATTTATGGGCAGACAAATTTGCTAGGGATCCAGACGTCTTTTCTAAATCGAGACATCACAAGTCATTTAGCAGCTGATCTACAGTGTCCCTGAGCTTCCTCGAGGTCAATTAGAGGACCTTATCCATTTAGTTCAGCTTTATGACTTTAACAAATGACTTGCTGGGGGTTTTTGCTTTCTTGCTTGCTTGCTTACCAGAACTAATAAAAACTTCATGGAGATTTAGAGACACCTAATGAAATCAGGAGCATTAGATTCCCTGGCTACCTGTTCTAGTCTGTATTTGGAAATTCCATGCCCAGCTTTGAAAAAACGAATGGACACCACCGAAGGAATTGGGTATATTGATATCTAGCCTCCATGGAGGCAGGAGACCTTGAGAGGAAGGAAGAGTTACATCACAGGACGTCTGGTGCCTGCCACTCAGCCTGGAGCCAGCCACTCACGGATGTGATAACTTTTCTGGCTTCTGCCTCTGAACACATTCAGTGAAAGTTGGTGACTTCGTTGGTATTTCAGACAAAGAGATGAGGGCATCGAGTGAAAACAGACAGGGCTTTAAAGCTTTAAGAATGGCAGCTTTTTGTCAAAATTCCAACAAAAATAGTTTTCAGGCTCCCCCTCGCCCTTTATTAAGGCAACAGGAGAGTCGAGATCCAAAGTTCTGTGTAACCCCTCTCAACTAAAACTCTTAACAACAACAGATAGTTCTTTAGCACAGTTTACGCTATTCTCGGCAAGGCTCAGATGTCAGGTGATATCAAAGGTCACTATACAGATATATACACACTGAAGTCAGCTTATAATTAATTTCTGTTAGATTTACTAATTTAACTGTATGGGGTTAAAAGCTTCTACAAGACAGAGGATACCATAAGCAAGTCGATGATGACATATGACACAATGAGACACAAAGTGCTAATTTCCTTAATATACAAAGAGCTCTTACAATTGAATAAAAAGATAAGTTAACCCAATAATGGGCTTTCACATATGTTACAAATATTTTAATCTGCCATGACATTTATTCTTTTATTATATTACTTTGCAGTTGTCACAGGCTTGTATTTTATGTGCTTCAATCCGTATGTCTATCACCATCATGCTTAGAAAGGCATGCCTCATTCTGAAAATCATCTATTTGATTTTGGATTTAGGAGGGCATTAATTTCTGATCCATCTGTAGAATTTGTGGTGGGTGGTTAATAATACAGACTCACATTTGCCAAAATAACTAGCCCGTTGTTTCAGTTTCATATAGTATTTACACTACACTAGTGTGTAGTGTAACCTTCATCATATGTTCAATGCTTATGTGTGCTAAAAATAAAAAGTAATTTCTGTTGAGTGCCGTGAATTAATCGGTGGGGCTTACAGAGGTGGTGTTTGCAATATGTGGATGTCCTTCCTTTCCCCTCTGCCCTACCCCCTTCCTCCCCAGAGACCGAAAACAGAGGGAAGGAAGCCAGGGGAACATTAAACAAGGTCTGCTGCTCTGGATAATGTCTACGAAGAAAACGAGCAGGCTGAGGTTTTATGATTTACACTGCTTCGAGAACCCTGTGGAAGGGCCACGCGCTGGGCTCTCGCTCCACACTGGGCACTGCTCTAGCACTCACCTGGAAGACTGGAAGACATCAGTCCATCCTCATGACCACCCACCAGGTGGGTGCTCTGATCATCACCCCGATTTTAGAGATGAGGCACCAAGCCCAGAGATGTCATGTCACTTTCCCCAGAATCATTTGGAAGGACAATGGCCTAAAATGTGGCTCAGCCAGCCCATCCACAAAGGTGATGGAAGCATTCCCTTCTTTAAAACACTTCCTCTCATCCAAGACAAGTGTCCACAGACACGCCGAGGAAGGTCCCCGCAGATGGGACCCAGGGAAGCAGAACACCATGCGGCCATGAGCCTGAGCTAGAAAGTGATCAAGCCAGGTGAATTCGATCTGAGAAAAGCAGACCGCCACTCATTTCTAGGTACTCATTTCACTCCTGCCTTTTCACAGCAACGCTTCTCCTTTCCAGGAAAGCTAAGACGCCAAGGGCTTTTCATCTGTTTAACTGGCTTAGGAGGGCAGGGCAAAAACCTTTCTACCACAAGATCCCATGGTAGCGTTGAGATTTCTGGCTCTGAATCTTCGGAGCTTAGCAGCCTCTGGGTGTTTTCGTTATTTATGGTCAATTGTTGAGTCGGCGGACTCTCACTGAGTGTCCTCATGGGCCAGTGAGGTGCCAGGCAGCGGGGCAGGTGGGAAAGTGGTGGAACAGCCCCAGGCCAAGCACTGGGACTTGGCCCCTGCTATGATGGCCGGGAGGCTTCTGCCGGGGTATCTGCTGCTTCCTCTGAAATGGGGCTCTGTTTACATGAATTCAGAAGAAGCAGACACTAGATTTGAATCAGACATCAGGACTTGAGGATTCCTGGGCCCGCTCTCTATCTTGCCATCTTCATAACCATACCCTATTCAGTGTTCTTCTCTGGAAACTGAGAACACCAACAGAGCTCTGCATTTCTCTCAAGGTGACTGCAAGCACGAAGTGTAGGTCAATGTTTTCTGCAGTGGGGAAGTTGCCAGATCGATGCAATGCTTTACTACTGAAAACAACTATCGTTGATCCATTTGGTTTTGCTTTTTGGCGGTGGTTGTGTCTATGTGTGTGTTTGGTGGTTGTTCTTTACAATCTTGGTACGAAGGAACTGGTGTGGCTGGTTCTGGACTCGACTGGCCAGGTGGCTCCAAGTTAGAAAGACACAGTCTCTCCTCACGCCTTGCAATCACTTCCAACTCCCTGATGAGGAATGGGCTGCTTCATTTTTCTTGTCAGTTCAAACCACATCCTGCCCATTTCCACCTTCCAGAAGACAGCTCGTGACACTGGTGGTTTTAAGATGAGGCAGGCTTCTTGGTGAAGAGATAGCAGACGCCTTTTCACAGAAGTGAAAATAATTTATCCAGTGGTTAACGTGTCAAGTCTGCGCACGGAGTTTACCCCCCACCTCCAACTTGATCCGAATCCCTGATTTGGAGAGTGAATTGCTATTTAGTCTTCTCTCACTATCTTGACTCTGATAGCTTTCTGGATAAAAATAAGCACGAGGCAGGCGACAGAAGGGCCACCAGGGGAGGGCTGCACGCTGTCCGGACAGGGGCCTGAATTGAGCTGAGGGCCAAGGCAAAGACTGCAGTAGCTGGAAGGAACCACGCTGAGCTTTTAATCAGTTTATAGATGAGGACACGTCCTCATTTTACCACTGAGGAAACTGAGTCCAGGGAGGCACAGTGCTTTGACCAAGGAGACAGTCTGTTAGAGGCAGAGCTTAGATTGGTACCTGGGTCTTGGAGACCCTGGCTTGAGCTCATTCTAAATAGACCAGCTGTACCCATACTGGGTCCTGGGACACATCTCATAGCTGGAAGCGGTTTGTGAAAGAGCGAGGACAGGGCCAGCATCAAACAGCCTATGAAGCCTAGGCTCCGGCCACCAGGCAAGCAAGGACACCAAATGAAATAAATGTTTTGAAAGACTGACACTTGAAGAAGAGAAAAAGGAGGAGGGGGCAGAGAAGCCGAGGCATTATTATTCAAGTAATCATTATTAGAAAATTGTAACTCTTTGGAATTTTTAAACCGATGGAATCTTTATTTTTTTTAAGTGCACAATGGTAGACACCACAATCTTTCCACTGTTCACAGGAAGCGAGGGAGAGTCATGGATGGGAGAGCCACGGCCTAAAGCCGGGCTACAGAAGGAACCAGACCCCGGCTGCTGGAGTCCAGGATTCGGGACCAGCCTGGGTGGCGAGTGATCCGAATGTGCACCCCACAGCCCCATGAGGCCCAGTGGGTGCACAGGACCTGTCTCTGCGCCTCTTCCCGGAGGCCCTGGAAAGGCTAAGGCAACCCTGACTGTAGGAAACAGCATTTTTCAAAGACATCTCCCCCAGAGACTTCTGACCTTGGACAATGTTTATGGCCAGGGTGAGGGCACCACTTATCTTTCAAGGGTATGAGGCGGCTTGTAAATGGTTGACTTATTAACTCAGCTTCGGTTTTCAGTGGGAAGCCAAGGCCTGAATGACACTCTACGGCTGGGGTGGGTGCCAGGGGCAGCTCTGGGTGCCCCATAGCTCCAGGCCGTGGGCGTCCGGCTCACAGCCTGTGCCGTGGCCTCTCTGGGGGCAGGGGGGCCCATCGCATGGATGCAGAAGGAGCAGGAGGTGGAGGGGGCCTTCTGAGCAAACAGCCAGCACCTGGAAGGGTCCATCCCCGACCCGTCCCAGCTCAGAACGGGAGCTGAACGCAGCCCCGCGGTGGGGCGCCTTCCCCTGTGGCGGTTTAACTGACAGCCCAAACAAGACGGCTGGGCCGGGCACAGCTTGCACCATCAACCACTGTGCCGACTGAGGGACGAGACGGGCCTTTTCCTACCCCTAGGGTCAAAAACGAATTTCCTTTATGGCTGTCCTCTCCACCATCTCCTGTATATCCCCTATTTTTAGTTCTCAAGTTGGTTTTAAGAGTGTGTGTGTGTGTGTGTGTGTGTGTGTAGGACGGTGGATGATTTTCCTTTTACACATGCAAGCCTCAGCCCGGTGTCTGGCCCCTGGCCCCTGGCTTCCTTTCCTGATTCAAGACATGCTGGGGGCTACTGGTCACCGTTGACCAGCGCCAGGGCACCCACAGGTCCCAGAACACAGGTGCCGGTGGGGATGACCCCAGCCACGTGGCCAACACTGAATTCAGGGCTGGGGCATGTCCAATGCATTCATGAAGCCTTTTGCTCACTCGAGAAGGTATATTCTCCCTGACAGCTGTGTCCCCAGGCTTATGCCCACCAACTCTCCAATAAGGTCCTCACCTGCCATGAAGCTCTCCCCACAGAAAAGCGATCAGCCTTCCCCTCAGACGAACCCCACCTGCACACTCCCTCCTGCGAAATGGCTGTTCACGTAGCTCATCTCCATCGTGGGCATCTGAGGGGCAGCAAGGACAGGACTTCACGGAAGCAGCAAAGACAGAAAACGTGTGTTTTTACCTGCTGATAAGCTGACCCCGCCACGCGATCGTGGGCGCCACGGGAGAGTCTCGGTGCCTCAGTCTCACGGAGGAGCGGCAGGATCATCCAGGGCAGGTTCTTTTTAAATCCCATGTTGGAATAAGCCAAAGCTGGGAGCACAGTGTTAGGACCTAAGACTCTAGAAAAAAGAAAAAGAGTAAGAGGGGCAGACGAACGCTCGAACGACGGAGAACGGGAAAGCAGCCGACCACGCACAGTTTGCACAGGCGGGCTCGCTCTACCTGAGTCTGTGGCCCCCGGAGCAAAGCGACGCCAAGCCTGAGCCCAGGAAAGCCAGCAGCGGGGCAGCCCGGGTCGGGGGCGTGGGTGGCTCTCCGAGGCCGCCTCCTCCTCCCGACCTGTGCGGGAGAGCGCGCCGGCATCGCCCCCTGCCGGCGTGGAGGACAATGACCGGCTCGGAAGCCCACGGGCCGGGCTCCCTGCCGGTGGTCGGGTCACCCCTGCTCTCGCAGACATCAGGTGGAGGAGGCTCGGTGAAGCTCCAAGTCCCTAACGAAAGGGGCTTTGAGGATTCTGAAGCACACAGCCAAGGATGTTGAAGCTCCCCCTGGAGCAGAGGCTGCCAGGACCACACAATGCTCTCCAGCCGGTCCCGCGCCGTGTACGCAGGTGCGAACTCGTGCTGCCCGCCCACTGCCTCCACGTCCCACCTGGGCGGCCAGGTGAGCTAGCCGCCATCCCTGCCTGCCTGGATCCGGCTGTCCCACCTCGGCGTCTGCCCGTCCACACGAATCACCTCTGATTCCTGTTCGCGCGGGGCCCCTTGCTGCGTGCGGATGTTTTACTGCTGCTGGACCTACACAGATGTGGTCCGCGCCGCGGCCCCCCAGTCTGACCTCCCTGGCTCTGCTCTGCATATGTCATCCCCAGCCCCCCACAATCGATCATTCTCGGCCCGCCACCTCTCCCCCTCCTGGGTGACCACCGGTTGCTCACCAATAATTTGAAACTGTTGTCTGTGACAGACAGTGGTAAGCATCAGCAGTTTATCCGCTGTGCCTGATTCCAAGAATTAAAGAGGGGAAAAAAAGGTCAAGGGAGAGAGTGTTGATAAGGACGATAGAGTTCACTGGTAACCTATAAAAGGATTCCTGGAAACTACTCTTCACCCTGGGACTGGTCAAGAAGAACAAACTCTTCTTCATTGTTCTCAGTTCCCTTTATCATCATGGTGCCCTTTTCTGTTTTGTGTTGTTTCTGGCCCCTCTTTGGGCCTTATGCCTCCTCTGCTTCTCCATTTCTCCTCACTGCTCCTGACAGTCACAGGGCATGACAGGAGCCTTCTCACGCGTGCCCACCTGGGAAGCCACGGCTTCTTGTCACCACGCTGTGGGCAAGTAGATGAACATCTGCTGTGTAAAAAGATCCTCCTAGGGTATGGCGGGTGGGGGCCAAGAATCTCCTCATTTCAAATTAGCTCCGCTGTAATGAAGAGGTGCTGACAGACAGATAAGGAAATCCCTACTTTTTTATGTTTAGCATTCCAGTTTATTCTGTGCAGAGTTGTCTGCACCTAGGGTGAAGGTTGGCAGGAGGATGGTGTCACAGATGGGAATGGGGACTTGGTGTGTGCACGCGTGTGTGTATGAGTGCATGCATGTGTGTGTAGGTGTGTGCATGCATGCATGTGTATGTGTGAGGGTGTGTGCATGGGGTAGGTGCATGCACGTGTGAATATTTTAGGAAGAAAGAGAAGGGAGCAGTTGAAAATTGCGGGAGAGGGCTGGAGTACATCATTCCAAAAGACCTTGGTTAGTGATCAAGAGGAGAGAGGAGGGAAGAAAGGACATGGTTCTGCTGAGCCGGAGTAGAGGGCTGAGAACAAGAAACCAGAAAACCTTCTGGTATTTGGGATATAAAAAATAACAGGTCTGGGAGTTTCTTCCTTTTTCCCTATAATATGCCATCAAGGTCAGGTGTCAAAATTTACAGTAAAATGAAAATTAATAGGGCTTTCTAAGAGCCAGGAGGAGTATATACTAGGTTCATCCTACCGTGAGGATGTAACCCGGTCAGCTCCCCAACCCTGTAGAGCGGGGGTCTGTGGGTCCACGCAGATGGTAGGATGTGGCCCCTGCTCTTGAGAGTTTGCAGTCTTATTGGGGGACCAGGTGAATGTGTCTGGAAGCATTAGAGGACAACTCAGGCCAGGCATGTGGGAGAAACCCAGGAGAGGGGATTTCTGCATACATGTCTTCAGGGCAGGATTCATGCAAGAGGTGAGAATGAGTTGGGCCCAGAAGGATGGATACAGTCCAGGTAATGGAGATGGGAGAGAAGGGTTTCTAGAAGGGGTATGTATGTGTCTGTGTGTGTGAGTGTGTGTATGTCTGTCAGAATAAACCCAAGGCTGGAAGTAAGGTTAGCAGGGGATATATGGCTCAGAAGAATGGTTAACAGTTTTGGGGCTTCCCATGTTCCAGGCCACACATTTGCATGTGTGATCTCCCCCCGCCCTTACAACAGCCCTGAGACTTTATTATTCTGTTCATTTTGCAGATGAGAAAGCTGATGTTCAGAGGCGTAGGCCACAGGGTCCATAGGGGAAAGAAACAGAATTCAAACTCACAAATATCCCCAAACCCTTGTTCCTTTGTGTTTTTTTTCGCTTTTGAAGTTTTGATTTTGATTTTTAATTTTTTAAAAATTTAATTCCAGTATAGTTTTTAAATTTTATTTTAATTCCAGTATAGTTAACATACAGCATTATATTAGTTTCAGGTGTATAGTATAGTGATTCAATGCTTCCATACATCACCTGGTACTCATCATGAGAAGTGCGCTTTTTTTAAAAAATATTTTATTTATTTATTTGACAGAGAGAGACACAGTGAGAGAGGGAATACAAGCAGGGGGAGTGGGAGAGGGAGAAGCAGGCCTCCCGCTGAGCAAGGAGCCCGATGTAGGGCTCGATCCCAGGACCCTGGGATCATGACCCAAGCTGAAGGCAGACACTTAATGACTGAGCCACCCAGGTGCCCCGACAAGTGCGCTTTTTAATTCCCATCACCTATTTCCCCCTTCCCCCCACCCACCAGCCCTCTGGTACCCCTCAGTTTGTTCTCTATAGTTAAGAGTCTGTTTCTTGGGTTCAAACTCTTGTTCTTAATCACACTTCTCATGGGACCCACCTGACGGAGGTTGAGAGAGAAGAGTTGAGTGGGGACCAATGGGTGGATGAGAGGGGGGTTGAGTGTCAGTGTTGAAGCTCTCAGAAGGGAGGCAAAAGATTCTAGTGTTACTGCAGGAAGCCATAGAGAGACTTGGTTGGTCTTGGCCACTGTGGGATGTGGAGAAAGGGGTTCTAAACAGAACAAATGAGCTGGTGGAGGTTTACTGGAAGATGCTAGAGAGCAGGGAGAAGGCTTAGGAGTGGGCATTGTGGACCTGACTGAGGTGGAGGGGTGGCAAGAGGGAGGACTGGATGAAGGGAAGGGCATCTCAGTGCCAGACAGAACTCTGCGCAAGAGGCCTCGGGCAGAGGGGAATGCCTGAAGAGGTAACACCAGGAGCAGAAATGTAACTCTCAGGAGGGGCAGCTCCAGGTCCCACTCAAAGGAGAATCTGCCCCACCTTGACTTTCTGGAGCGATGGGTTGAGCAAAATAAGTGTTCTTGTTGTGGAACTTCTCATAGCTTTTGATATGCCCAAGTGATTGATGCCAATGTGACTCTATAAGAGGGAAATGTAATATGTGGTATTTCTCCCACCGACTTGACAATGAGACCCCATTTCTAAAATGTGCCTCCTGGAGCTGGTGTTCCACAGCACACTCTTTGGGAAACACTATAGTGGGCAACCATGGGAAATGTGAGTAATATGCTAACTTGGAAACATGGATGCAGAGCCTAGGCTCTCATTTCACGGACCTATGAAGTTTACTTCTTTGTTTTGTGTTTGTTATCTTGCCTTTGTCCTCTTCCAGAAGCCAGGATCTCTTCTTTTGAGTCTGCCGCTGAGGGGAGTTGTGGGGCAATGCGTTTGCTGCCCTGTGTCTGGCCTGCAAGCAGAAGTGGGCTCCCCTGGACAGTGGCCCTCCTCTAGCCTTCCTGAGGATGGGGATGACCTTGCCCTGCTCAGCCATCCAGTGCCAAGCCTGGGAAGTGCTCTCCCCAGCCCTCCACCACACCTGGAGAGAGCCACGCTCTGTCAGAATAACACCCTGCCTTGGGGAAAGACAACCAACAGGGACTTTAGAACAGCCTGGGGGTTACAGCCAGATCATAGTAAAAATAATAATGTGACTTATTTGCTACAGAAGAGAATTCAGAACAGGAAGGATCTTGGACTCCATCCAGGTGGTGTTAGTTACAAAGGAAGCAAAAGAACCACTTGAGAAGGTCTCCCAGGTGAGGTAGTTCACAGCCCTCGGGACTTGACATGGTGAAATGGGGACTATTTAGGGAGGAGGACCTGTCTGTTGGCATAGCTCCCGGCCTGCACAGCACCCCGAGGCGTGTCCCCACTGGGGATGGGAGGATCAGCTCCAGGGACGATTCGCAGCTTGGGAGTCTAGGGACCAGGACTTCTAACCCCAGTCCAGCCACCAATGGGCTAGCTGACCCCAGGGCAAAACACTTTGTGTGGTTTCCTCATTTGGAAAGAAAAAAAAAGAGAGAGACAGATAAAATCTGATCTACCTCTCAGAGGTTTGGGGTGGTTTCTGTTTTGCTTTTCGTGAAGAGCAACTAATAAAAATGATACCAAACCCCTCTGAAAATAAATACAGGCTCTATGCATTTCTAGCAATAATAGCAAGTATTCTCATAGGGATCGTGGCTCAATTTACCACGATAAAATCGCTGGTAAATTTCTAAAAAGTTACTCCTTTGTGCACATACCTTCTCCATAGCAAATGGCTTTCTGTTCGGGAAAGTTAAAGGACACTCCAAGTCATTCATGTGGGGGTTTATGTATTTCTCTCCCCAGCTGAAGAGAACTCTCTCCAGGTTTCCAATTTAGTCATATTTCAGAAATGGCTGAACTTCAGGTTCTGAACTCTCGTTCACTGAGCGCGGATTTAGAAAAAATAATGAGATTAGCAGATAAGTAAACAAACATTTTAATTGAGATTCAAGGCTGCAGAAGTACTTTGGGCAGTATGGAATTACATGTTTCCATATTCTTTGTTGGTCTGCATGAAACCAAAACCCAGAAGGTTATATTAAACATAATCGCCTAGCTCCACGGGGCCCTGGAAACAGTTTTTAATGCAGCGATTTAAAGGCCAGTGATTGTACCAAACACAATGGCACAAATGAGTGTGTCCCTTGCTTTTGTTTCTTTCAGGGAGTAAATGAGCTCTGGGGGAGGGTAGAAAAGTACCACATTTCAGATCCTCCCCCACCCCAAAAAGGGGAAATACCTTGATGGACCTCACTGATGCCTTAGGAGAGGTGGATTTGAGCTCAACAAGGAATGAGGTCTTAACGAAGTTTTTAAGTTGTGAGAACCTAGTCTCTGGCCCTCAGGAGTGCTTCTAAGCTGAAAACTTCACTGTGTTTGATTTATTTTCGGGGGTGTGTATTTTATACATTTTTCATAGACTCCCATCTTAAAAGCTTTCTGATTGATTGGTGGCAGGGAGCCAGCTCTCTTACCTAACTAGACAAAGTTCCCACTTTCTCTCCAAAAACCCAAGACATCCAGGAAAGGCCAAAGGAATCCTAGAAGACGTTGTTCTGTTCTTTCTCCTCGGATGCCATGCCGCTAGTGGCTTGTATCTGGAAGTGCTCACCGGGTCCCTCTCTCTCTCCTCGGAATTGGAAGTGGTCCTGCTGATCATAAGGCAGGCATGTGCTTTCCTGGGCCCTACACTCTTCCCTCCCTCAGCCAGCTACAAGTGTAGAGAGCATGCTTGGAGCAGAGGAGTGGGTCTCCATAGTTGGAGTAGGCTAACTGTAGACCCAAGGCCTAGAACATCAGCCTTGACTTCCCTTTTAATTTTCCTGATAGCTGCCCTGTCCAATACAAGCCACTTGCCACATGGGACAACTTAAATTTAAATTAAATAACATTAACTTTAAGATTGAGTTCTTCTGCCACTCTAGCCACGTTTCAAATGCTCACGGTGGCGACTCTATCCCGCGGCGCACATGCAGAACGTTTCCATCATCGTGGAAAGTTCTTTTGAATTGCACTGTCTCGGAGGTTACCCAGCCGAGACCTTCACTTTTGTTGAATTTTAAGAAAATAAGACCCATAAAGGTAAATGACCTTTCCAAGGATCGCCAGGGATTTATGAAAACATATTTCTTGGCTGTCTTGGAATCCTTTCAGATGTCCTTTATCTTAAACTTTATTTTTGAAAGCAATTATCTATATTGAATGTATATTTGATTTTTGCAAGTGAAATAATCTAGCATAACAATGGTCTTGAAGTATAAAAACACTGATTCTTTTGGGGGATGCCCGACATGGTATAGTCAACCATGTTTGAGTTATTTTCCAGTTTCTAGTGACCTGTGAATTTCAAAAGAAAGAGGAAGACTGGAATAATTTTTGGAGAAAACTGGCTATTTTTTTTCCTTATCCTGGATTGTGCTCATAATAATTGTTTATGCTCCTAAAGACACTTGGGAAACGGGACTCAATCACAGGAAACTGGAATCAATCACCACCAGGTGAGCTGAGCGCTGGAGTCACAGGACCTAGCATTGGTCGGACTCAGGCTGGGAGGACAGTACAGGCTGACTGCACATGTCGCCATGAAAACACTTAGCCCCTGAGAGCCGAGACAGACAATAAATGTCTCCCTCACTCAGCCGCGTCCAGGATTTATACGGTGCTTCATGCAAGATCTCACTGGGGGCCAGAATTCATCGCGGGTGGGAGGGCTTAGGCCTTGCTCAGCTGCAGAAAACAAATACGAAGAGCCACAGAGCATTAAAGACCGGGAATTCAGGACTCAGGGACTCTTGAAAAATTTCCCCCAAAAGAGAGGCCCAGAAGCTTCCTGTGAGAGCCACCTTTCCCACTAGGCTTCCTTGTATACCCTTGGCCCAAGTGGAGGTCAAAGGGAATTCTGGGCAGTAGTTTTAAGTTATTAATTAAGTGCAATTGATCTGCAATTATTCTAACAGTCGAACGAACCATGGTATAGAGAGAAGATAAAACAATCTGGGCTCACTGTGGTCTTTATTAATTTCCTCTTTATAATGAATAACTCTCCTTTCACTCTTCCAAGCCCTTGTCCATCCATATGCAATAAAGAAATACAAAAGAAAGCAGCAGAGCATCCCCTCTTGGCACAGTGACATGAAGACCACACGGGGCATGGAGTATCCATTCAATACTACAGGTCTGGCAAGTAAGGGCCAGAGCCCAGAAGGTCTGAGAATGAGCACAGACAAGAGCGGTATTCTGCTATCTTTTGTAATTCTGCCCTGTTTGGCTGAGCAAGGGCTTCCTGAGTTTTCCTATAGTCAAGAGGGAGGGTTAAGGTGGGGCAGAAGGTCAGGCCCTTGTGGCAGTGCCAAGAGTATCTTCCTCCTCCCAAGGTGAGTCCCCCCTCCTGCCTGGACTCACCCTGGAGAGGGGCTGTGCTGGTTCCCAGAACAGGGCCGCTGGTCCACAGTGCCCTCACTAGCCAGGGGCTGGTGTGTCTGCATTTCTTGGAAATAATTATTGGCTAAACCAGAGATTCTTCCTAACCCCTGACCTCTTACCAAGAGGAAACGGAGAGAGGTAGGCATTATCCCTGGGTGATCCCCATGTGCTCAGCTCAGACGACAGAGCTAGGGAAGAACTTTAAGGGGGTCAGAGTGGAAGTGAGGTGGTGCACGGAGGATGCACAGGAAGCAAGAGGAACAGAAACCAGAGCAAACTGCTGGGCTGTGGCTGTGGAAGCAGAGGCTGAGCTTTAAAGAGGGGCCTCTCCGGCCGCTAGACCTTGTCCCCACAGACGATGGTCTTCCTGGACATTGGAGCTTCTGGACCAAGAGGTGTGGATGGCCAAAAAGCTGACTGTTCTGGCTGGTGGCGATGGGCCGTCATGCCTGGGCACGTGCAGGGCGGAAGGTCATGGTTTGCACATGTGACAAGGCGCTGAGTTTGGCCCCCAGGGCATTGCCGGTGAACTCAGAAAGGGAAGTCTGATGTAGGTGGAAAACTCAAACCTGAGCTCCGCTACCATGAGCTACGAGGCTTTGTGAAGATGAATTAACCTCTCTGAGCCTCAGTTTATCTACTGTGGTAAGCTGAATAATGGCCCCCCAAAGATGTGCCCGTCCTAATCTCCGGAACCTGTGACGCCATTACCTTACACAGTACAGTGGACTTTGCAGATGATCTTGAGATGCAGAGACTCTCCTGGACGTCTGGGTGGGCTCCGTCCTCGTAGGTTCTATGGAAGGGACCCAGGAGCGCCAAAGCAAGAGTGAGAGGTGCTGAAGGAAGCAGAGGCTGGGGCGAGGTGAGGGAGGGGCCATGAGCCCAGGGACGTGGGTGCCTCTAGAAGCTGGGAAAGAGAGGGAAACAGAGTCTCCCCGGAGCCTCCAGAAGGAGCACAGCTCTGACGACACCTTGATTTTGCCCGGTGGGACCTATAAAATTCAACACTAATGGTACCCACGTCATAGGAGGCAGTGTATCTAAAGCACTTGTATCAACCCAGTAAATGTTGGGTGGCTTTTTCATGAGTTTTTAAAATTATATTATCACAGCCAGGATTGGATCCCAAGCCTATCTTATCTTTTTTTTTAAAGATTTTATTTATTTATTTGAGAGACAGACAGACAGAGAGAGAGCGAGAGAGAGCACTAGCGGGCAGTGGGGAGCAGCAGAGGGAGAGGGAGAAGCAGACTCCCCGCTGAGCAGGGAGCCCGATACGGGGCTCGATCCCAGGACCCCGAGATCATGACCTGAGCCGAAGGCAGACACTTGACTGAGCCACCCAGGCGCCCGCCAAGTCTATCTTAAATCCCATCCACTACACTGTCCTAAAGACAACTTGGGGCAGTTGGAAGTAGGTACAGCTCTTCCAAAGAAACTATGGCAAGGCATTTTAGAATTGCTGAACCCAAGGAGATACTTCTAAGTCCTTTACCTCAGAAAGCTTTGGAACCCCAGGGTCCCCTCTGGGTAAGCTGTCACACGGACATCAGACCGAAGTCCTGCATTCCAGCCCCGCACAGCCATGTCCTCGGTGGTGTGGAAGGGACCACAAGTGCACTGGAGACACTCTTTGGATGAGGTGGCAGGGGAGACTGGAACATGTCACCATGCTGTGTGGCTGTGAAGAGGGTAAGGACTCAGAGGACGTCATTAACAAATGGCTGGGCTGCTGCCTGGGTGTTGGATGACTCTGGCAACCTCATTTGATCATGTCCTGATCACTCGTGTTGGTCCCCTCGTAGATGCTTTGTTTTGCATCAAGAGACTGAGTATCTGAATGGACAATGGCCAGACCACATATAAACATTGAACTTTGACCCCCAATCTACAGCAACCAGCCCAGGGAACCAGCCCATAGAGTAACCAGGCCAGAAAGTTGGCTTGTTCTCTATACATCATGCTGTAGGAAGTCAGACTTCTGTCTATAGTAACAATCCAGGAAACAATAACCTCCAAACAATTGGCCCCAGGTGGCAAGGACCTGATTAGTAACTGTCAGCTTCCCTGATCTTTGACCCCACCTCCAACTTAGGACGGGCCAGAGAAAGCCAAATATGCTCCCCAAATGATCACACAGAATGCTCACTTCTAGTTGGCCCTCCTATGGCTTCCCCATGCCAACAGCCTCCAACAGGGGCATACCCAAAGCCTTCCTTTTTTTTTACTGTAAAGCTTTCCCTCTGCCTGCCTTTGAGTCTCTGCCAAATGCAAGTGATGGTGGCTGACTTCCTTGCTATATATAGCGGGTTCTGAATAAATAGCCTTTGCTTGTTCTCATTTGGTTGGTCTTTGTTTATCTCCACACATCATATGACTGGCAAGTGTGGATTTTCGGGTGAGAACATGCTCTATGCTCCCGGACAAGGGCAAACTGGTCACGTGTGGTTGGCTCAGCATGACAACTGTGGCCTCATGAAGCCCAAGACCCTTCTCGATTTCTTTCTTTGTGGACTATACACGGCTTCTCCAGGAGTAGGAGGTAGGTGTGATGAAATAGTGACTAAGTTCTGTTTGAACTTGAATTAGTTATGGTACCATTGGGTGGAATAGAAAAGAAGTAATTAGTGAAGGGAAATGGGAAAAGTCCAAAATTGGAATTTTATTTTTAAGTAACACTTGGGAGAGAACAATTTAGGAATGAAGACAACATATTTTCCCAGTCCCCTTGCACACAGCTCTCATTTTAAAGAAAACAATGAGAAGGTAGGTTTTAAGTGGTGTCATAGGGAATGTTAGAAGCTAATGTTACTAATCTAAAAGCTATCAGGGCAAGGAAATATCCAGGTAACGGTTATGGGGTAGAGATATTGCAGGAACTCTCTATAGACATCTCAAATTGTTGGTCTTTAAAAATAAGGTCCATGTGCAATGTTCTCTGCAGTATCATTGTCAAGATTGTTACTAAGTTTATAGCTAGGCATTATCAAGATGGATTCTCATGATGTGTACCTGGCTCCAAGGACCAGAGTTGATTATTATCCTGGGGGTCATTTATCATCGTGTGTGTGTGTGTGTGTGTGTGTCTGTGTGTGTTTGTGTAAATAAAAATGAAAAGTCAAGGTTTGGTAATGATTAAGAAAATTGTTGACACTGTGGTTAATTACAGGAATTTGCTTCTTTGACTCAGTTTCTTAAATTTTTTTTCCAGTTTTTTATTTAAACGGCTACTCTGTCTTTGTAGATATTGGGGGTTTATTGTTTTCTGTGGCTGCATAGCTTTTAATGGTTTGGAATAATAAATAGTTATTTTCCATTTCACATGCCATCACTACCCCTCACGTCCACCATTTTGATCTCCCTTCCCCACTGTCCCAGGAGGCTGGTAGGACATGCTAGAACAAAGGATACACCCTGCTGCGTGGAGGAGAAACTTAAGACTCAAAGAGGCAGAATGCTTTACCCGAGCTTATGCTTTTAGTAAGCCAGAATTCGGGCCCAGACACCAAGCATTCAAAGCTCAGCAGTAGGGCTTGCAATACTTTCAATGAACACAGTGCAATCTAGTTTCCCCTTTTAACTGACAACAAATGTTTCAAAACCAAGAACTCTTTTAGGTAAGTCTGGATTTCAGAGACTGCATATAAAAAAAGAATGGAAATGACCTCAATAGTTTTTGTATGGATTAGAGGTTGACATGATATATTGCGTTAAATAGAATATATTATTAAAATTAATTTCATGTATTATTTTAATTTTTAATGTCATTACTAGAAAATGAAAAATCACATCTGTGGCTCGCATTTGATTCCTACTGAACAGCACTGGTCCAGAAGTTTTCCCTTTGGATAAGACAGTCACTTAGTAGGTGAGGGTAAGTGGGGCCAGGAGTCCAGCTGTGAGTAAAACAGGACAGAGACTCTTGCAGCAAAGGGCCAGAGGACAGCTGGTCCACCGTGCCCTCGGGAACAGGGCCCTTCTTATGCAAGACATTAAAGAAGCAGCAAGAGTTCCATGTGACAATTTCAAAGGAAACATTTTCATTTCTGCAAACTAGTTCTTTCCTAAACTCCGCCCAAGGCAAAATGGATTACTGCTTCCTGGAAATGGAACCAGGGGACTTGAAAGTGTTTCATATTAAAAACAGAAAAGCCCAAGAAGAAGAAAAATAATTACATTTCTAAAAGCTTTTAGAACAACTGCTTGCTTGTGAGAAATAATTTTCCTATAAATATTTTATTTCTCCTTTTCTTTCTTTTCCTCCCCAGTTGAGGAGTTCCACATGGATATAGGAGGTGATGTTTCCCTTGGGAGGGAAGATCAAAGCCAGTCTGGGTCTACTTTCCACTAAGTTTGACTTAGTCTTTGCCCGCCTGCCTGAGATTAAATGGTCCCAAAACTTTGGAAAAACACAGAAAGAATGCAGAGAAAAATCCATAGCTACATAAGCATGGAAGCCAGTTGTTTCAGAGTAAGATCCAAGGCTTGGCTAGAAAGAGAGAAATGCTTATTGTTTGTCTGTGGGAACCCGCCCCTAACAACCTATTTTGAAAGACAACATGTAGTCATGTAAATAGCAAGTTACTCCTGACCGATGCTAAAGATGCGTCCAGAAAACAACAGGCCTATTAAATGGGACTTGATAAATATTTTTAAAAAGAAAAAAAAATAGGCAAAACACGAGAATGAGATTCCCTGAGGCTAAAGACTGGATCTTAATCATTCCTAAAGCCTAGAGCCCGGCCCCGCACCGGTGCCTCGAGTGGAGCTCCACAAATATTTGTTGGATGCCTGGATCCATTAATCAACCCGTCCAAAGAGCACTGAGTGGGAATGATGCGCCAAGGTGCTTAGTGTGGAAAACTGGGAAATGATAATACCACTGATAGCAAAGGAGAAGCTAGGGAAAGACCTAGTCTTGGGACTAAATTGTAAATTAGATTTGGTTGTTTTTGGGTGATGGTAAATATCCAGTTGACCATGGACAGCAGGTAGCTGAAAAGAGAGATTCAAGATTATCTTTGATGATCAGCAGCATCAAGTCAGCTCCTAGCTAAGGAACCATGATCATATTTGGTGTAATCTTACTAATGGGAGGTCACGATACATGGAGCGTGTCCATGCAGAGACATAGGTATATTTTGCTGTATTTGCATTCAGGGGCCTGACCTGCAGCAAGGGTAGACTTCTTCCGTGTTACGGCTGGGAGACGATTCACCATGGGTTTCTCATGTTTCTGCTCATGTTGCAAGCAAGGCACTGAACGCTCTTCCTTCCAGACTTCCCGAGGCTGTCTGTATAGCAAAGACAGACACCGTGCCTTCTTCCAGAGCAAAGGGCAGATGTGCTTACTGCTCATTGTAAATTATTTGAGTTGCCTAAATTCCTAAACTCAGAGTTCCTCTCCTGTATCACAATCTACTATGTGTGCAGATGTCTTCTGGTCCTTTTCACAGAGTCTTGTGGGAATTGGGGCTTGGGGACCAGGCTCAAAAAATGCTGATTATTTTGGCTACTGCGAAGGCTGTGAATAATAATCTGTCCTTTGTCTCTGACTCAGGAATCTCATGTTTTCAACCAGCATCCATTAAATGGTGGCAGGCGAACTTGCTGGCTTTCAAGTAGGGAAAAAATAAATCTCAGGCTCTTCAGAGTTTTTGACACGCCCTCTCAGAGATTCTCACTCTGGGTCCAGGGATGAACTATGGGAGACCCCAAAAGGAGGCTGTAATTAAAGGCAACTCAGAGAGTTCTTCTCTAGGGGGTAAGAAAAGAAAGAGGAAAAGAACAGGGCCTGATTGCTTTGGGGCATGCCTTTCATTCTGGATGTGGGCTCAGATCTTTCAGCAGCATAAATTAAGGATGGTAGAGGAGCATGCAACCAAGAACACACAGACAGAGAATTAAGTAGGGTAAGGTGGGCAATGAGACTGCAGGGTTTTTAAATGCAAAACAAACTCCCCCCCCCACAAAAGGAATTTTAACATAAATTTGCAACGAAAAGAATATATTTAAAATTGATTAGCCTCTTACACTTTTTTACAACAAAAGTAAGCCAGTGCATTTAAATGAGTTTTTGTGACCTTAAGGCTTTATTGTTATTATTTTTTGTTCCTGGAATGAGTACTGATTGCGATTATTATTATCCATTTACCTACTTCCTTGGTGCTGACAGAAAGATTTACTTCAATACAAAGACCCTACCGGGTCCTGGAGGGAGGGAGTGTATCTTCTGCTTCTCTCCCCACCCCCTTTCCTCTAGGGAGCTCTCAGCAGAGTCCAGAGGATGTGCTGAGAGGTGTCTTCTGACAAGTTGCTGGTGTGCCACTAAATGAAGTTTTTTAAAGACAAGTTCCACCCTCATACATGTTTAAGTTGACATTTAATTTTAAAAATTTAAATGTAAACAGTTGCAAAGAATTTAATTTCCAATGCGTTGTTAATAGTATGAGAAAGAAAACTGTCCCCAGAAGGTCTATGGCAGAACATTTTTGTATGATGAAATTTACAACCCCTTCTGCGAAGTAATTCTGATTCTTGATAAAATGCTTGAGTAATTTCCAGATAGACTTTAATGGGATTATGAAATCCTGAGAAGTTAGGGTTCCCCACTCAGCTACTTAAAACAGGTCAATCAGACTTTGGCTTTTTGGTTATGGCACATTTCTTGCTTTAGAGGTCTCTTCCAAGAGAGAATCCCTGATTTGAAGCCAATTTTTTTTTTTAATAAGAACTTTTTTTTTTTTTAAAGATTTTATTTATTTATTTGACAGAGACAGAGAGAGAGGGAACACAAGCAGGGGGAGCGGGAATGGGAGAAGCAGGCTTCCCACAGAGCAGGGAGCCCGATGTGGGGCTCGATCCTAGGACCCTGGGACCATGACCTGAGCCAAAGGCAGACACTTAACCCACTGAACCACCCAGGCGCCCCCTGAAGCCAATTTGAAATAGAATTTTGACAAATATTTACAAGCTTGTCTGAAAAGTTATTTTAACAGTTGACATTTAAAAATAAATTTATTTAGAGAATTGGAATCTAAATACCGTAATGATTTGATACTCAGCATCATCTACATGAAAAAATACAGGGACAAGTTATTTTTTTGACACCTGGAAATTTTACATTGTTCCTTTTCTCTCCAAAATTCATATTTCTACCCTCCATTTTATCCTAATGTGATATTTTTTTTTCTTTTTTTTTTAGAGAGAGGGAGGAAGAGAAAGACAGAGAGAGAGAAGAGAGGCAGAGGGGAAAGGAAAGAGAATCTTCAGCAGTTTCCATGCCCAGCACAGAGCCTGACACAGGCCTTAATCTCATGACCATGAGATCATGACCTGAGCTGAAATTAAGAGTCAGATGCTTAACTGACTAAGCCACCCAGGTGTTCCCACAAGCTGATACTTCTTAAAACTAAAAGCTTAAAATTAATTAACTGCTCATAATTTTCTACCACCAAAGTAAGTCTATGATTTACTTTTTTGTTCCTGGGTTGAGTAATTATGACAATTATTATTATTATTACCCACTTGGCTTTTTTAAAGATTTTATTTATTTATTTGAGAGAGAGAGGGAGAGCACAGAGAGAGAGTGAGAGGGAGAAGCAGACTCCCACTGAGCAGAAAGCCTGATGTGGGACTCGATCCCAGGACCCTGAGATTATGACCTGAGCTGAAGGCAGATACTTAACTGACTGAGCCACCCAGGCATCCTTATTTCCCAATTGTTAAAGATGTACAAAAATGTTACAAATTTTGATAATCATTAAATATAAAAAATAATTTTAATGGAAATGCACCTCTTACTGGGAATGAATGGTGCTGGATTATTCCCTTCCACTTCCCCCCGTCAAGATAAATAGAAATTACCTATTACAAGAAAGCTAGTCACCACTGAGTCTATTCTTGCTTTTTGTTCTAATGGATGCAAGCTCTGAGCAGTGTTTTCACCTAAGAACATCTGGTATAGTGAACAACCTTGTCATCAATAGGATATTGGCTTTATTTTTCTGGGGTTGTCCTTATGAATAGGTACAATACCATTCATACTCCACTGGTTTTCTTCTTGCCCAGTGATATGCATATTTCATAGTTGTCCGAAGTCTGTCCTAAGAGCACAGTCATGAACAGAGTGATTCTTTGGGTAAGGATAAGGGACTTGTATTACCACTTACCTAATTCAGTTTCACACATTTTTTTTCTGTATTCTGCATAATAAATATTTAGAAACAGATGTCCCTACCAACCAGAAGTCTTTATTAAGTCTCCTGTTGGTTAAAACTGCAAATTTATTGTGTAAATAGCCATTAGACATATCCAGGCTTAAAATACATACCATTGATGGTAAATGTTTAAAAGAGAGCTGGGGGCGCCTGGCTGGCTCAGTTGATTAAGCGTCCAACTCTTGATTTCAGCTCACGTCATGATCTCAGGGTCCTGAGATTGAGCCCTGCATCAGGCTCTGGGCTGGGCACGGAGCCTGCTTAAGGTTCTTTCTCTCCCCCTCTCTTAAAAAAAATAAAATAAAATAAAGACAGCTTTAAAAAAAAAAGAGCTGGACTTTGACATTCTGATGTCTCTAGTATCTACGCATACTGCAGAGCTTAAAGATATTTCTCATTTATTGCAGAAGGTCCTTCACAGAGGCATCACACTGACCCTTGTAAAGGTCCCGCTTGCTTCCATTTCATACCCCACAGTCCTGGCTATTCTGAAAACCTCCTGATTCAGTCTTGGGAATGTTTTGCTCCTCTGAAAATTCTTCTTCCCTCCCATCCCAGCAACAAATGTCCTTTGTCCCATAATAATTAAAAAAAAAAAAAATCCCTGAAAGATCCAAATTGAATAACAATAAAGATCTGATTGGAACCTTCATAAGCCTGACAATGTAGAATTGTATTTCTTAAAAAGTGTGTAACCACATTTGTCTGGACTGCAAAAGACACCACAGAATAAGATCAGAATAGAATTTCAATGGACTCCCTAATTTCCTTAGACAGGCTTATATTTCAAGGCCTTCCTGTTTTTTTCTGATAGAGTAGGTGTACATTACTAACTATAAGTGATAAGAAAGTATAAAAACAGCCCCTGCCCTAAAAGTACAATTGAAATTAGCACTGAAGTTCACATTTATAAATTAGTCATTTTAGCCTAAGTTTAATTGTAGAGTAGACTACTTATTTACGTTTAATTCTGATTATTATAACTCCTCTTGACTTATCCTAATTTCCCATATTGGGCCAGGCCTGGGTCCTCGGATGAGAAACAATAAACAGTTACTAATGAAACACAAGTCACATCTGAATGGAAGGTCATATCTGAATATGCAGAGGTAAGTAGGTTGGGGCAGAGGATGTTGGGGGTGTGTTTTGTTTTGTTTGCTTGAACTATAGCAAAGTGCTTCCTTAATTTGAAATGTGACTTTACTTCAAATCTTAAACTTACAAGAATTTTCAACCTGCAAACTCAGAGATGAACTGTGTGCTGTGGAGCGTGTCATTTGTCATTCAACCTGCCGTGAGAGCTTGGGCGGACCGCGGTGGCTCCTGGGTCCTTTGCTCCTTTGGCTCCTTTTAGAGCCCTTGACCCCAATTTGGAAAATGTATGTGTTCTATTTAACCCTGACCTTGGCCCACATATCCACCATGTTGAGAGTAATGCAGGTGTGAATCCTTTCTCAACACAAAATTGGTAGGAATGCTTCTCTGTTGTCTGACAGCAAAGTAACTGACACATTTAAAGAAAGGAGGAAAAAAGGACTAGTTGAGGCTTTTATATACGTTCATTGCTTCTAACATGTTTTTTAGAACAAGAAAAATGCAACATCAACTACTCTTAGAGCAAGTGAAGCCACCATACTGTACAGTTTTGGGGGGTCAGGCAGCCAGGCACATTTACCATTAAAACCAGAGAACAATACCTCACAGCAAAAGAAAACCAGCCAGAAGTTATCCCCCTTGACCTTTTTTTATATATATACATTTTTAGAATACTCTGCCTTTGAACAATACAAACAAAAACAACAACAAAAAGACAAACAGGCTTTATATTAAAAATGTCTGTGTTCTTCATTGTTACTTCTAAAGCAGCTTGGAGGATTTTGCCACTTGGAGTGTACTGCAAATTGACTCCACTAAAATGATCTTGGTAGGATAGCAGCACAGGATTTGATATTCCATACTCATCGCTTTTGACAATGTAAACCTTTCATAAAATAGTATTTCGCTTAAAAATTAGAATCATTCAAAGGTCTGATCATTCGATTCCCTGAGGCCTGCCAGGGAGGTCTGGCTTCATACCACGGTTTCCTGCTTTCTCAGGGTGGGGCACAGGCCCCACTGCATTTCAGGAAGAATCTGAAGGACAGCCAAGGAAAGGGCCCTGTGGAAGGAGGGCAGGAGTGCTCTAGAAGGGTCTCTGTCAAAACAGACCACATAAAGCGACCCTCTGAAGGTCAAACCGTCATGGCCAGTATTTAATCCCCTGGTCATTTCCCGTCTGGATTTTCAACTGAATGAATCTCATGGGTTTAACCAAACATGTATGTCATCCTAAATAATGTGTTAGATCCTGATTTGCCCAGGGACTAGCAAACCTTCAAGGAACAAGGTCAAAGGGACAACAGATACATCCTTCACAATAAACAATTTTGTTGACATGGAAATGCACATAAGTTGGTTGAAGCAAAGCTCCCCAGTGGCCAACATGCTCCAGGGTTTTCGGGTCGCTGAGACCCGGGGCTTCTCTCACCTTCTCAGAAATGCTTTTAAAAACAGTTGAGACAAAAATCCCAAATAGAAAAATGATAATTTTTGCTAACGAAGAGTGTAGAGGCCATAACTAAATACAACTTAAAAAAAAAAAATGCTGAGATGCATGTATCTTTTTCTCTTAAAGCAGCTTTCAAAAGATCAACCACAGCATTAAACATTGAACATAGTACATTCCAAAGTTAATACAGATAAATGGTATATAATGCAATAATGCCACAGTTATTCCATGAATGTCTCAAAGCTGACTCCAAACTTGAAAAAAATATTTTCTAGTTTATTCGCTGGAGATTTCACTTCTTTACTACTTCTCTAGAGTTTCCACCACTGACTTTTTTTTTTTTCCTTTTCTTTTTTAATGCCCCAGGATGTACAGATAATTCCCACATTCCACACCTGGAACTCTTCCCCCCCCCTCCCTCCCCGCCCCCGTCAGGTTTCCCCCCCCCCAAAAGAAAAAAATCCCAAACTACAATGACAAGGTAATGTTTTACATCATAATTCCAGAGACACAGGTCAATTAATCCATGACACCTCATTTCAACGCTTCCTTTAGGATTTCCGACTTTCCCCAAAAGTCATGTCAAGCCTCGCTTCCGACCGCGCAGCCAGCACGCATGCGCCGCGGCCACACGGCAACCAGGCTGCGCGCGTCCTTCCCTCGGTTTCCTCCCGGTGGCGGCGACGCCACCTCCCTCTGCAGGGAAAGGCGCGGTGCCTCTGTCGCCTTCCCTCCACAGTGATCAACGTCTTAGGAGCCTTGGCTTCCAGGTTCCCCGCTCCACGAGGCAAAGGGCCCGAGCGGGGGGCCCAGGGCCACGGCTGTTCTTTCTCGACGGGTTGTTCTGAGCTCTGTCAGCTTCCAGACGCTCGGAGGCCACACTGCTCTGTTGGCAGCCCTCCGAGCAGGCCGGCGGGTGCCCAGGCTCCGTCGCCAGGACCAGGCCTCCGAGCTGGGGCAAGGCGGGCCTCCAGACCGTGGCCTCTTAGGGAAACGCAGGCACTTGTGGCGGCCTGATGCTTCTGGATAAGTCACCAAAACGTTCACTTCCTCGCGTTCTGGAGGATTCTGTTTCACACACACACAGAGCCAGTATCTGGGGGAGAGTGTGTCCAAAATGTCTGATTATACACATCAGGGCTTTAAGGTACTGGATGCTACTGGATAAATTGCTAGAATGCTTCTCGGCACAATTGGTAGCTTAAAAAAATACTTTCCTATGGTTTCACGGCATTTTCCCCATCACTGTCCTTCGGTGTGGAAGTCTTGGTGGACACCAAGTCCATCTGAAGTTCCCCAGGTTTGGTTTTTTCTTCTTTCTTCCAACCGGGTATGTACCATGTGAGCCAAATGCTAAGTGTCTGCTCTTCAGGCCAGGGAAGGATGGACTTCCGACTGAGCACCTTCCCTCTCTTCAGATTGCAGCCCCCAGGGCAAAAAAAAAAAAAAAAAAAAAGGCAAGGAAAATGAACACCTTCTTCCTAACCTCCAGCAGCCAGACACCTGGCTTCTGGAACAGTCCAGTCCTTTGTCAGTCAGTTTGTTTGCTCTTCAGATGGTGAGTCAGTCCAGCCAACAACATGGAAAACAAATCCGTGTTTATAGGCACAGGAGATCCAGGTGGAGCTGCACAGGTAGGCTTGGCAATTAGTGGCAGGGTTTCCAAAGACAGGAGGTTCGATGGGACTGTCTTAAATAAATAAATCTTTTTTTTTTTTTTCTTGATAATGTAAAAAATAAATGGTATTTCCCTTTGGCAGTAAATAGCTGATTCGACACTGAGCCCAAAAGCTGTTTTTGTTTCGTTTCGTGTTTTGTGTTTAAGAGACCACAGCTTCATTTCATGGTACATCATCACTGGCGATGCATATATTTCTACTGCTTTAGTGAACCTTTTGCATATTTGTTTGTGGCAGGCCTACTGACTTCACTTGTGGCCCAGGTAGGCACCCAGGGTGATGCAAGCTCCCACCAGGGCCAGACTGAGAAGGGCCTTCAGAGACAGCCAGGAGAAGTCAAACAGAGGCTGCATGCTGGGGCCATACAGCTCCACAAAGGCATCCTGCGGGGGAGGGGAGAGAGGGGGAGAAAAAGAAAGAGAATTAGAGAGAGAGCACAGGATGCCAGCCTACGGGGAGGGTCGCATCCAGCCCGAGGACCCGGGCGTCTTCTGCCCAGTATGGGGAAAAGTAAAACGCTCTTCTGGGGCAGTGATTTGGACCTACTTTTTTTTTTTTTTTTAACTCTCATTCAAGAAGTATTTGTCGAGATCCTATTGATGGGCCAGGTACCGCAGAGACAAAACACAGCAGTGAGGGAAGTAGACTAAAAGTTCCTACTTCACCGGGCTTTTATATCTGGTTGCGGGCCATAGATGGTAAACAAAATAAATGTATCCTACAGTGTGCAAGAGAGTGCTAAGTGCTAAGGAGAAAAATAAAACAGCAAAGGCAGCTAGAAACTACTGGAGGCTAGGCTTTGCAATTTTAGCTAGCATGGCCATTCCTAAAAATAATAAGAAACAGTAGGTACAGGTAAGCTCCTTTATGGAATGCTTGTTATATGCCAGGCACTTGTAATAAATGCCTCAAGTGCATTATTTTATTTATTCTTCATACCAATATTATGGAGTCATTTTATTTGCTTCTGTTCTGTAGAGGGGGGGGGGAGCCTGGGGGGGAAAAAACAGAGGTTTTTTCAATGGCAGTGCCAGGATTCAAACCCAGCTCCAAACCAGTGTTCTTCAGTTGCTGATGCCCTCCCATGGCTCACAGCAGCTCTGTGAGTGCTTGGTCGGTCCAGGATGCTGGTACGGTGCACACAAGCAGGGTGGCCTCCCCTGGTGGCATGCCTAGCCTCTGAAAGTCAACAACAGGGTTCTCCCTGGGTAAAAAAGTTGTCTCGGGGTCTCTTCCGGGAGTGGCCAGGCTGGATGACCACAATCCTGCATTTAACTCAAGTTGTGAACTTCACAAAGCACGTGGTCACTTATGGTCAGTTACGTGTCACTGGACACACAGGGACCCGAGGAAGGAAGATGGCTCTTCTCATCCTTTCCTATTGCCGCCTCGAAGTCAGGTCTGAGGGGTTACAATGGGAGTCATGGCCAAGTTCTTTGGATTGTTTCAGACTGGATTGAATTGGACTGGACTGATTGCTCGTTTCTTAGATTTGTTGGGGGACATTTGTTGGGTCCAATGAGTAGATGGACAACTCTCTACGTATATCTGAATATATAAACCAGTAAATGAAATTCTTTTTGCTTGGTATGATTTATTCAGACATGAAGAGAACGAGACATATTTCCACATCACTCCCAACAACACGGCATCAGAGCCCACGAGGCGGTAACACACCCACACCTTTAGCACTGCTGTGTGGAGGTGGTTCTGACAATGATCAGTGTTTTTTTCTGTTTAAGGCAAGTGCTGCACGGAGGGACCAGGGATCAGCTTTGTCTCTCCTGTGCTGTTCGTGGTTTTGGTACATGTAGGCGCTTATTAAGTGCCTGTTCAATTGGCGCTTAAAGGTTTCTGAATTCAGTCATTGGTTTGAGTTCTGTCTTTGGTCTAATGCTTCACCAGATGCTTACTCTGCCTGTTTGAAATGATTCCTTCTATACATAACAACCTCTGGGAATCTCAGGAGTCGTCTTGAAGGTGAGAGTTCAAGGCATCATTAGGGGAACTTGTTATGCTATTAAATATAGATCTACACAATCATTTTCATGACTGTCTAGTATTCCATTTCATATATTCTGTCCTCGATTTAACTGAATCTTTATCTTTTTGAAACTTTTGCTGTCATAAATAATATTATGATACATTTTTGTGCATGAATTCCTGTCCACGGGCTAAGTTGCTTTCTGGGGACAAATTCCTAGAAATGAACCCAGCTGATCAGTCATCAAAATTGCTCCTGACTGTCACAAAAGGTTTGTGATGAGGTATTCTCACTCCCTCACTGGTTGCCCTTGAGCGGTGACACTTTGTACAAAAGTCAGACAAGGGTTTAGGGCAGTGGTTCTCACTGGGGGTAATCTTGGCCCCAGGGACACTTGGCAATGTCTGGAAACATTTTTGGTAGGGGTACTGCTGGCCTGTAATGGGTAGAGGCCAGGAACACCGTTCAATATTCCACAGCGCACAGGATAGTCCCCAGCCCAAAGTGCCGAAAGAGCTGAGGCTGAGAAACCGTGTGAAGAAAGGTTTAGGAGAAACTCTGATCACGGACCACAGAAAACCTAATGGTCCATCTCATGTGTCAAGGGCTTTGCTCAGATTAACACAAGATGAGTTAGCCTGGACAAGTAACTGCTCCCCAGCAAGTGGGTGCCCTGGGCTTGCAGATGCACTACATTAACCTTTACCAGGAGAGGGCGCAAGTGGTTTCTTCTTTTTTTAATCTATTGTTGACATTTTCTAAATTTGAGCCTTAGGAAAGCAAGGCAATAGACAGAAATGAAATATGCGTGTAGTGTTCTCAGCACAAAGCTGAGGTAACAGTCCTGATTGCTTGTCAAGGAACATACCTTCCCTATATATAATCAGGGATAAATGGGGCAGGAAGGGGTCAGGACAGATTTATGAGCAGGAGAAACTCTGCTTCTTGTAAAGTGCATCCCAGGATCCCACAGACACAGCTGCAAACAGCTAATAGCCCACCGTTCCAGGCTGCTCTCTCCGAGGGATGGGCAGGCCGGAACATCCCACAGCAGCCCATGCCCGGAACCCTTTAGGACCCAAGCCCTGTGCTGTATGCAACGTGGCTCGACACTGAGAGGGTCGATGGTCTGGTCCTGCCTTCCTTTAGTACCAATGGGGTTTTCCGTGGCAGAACGGGAAACGGACTCAGCCCCTTGCCATCTGAACTTTCTGGCCATGGAGCCATCCTGAGAAAGTGGGGGAAGCAGGGACAAACTGGGGCTGGCATTTTCTCCCTGGTCGCCTGGGGCACGACACCGATACCAGGGGCCAGAAGAAATGCCTCTCCAAATATCCCTACCTCTCTGGGGCTGAACGATTCCCTCTCCCGACCACCATCCCCTCACGTAAATAACTGTGCTCCTGATGGACCTAATGGGCCGTTTCTGGTGTGCACTATAAAGAAAAAACATCATTTCTAGGGTGAGATGAGCTAAAGTAGCATCTCCTGACCCAAAGAATGAGCACAGAGTTGCTGATACAGCCCCAGGGGTCTGGGGACGGCTCTCGACTTGGGGAAGGAGGTCTGGGTGAAATCCCAGTTTTGACATTTTATTCTTTCTGATCTTAAACGAATTATCCAACCCCGAGCCTCATGTATTTCACCTATAAAATTGGCTGCTGTGAAGATTAACACAAGCGACTCAAAGCCCTTTGTAAACTTGGCCTCGAACGTGAACTAGTGCATGTATTAACTTTTTCCGCTGGTCTGCCCTCTTGCAAATCTGCTCCATCCCTCCTACACCTGCCCTGCCCTCCAGAGGGCCTACTTAGTTTGCTCTTTCACAGGAGCTCCCCTGAAGGAGTCCGTTTTTGGTTCTGAAGATGCCTGGTCATTGCTATAGAAGTTATGAGTTAAAATGTACAAATATATGGTGGTGGGTATTGAGGAGGGCACATTCTGCATGGAGCACTGGGTGTTATGCACAAACAATGAATCATGGAACACTTCATCTGGAACTAATGATGTAATGTATGGGGATTAACATAAGAATAAAAAAAATGTACAAATATACATGTGACATGTTCTGGTCAAAGACGGGAATTGATAACACACTGCCCATCTCTACTTCCTCAGAAATTACTAGATCAGGTGGTAGAGCTCAGGGGCATCATTTGATCCCCCACCCCAAGACTGAATCCGGCCCCCAGGCCTTGCCCATCCACAACTGCAAAGTGCAAAGCAGACCCTGTTGTTTCGGGACTGGAGGTCCTAAAAGCTCCTTTTATAGAGCGTCTTCTTGCTTTTTCAAACATCCTGATTAGGGCGATTTCCGAAGTCTGTTTGAACAGTCTGTCATTATTTGTTTAAGTTTGAAAGCTGTTTTAAATAAACATATGCTCATTTTATGTATTAAAAGCAACAAAGAGGGAAAAAGAAAACCTGAGCCATCATCATGTGATATGGATAAAATCCCAGTCTGTACACTTGGAGGGCACCGTAACCCTGGCTCACGTCTCGGGGGGGCAGGAGCGTCGCCCGGTTCCCGGACGTGCGTGCCAGGTTCCCAGGTGAGCAGCCTTTCTCCTTCAGCTGACCCCCCCTCAGACAAGAGGTGGGCTGTGCCCTGGCTCTGGGTGCTCCTTCACAGATGGCTTCTCCCCCAAATTCAGAGGCCACAGATGGTCTGAGTCCGAGTTCCATCCAGAGCTGGCCCACCAGGGCGGATGGCCAGACTCCCCGACCCCAGACCCTTGCTGCAGAGTTGGAAGTAAGCCAGGGAGGTGTGGACAGAAGCAGATCATACTCAAGATTCCCAAGCAGGGCGGACAGCAGAAGTGTCCTCAGCCTTCTTGCAGTTTGGTCGTGGGACCTCTCCCACCTGATTCTCTTTCTCTCTGTCTCATACACACACACACACACACACACCTCTCCCTTGAGGCAGCTTGCTCTCCAAAATTTTCCTCTTCCCTCCAAGTACCCTTCAAGAAGTTTCACTTAAACCTGATTCCAAATAAAATGAGATTAAAAAACAAATGAGTCAGATTGGCAAAAACTGAAAAGAATACCGAGCTTGCCTGAAAAGGACGGGGTGGGGGTTGGGGGTGGGAGTCCCAGATATTCTTACACAATTGATGGACTCCCAGGTAAAGATAAATTGTATTTGCATTTGGCAATGCATATCAGAAGCTTTAAAAATATTATCCTTTTGTTAGGAATTCCACTCCTAATTATTTATCTTGAAAAAATAATAAAATGCACAGGTTGGTTATAATAATTAAAACCTGAAGAGGACTGAAATGTCTGAAAATATGATTGGTTAGGTAAACTCATGGCACACTGATACAATGGAATGGTGTTCAGCCATTAAAAATTGTACCCTATATTTACTGACAATGAAAGATGTTCCTAACATAGTTCTGAGTGAACTAGGTAACAGCTCAACCAGTGTCTTCCAAGTCAGGCCCCTGACTCATGGTGGTTCGCAGATCTCCTGGGAACACTGGGAAAATTTAACATGGCCTGGTTGGATATAAACAAATTAGAAATTCAGCTACGTTCCAGTCTCTGAGCTGACCGTGGATATGGACATTATACAGTCATGGGAGATCCTAAGGGGGAAAGCCAGCCGGCCCTCAACAAGCATACAATCCAGTAAGAGATGATGTCTCTCATTTGAATTAAATGAAACCAACGCATGCTGCCATTTTGTATCCTGCACAGAGCAGAAGATCCTGTCAGCAGTAAGAGGAAAGTAAAAAGAAAATCAGATAGTGCCAACAGGAAATCGAACACTGCTACAGAATGTCTTTGATATTTTCTATTTTTCATGGCTTTATAATGTTGTCTCCGTGGGTCACCTTCTTCGTGAAATCTGAAGGTTGGGGAAGGAAAAGAAAAAGGTGAACCCTAATAACGGCAAAAGCTTGGGCTGGAAGGAACCTCCAAGTTAAGTTCAGTCAGACCTCCACCAGTGTAACAGTGCCCAGTAAAGACATCAGCCCTTTTTGTAGTAGTTTGAGACAAATGAAACCTAGACAGGCACAATGAATTACTTACAGTTATGCACTGATAAGCGGATATGAGGTGGCAGAAGAGAGTAGAAACTGGGTTTGCCTCCTACGCTTAATGGGTCAGAACACTGGCCAGCAGTTGGTTCTTCTATCTCCCTGGGCGCCTCCTCCCTGCCTCCCTCAACTTGCTTCCTCCCATCCCTGACCTTCCTCTGCATCCAACCCTGACGCCACCCCACAGCAGCCTCATCTGGCCTTGAAGCGTTGCTGAAGTAGGTTGCCCAGCCACGCAGCCCAGTGCTGCTCTAAACTCATGGTCTCCAGACTCAGTGAGTTCTTGAAGCCACTCAGCACTCCTTTTACTCTACCCCGGGTCAGATCTTTTCTCTGTTCCTTTCTATGACCATTCTGAATAGCTACCATTTTTCTCCAGTGTTCTCACCTTTTAGCAACTGATGTTAGCCCCTTCTTCTCTGAGAAAATTGGGGCCATTGGGTGAGAATCACCACAGCTTCCTGTCCTGGCATACCCACTGATTACAACCCTATCTGTCCTTCTCTGCTCCTTTCCACCCTGTATCCTTGTTCCACTGTTTCCCTTTGCTTCTAGAATGTTCTTCCATCTATTGTTCATGCTCTCAACTACAATTTCAACTCCATTGTTTCTTCTCTCTCTTTTTCCTTGGCATATAAACATTCGTATTTTCTCAAAATGTCCAGGCTGATGCTGTTCCACCCTAACCATAATCTTTCTCCTGGTCCTCCTGGACAAGCTACTAAACCCACCCTCATTTGCTGTCTTCTCACCCACATTTTAATTCACTCAGCCCAGCTGCTTCCCCCATTGTGCCTCTGAAAACACACCATCCTTGTGGCTAAATTCACTGGATGATTCTCAGGTTGCATCTACTGAGTGCTTTGGCACACGGACGTAGAGCCCACTGAAAACCTTTGCATCCTGAAGAATGTCTTCTCTGCGTCCTTCATGGGCACCTCTGTCTGCCCTGATAGGTACTCAGTGCTCCCTGGGCTTCTGTCTGGACCATCTTCTCTCTTTGACCAATCTCCTTCATTCTCATGGTCTTAAATATACCATCCCTCTGATGATGACTCTGAAATCTTTATATCTGGCCCCATCTGCTCCTCTGACTGCCAGATTCCCATTCCAGTTACTTTCTATTATGTCCCACTAGAAGTGACAATGCAGCCCAGCCTGTCCCCAACTGGAATTATCACAGCCCCCTCAAGCAAGCCTGCTTCTTTTCCTGCCTCCCCCATGCCCGTGCGGTCAAGTAAACCCACGCTCTCAGAGTCCCGTAGAGGTTTTCCTCTTCCTCACCCCCTCACCCATTCACTGGTAAAGCCCACAGTCTGAGGCTGGGTTCCCCCAGAGGCAGACCCCAAGACAAAGATTTGAGTGTAAGCAGTTTATTTGGGAAATGATCCCAAGAAACTACTAGGGGAGTGGGAAGATAGCCATGAAGTTACCTTATCAAGCAGGTCACTGCCGTTGGCACCTGGAGTTTAATCCTGCTGGGAAAACTGGGGGCCAGTGCAGATCACGCACCTTTTGCTAGCCCACTAACGTGCTAGGGAGTTGGGGTATTTATACACCATCTCCTTCCATTCACTGGCTGAGGATTGCTCCTACGGAGGCATCAATACCCCAGCACTTTAGGCCAGTTGTGTACATAGATAAGTGGGTTCTAGAGGCCAGAGAAAGCCCTCGGGGAAAGAGATACAGATGCTGTGTCTCGTCGCCAAAGGCCAAGCGAGTGAGCCCTGTAGTGGTAAGGGCAAGGGAATCAGACAGGGCAGTATATGCACCAAAGATTTGACCACCTACATATTTCTCTAGCCCCATTTACTTTCTCTTCCCAGGATTGCAGCTATCATTTCCCATCTGATCTCTCGGCCTCCAGTCTGGCACCCTGACCTTCCATCTCCTCATTTTGCAGCCAGAGTGATCTATTCAGAATCACATCTGTCACTTTCGTGCTTAAGTCTAAATTCCTTAACATGGCACCCAAGACCCTCAATATTCTGACCCCAACCTAGCTCTCCTGCTCAGCTTTGGTCACTTGTAAATTAACTTTGGTTCATTCAAGGATTCAGTGCAATCATTTTCTCTAAGCCCCTAAATTGAGCTAGATTATCTTCAGTTATTCCTTATTCCCTATATAATCTGAAGATGATCTGTTCACATGTCTGTCTTCTCCTGATCAACTCTTAGCACCTGGAGGTGCAGGGACCACATCTTACTTATCTTTGTCTCCCCAGAGCCTGTGTCTGTCACATATTAGGCACTCAGCAAATGTTTCTGGAACTGAAATAATGGGTTCCTCCCACTATAGAGCAGGTTTTTCCAAACACACCTTAATAGATGATATTTTTTATTTTTTTTTTTTAAAGATTTTATTTATTTGACAGAGAGACACAGCGAGAGAGGGAACAGAAGCAGAGGGAGTGGGAGAGGGAGAAGCAGGCTTCCCGCTGAGCAGGGAGCCCGATGCGGGGCTCGATCCCAGGACCCTGGGATCATGACCTGAGCCGAAGGCAGACGCTTAACGACTGAGCCACCCAGGCGCCCCTAGATGATATTTTTTAAAGGAGGGTGTTCAAAGGACAAATAAACGATGGGCTAAAGCAAAATTCAGAGTGCTTTTTTTTTGCATCCATCTCGGGTGTCTTCCTATGAGGGGCTAATGTTCAGCCAGATTGTAAGTCAGCATTGGATCTGACTGGTCAGTGTCTGTTCCATACTGGTTGTTACATATTTTGAATATCATCCCTGCCTGTGCACCCTGAGTCTCCAAGAGAGGGATAAGCTGTGCATTTTCCAAGCTTCCTGCCGCATTACGAAGACACACTCTGGAAATGCTGCCTGGAGGTAAAAAGGCAATAATCCTGGACAGTGGCAAGACAGGCAGCGTTGGTGTCCCGTTGTACAGGACGGGAGGAGAGGCTCAGAGGTCCCAAGCTGTGTGTGGACATCTATAGGAACATAAAGACCCTCCGTAGCAAGGAGCTGGCATTCCACGAAGGGGCGTGAGCCTCGTTCCCGATACTGTCTGTATGTCGGCCCCAGTGCACAGAGCCTCCTGACGTGCCATTGCCAGGCAAGAGCAAAGATGCTGTGAGAAAGAGAAAGGAAGCAAAGGAGAGAGGGAAGGAGGGAGACACGCCCAAGGAGACAGTGATTTTCTGGACTGCAACTTGGGCTGAGATCAAAAGGGGAAGCAAGCTGCCTGGGGTTCTGTGAGTCGTGGCCAGCAAAGCACACGCGAGGAAGTGAGGACTTTTTCTACCTGAATAAGGCAGCTGGTGAGGAAGTGACTCCATTTCCCCCTTATCATGGGCTCGGCAGGATTTCCTCTGCAGCCACTTTGTGCTGAATGAGTCTTGAGGGTTCCGTGTACATATCAGAGCTGCTTTGGCGGTTGCCAGCTTCTGTCCCCTACGGCTCTTCCTCCCTCGCCTCCCCCATTTACTCCCAAAATATTGATTCCGGGTTTGGGGGAAAAGGAAAAGGAAAAAAAAAAAAAAACCTACAACAGCCGGGGAGCACATAAGTGAAGGACACACAGCTGTCTGGCCTGCAGACCCACAATGACTCCTTCTACCAGGCTGGCAGGGCTGCCCCCCAAAGCCATCTGCAGTGAGCGGGGCTTCATCCTGGAGAGACCCTGAGCCCGGGAGGACGGGCTAGCTGCATCCCAGGCCAAGGACATAAAATGAAACCTAAGCTAAGTGTCATCTGGATGTAACTAGAAACCTGCTAGAGAAATGGCAGGAGATGAAAAACCCAAACAAAACACAAAACAAAACTTGCCCGCCTCCCCAAGTTGGTCCAGGGAAGTTTTGGTGTATTTTGTGATGCAAATTGAGTGGAGGATGCAAATCAGGCAGGGGCCCCCCTGCAGGAGCTAGGGAGGGCAGAAAATGAGAAGCCCAAAGGTTCCGTCTTTTTTTTTTTTTTTTTAAAGATTTTATTTATTTATTTGAGAGAGAGAGAATGAGAGAGAGAGAGCAGAAGAGGGGGGAGGGTCAGAGGGAGAAGCAGACTCCCTGCCGAGCAGGGAGTCCGATGTGGGACTCGATCCAGGGACTCCAGGATCATGACCTGAGCCGAAGGCAGTCGCTTAACCAACTGAGCCACCCAGGCGCCCCCAAAGGTTCCGTCTTTGCTGAGCTAGGCACGGTATGAAAATAATTTGCAAGGGGTCTGATGTTCTGGGGATCCTGCGGCCACCCAGCCAGGTTCCAGGTTGTGTTTACCCAGGTTCTGTTAGTCTAACTGCCATCCGGGCTGGGGTAGGCGGTATGATAGGAGTGAGACACACAGACAAATCCACCCCCCTCCCCACCCAGCTATGCAAATACTGCAGGGGTAGGGTACTCAGCCACCTGTGGGCCTAGGTACCTCCTGCCAGGAGGTGTGAACAATTCAGGGCTTCAAAAGACTGTAGGTGGAAATGGGCACAGCAACGAGGGCTGAAAATATGCTAACAGTTGCGCCGTTTGGTTCACTGTGTTCATACAATAAACCAAAACCGGGGAGATTAAACGCCACGTCTATGCTAGATCTTGAAATCTCATCTTCAGGTTGCGTATTCATTCACAAAGCAGGCATTTTTGTAAGATGCTGAGGAGTCTTAAAGCTAAATAAGACACAAACCCTGCCTTGTAAGACTCACTCGGTTACATACATATACTCTCATGCATTCACAGTAGCCTTAATGAGCATGAACGCTTTCTCAATACATTCAAAGCACTTTGTGTGCGTCGGTGCATCGATCCCACGGTGCTCTGGGGAGCAGAGAAGGGACACATGCTGTTGTCCTCATGGCACAGCCATGCCGCCCAGGCCCTAAGCAGGGTGCCTTCTGCAGGACCTCACGGGCACAGAGCCACAGTAACCTGCCTTGCCGTTTTTTGGCGTTAAAATAAAGTTCCTTCATTTTTCTTCCTTACCTTCCTCAATCCACTACTTCCTTTTGGCTAGAAGCCTCTGAGTGCCCAGCATTTTCTGGCGCTTGGCCCCTTCTTGTTTTGGACCCATGCTATTTTCACTGTGTGGGCAAATGATGCTATTGTGTCGGGTATGAAAGTCCGTCAAACAAAAAAAGTGTGATTAGGACGACTCAACCGTAAAAAGACAGATAGCCCATTTAAGAAACCAGCAAAGACCTGAAGAGACATTTCACTAAAGAAGATACACAAATGGCCAAGAAACTCAGGAAAAGGTGCCCAATATCATTAGTCATCAGGGAAATGCAAATCAGAACCACAATGAGATGTCCCTTCACACCCACGAGCATGGCTATAATGTAAAAAACAGACAATAACAAGTGTTGGCAGGGAGAAAGGGAAACTGGAGACCTCACACGTGGCTGGTAGGAATGGAAAGTGGTGGGGCCACCGTGAAAACCAGGGGTGGGTCCTCCAAAAGTTGAACAGCTACCACGTGATCCAGCAATTCCGCTCCTAGATATAGACCCCAAGGTAATTAACAATAGATGTCCACACCAACACTTGTGCATAAATATTCACGTTGGCATTATTCAGAAGAGTCCAAAGTGAGAACAACCCGAGTGTCTATCCACTGGTGAATGGGGAAACAAAAGGAGGGCCCTCCATACAAAAGAATATTATTCAGCAACAAAAAGGAATGGAGCATTGATTCAAGCTACAACATGGAGGAACCTTGAAAACATGACGCTCAGTGAGAGAAGCCAGGCACAAATGGTCACATATTGTATGATGCCATTTATATGAAATGTCCCAAACAGGCAAATCCATGGGGACAGAAGTAGATGAGTGGTTGCCAGGGGCTGGGGAGAGAGGAGAATGAAGAGTGGCTGCTCATGGGTATAGGGATTTTTTTTCCTGGAGTGATAAAAAACACTCTGGAATTACATAATGGTGATGATTACACACCTTTGTGAATATACCAAAAGCCAATGGGTCAATCACTTTAAGCTGAATTTTATGGAATGTCAATTTTATATATATATATATGTATACAAAGAACCTTAATTACATTTCTCATGCTACATGAAGAAGGGGACTCAACTATTTTTACACGGCATGGAGTTGGACAGAAACTCTCATTGTTCTGTAACCCTTGCTTCTAGGGTGTGTGGCAGATGGGGCTCCTTTGGTTCAAAACTCTGTACAAGTATTGTCTTCCTTTTCCATGAATTTTTACAAACGTGGGAGGTGGAGGTGGCGTGCTGGGTGAAAGCTGTCCTGGATGACAAGTCAGGATGGCTGGTGCCAATCTGGGTGAGCAACTCACTTGACTGTCTGGGCCCTAGGTTTCTCTGATCTGAAACCTTACTGGTAGCCAATCTGCAGTCTACCATGCTGGGCTTTCAGAGCTAATGATCTTATTCTCCATCTTTCCATCGGTGTCTCCTTGGATGTGATTTGGGATATCCTGATGCATGTCAGAAGTTGTTACCGCAACTACTCTAAGCCCCTGACCTGGTTCTTCTGCACGCTCTGGCCTCCACCAGCCTCCTTTCCCCCAAATCCACACATGGCTTCAGAGCCTCGTGCTGTCAGCTCCATCCTCTCGTTCTGTCTGCCTCTCATCAGCATGTTAGCCAAGTCGCCATGGCCTCTAATGTGCCTGTTTTTTCCCGTCTCTTTTTGAATGGTCATAATCTGGGCACTTGTCCCACAGGCCTCTCTGCCTCTCATGCCGATTGTAATTAGAACTGCCGATGTCGGAGTGGGGAGGAGTTGGGGAGCTTTGCTTCTTCTCTGTATAGGACGAGACTCTCCACTGCCTGATGTGGGCTGGAGATTCCTCGGGCAGACTAGTATTTGGAAGATACCCACCAACTGTTCTTCCTTGGGTTCTGGGGCCAGCGGCGGGGCTCCCACCCCCGCTCCCTCACCAGCGTCTGGACCTGCCTCGGTACATGTGAGCGTGAACGTTATCACTGTGTGCTTGGTGGCAGGTGAGTGTGCGCTCCCTGCAGGTCACTGTCTGGGCCGAGGATGCAGTGCTCCACCATGCCCACCACGTGGCCTGCGAATGCAAGGCGCGGCCAAGGTCCCTACCCCTCTCCCTGCCACGGCAAGAGTTAATTCATGAAAATATGCCAAAAATGGGAACTGAAAGCAGATGCTTGTTGAGTTCTGCAGCTTGGCCTAACTGCTGTCATCAAGACACCACTGCTGGGGGGCAGGGGGAAAAGGGGGTCCTTCATTTATTAAACTTGGAGGGCCAGAGTTGGGGACCGAACGTCTGATGCTCACTTGTTTAAATCAGCAAGTGTTGACTGAGGTTGGTAGCGGTGGGAAGTACAAAGAACCCGCACTTCCTAATAGGAACTTGCTGAAAGTGGCCTCAGACCTGGAGGGGGCGTGTCAGAATGAAAAGAGCAAAGCAGGATGAGTTTGCAGGGATGCCATCCTCAGTGGGGCACCACCAGCCTCCAGTCAGTCCTGGTCTGACCCTTGCTCGCAGGGCTGGTTAAGAAGTCAGCATGGGCATCTTTTCTGGAAGCTCCATGATGCACTGGCTCTAGGGTCCTTGCCTTGCCGACAGGCTCAGACATCTGTCTCGGACCAGATCTGTTCCTGATGGTGCTGGTCCTGGTGTTCTCATTCTGCAGCAAGTAAGTTGCAAGCTCTGCTTAAAGCTCCCAGGATGCTAAAAAAGAGATCCTGCTCCAAAGTATCCTGAGATATAATAAGCCTTACCCTGTTCCCACTTCCCCAATTCTGCAGCCCCGTGAGTCACTGTGTGATGGTCAAAACGAGCAAGGCGATCCCTGAGCAGCCCATGGGAGAAGCCTGTCTGCTACGCGGTGAATCCAACCTCCGTAGGAGACAAGTGAGTATACCCTCCACACCCTGGGGAAGAGGCAGGAGCACGGTGGTGAACTTGCTCAGTGGGTTCCATATGGGCGTGCTAAGAAAAATCTGCTTTCATTTTGTAGTTTATGATTTAGTTCGGCTCACCTGGAAAGACTCAATGTGAACAAAAACAGATGTATTTCAAGGCGCACTGCCTGGCTCGGTGACAATTTTCTCCCTTCCGCATCAGTCTTCCTGTGTCCAGGGAGGATGGTGGACCTCTCTGTCACAAGGAAAACGCAAAGTCTCTGCCAACGGCAACAGCTGTGCGTGCCGGGACAAAGCCCCGGGCAAGGTCAGCGCCGTGGTTCTGCAGTCGGGCTCATTCACGCAGGGATGCAGATATGCTCCCGTGGCCTCACTCAGAGATGTTTACGGCGAAGGACTTCTGACCGTGGAGGCTCCCCGTTGCCAGAACAGTACAGGGCATGTATACAGAGAGAGAGACAGAGCGAGACAGATGCAGAGAGACTCAAAGAGGGACACACACACGTGCCCACGGAGCCTGAAAGCAATCACGGATGAGCTTCCGGTAGTGGGGGAGGGGTTGAATCTCGCATCAGCACAGCTTCCAGGGGGAGAGCTGACAGCTGCCTGACCCGCTGTGGACATCGACAAGGTCAGAGCATGACACGTGCTCGCTAAGAAAGGCCCGTGGCTGGCAGTGGCCACTTACAAGGAGAGAGGCTGTGCTCCGGGGAGCTTGACTTCCCGGGCAACGGTCGCTTCCCATCGTATGCTTGGACGCGGTTTCGGCTGGCAGCGAGGAGCCCGTGGGAGCCGTCTGCCGAAGGTGCTCACGTATTTGCTGGCTGGACCCACAATGGAGGCCGAACCTCACCCCCGCACGGCCTCGCAGGCTCCTGCCACTGCTGACACCCTGGGGCCGGTCAGCTCAGGCGAATTTCATGATGCCAACAGGCACGGAGCACCTGCTCTGCGCGCGGCCCCGCGCTCTGTGCAGCCGGGGAAAAGCTAGTGGCCGGTGGGGGTCTGTCTATACGACAACAAGCTCCTTAAGCCCGATACAGCGCCTGACCCGAATCGGAAGCTCCACAGACACTCTTCCAGTGGGGCGACTCAGAGACAGCAGTGTCTCCCTGGAAATACTGTTCGCCCCTAAGGTCGTAAGAAGAAGCTCAAGTCTGGGCTGGTGGAGCCTTCAGGCAGGACTTTGGGTCCAGCAAATTGTTATTTCCACCGAGGGAAGCCCTTGGCCAAGTGCATGAATCTTGGATCCACGTGCAACATGCTTTTCATAACAAAATGAGTGCAAACTTCTGGATGGCCCTCCCTAGCCCTGCCCGGGTCCTCTTTCACCACTGTGGCCCTGGGTGTTTTTGGCTTTGATCTCTCCTTTGGACATATCTGCATCAAGCAATCCAACCACAGCCACACCACTTACGGAAGGATTTATTTAGTGTCTCCTTCTGGGATGAGGAGCGAGAGCTCACTGTGGTGCCAAACCCCATGAGGTGGCTCTTATAAATGACATTATACAGAAGAGACGGGGGCCAGAGAGGTTACACAACGTGCCCCAGGTCACACAGCTCATGGTGGCAAAGCTGCAATTTGAATCAGGGCCTCTACAACTCCCCAGGCATGTGCTTTTTTAACCCCACACTTTGCTTCTCTTAGGGGAGACAGAAAAGAAGTACGAGACCGAGGCATGGCGGAGACAAGCGGTAAGTATGAGAGGTTAAACAAAAAGCCTGAGGAGTGACAGGGAATGCTCAATCAGTGCATCAGGAGTCTTTCAGATGGGCTGGAGGGGACAGGGGCTGAGCCCGAAGGAGTGTGCATGAGGGACGAGAAGGAGGGATGGCATCTCGGGACATGGAAGCAAGGGGGGGCGTTGGCGGCCACACTGTGGCAGGTCCTAAGGTGGGCCTGTGTGCGCAGCCGGGGGTGGGGGGCGAGTCAGAGTGAGCAGGGCTGCATGAACAGAAAGAAGCCCTGTGATTAGGGAGAGAGCACAAGTCTCAAGGACGGCCCCTCGCCACCAGCCCCGGGCGCTCTGCAGAGATGGATCCCACGGGAACGTGTGGGGCATTCTGTAATTCCCCCGTCTGTGGTTTGGCCCTGGTGGCTGATTCCTCACGTGCCACCTCAAGAGTATTTAAAAATGCCGTGAAGATAGAGGCATGAATCCTGAAGGAGAAATTCCTTCCACAGCATTCAGGAAAAGCCCTCCTATTTACTGGGCGGCTTCACAGGGCATTCTGGAATGTGAAGGAGGCAAAATTTCCTGGAGTCACAAAAACAAATCCAACTTGAAGCCTATTTAGAATATTAACATAGGTGGCCCGAGAGCCTCCAGAGCAGTAACTGGGTTTCAGTCCTTCCAAGGGTTCCTGCTGAAACAAAAGTGATTGAGTCCCCAGCAGGCATGAACAGGAGCAGCTCCCCCACCACGGGCAGAGCGAGGGGTGAGGGAGGCACGTGCCCCCCCCCCTCCCGCCCACTGCCCTGACCTCTGCTCAGCAGGCCGCCAGGCAGCCAAGCTGGTCTTTCTCCCACCAGGCACCACCGACTCATCTCATGACTATAACAGCTTGCTCTGCTGACTTAAATTTGGAAGTTTTTCATAACTTAACAAAGCCAGAGACCTTTAAATTCCTAGGAACCTGCCCACAGAGCCTTTTACAAGAACCCATCTGCTCGCTGGGTGTTTAATCCTTTAATGTTTGGTTCGGTTTGTTTCTGGAAGGCAAGTTTGTGGGGCAAGTTTGTGATTGCTGCAGTTGGGCCAAGCAAGCCAGAAACCCTTTCTTTAAAATGTCAGGAGCTGTAAGACAGGAAATATGTTCAATGGCAATGGCTCCAAATTCAGGACGGACAAGCGAAGGCCGAATCCCTGGGTCTGTCGCTTTTGTATGAGGGGCTCGGTGCTCAGATCCATCCTCAGCACAGGACACCTTCCATCCTGCTGGGTGGCTTTACTCAACAGTGAGGTGCAGAGATGGCTGGACGCGAGCCAGTCCTCCGACCCCTCACCACCGAGCTCCAGGCTCCACTGTAACACAGACAGGTTGCTCGTCTTACACCCCAGATCCCATTCCCCCGCCCCGAAATTCCCCGTTGTTCTCCACTGTCTTTGACTTCTGCTTTGCTCTCCCGTTCCCTCCTTGTCTTCCTAAAGTTCATTCTTCAGCTCCGAATTTTTTTGTTCCTGGTCTTCCTTTGCCTGCTCTGAATTTTCTGGAAGATGGTAATTCCCCACCCTCTCAGATGGGAGAGGACTGCATGTTGGCTAAATGAACACTCAAGGCCTGCAGCCGCGGGAAGGGTTTGGCCATAGCTGCGTGGGGCCCTGTCAGCCCTCATCCTGGTGGACGGACACTGGTCATGGACGTGACCTGAGAATCTGGGCTGGGCTGAAACCTGCAGGAGAGGGTACGAGTTCATGCAGGGTGTCCTTGCTGCCCCTGATCGTGGCCGTCAGACCCCGGCTGGAGTCCGAGCCAGGTGTTTGCTGCACAACCTCCGTTGACCCTTGCAGGTTTAAATACTGACAGGGTAGTGATGGGACAACCGGAGGGGGACATGTAGTAGATCAAAGAGCAGAACAAAAATGTCCAAATGTCGCTTTTTCTGAGTTTTTGACCTCTGCCTAATTCTTGAAATTCTTAAGTCTTATAACTTTATATGCTTTCCGTTTCCATTTAAACCTGAAACATCACTTAAATGCTTTTTGAGGTAGGGGGCGCCTGGGTGGCACAGTCGGTTGAGCATCCGACTCCTGATGTTGGCTCGGGTCATGATCTCAGGGTCATGGGATCATGCCCTGTGTCAGGCTCCGCGCTCAGCGGGGAGTCTGCTTGAGATTCTCTCTACCCGCCCTCCATGTGCACAAGTGTGCTGTCTCTCTCTAAAATAAACAAATCTTAAAAAAAAATAGATAAATGCCTTTTGAGGTAAATCCTAATCTACTAAAACAACTTGAAAAGCTGCGAAAACCTATTAGGGTTATTTCACACACACCTGGAGGGTTTTGATAGAGGTCTGACTCTGGGCATAAGTTTATGGTGGCTGGGTTACAGATTCAAATAGGTAAGTTTTACTAACTTGGTACATCACTTGGAAAAGATGGTTTTATTAAGGGTAATCCTAGATATTAAAAAATTATAATTTCATTGTCATGTCTACAAGACCTTCTGCTCAAACTTCCAGACATAAAATAAATTAAGTCCTACGGATGTAATGCACAGGGGCGACTACAGTGAATAACACAGTATTGCATATTTGAAAGGTGCTGAGGCAGTAGATTTTAAAAGTTCTCGTCACAGGGAAAACATTGCAATCACTATGCACGATGACGGATGTTCACAGACTTATTGTGGTGATCATTTCACCACATAAATATCGAATCATTGTTCTACACCTGAAACTAATGTAATGTTATATGTCAATTATATCTCAATAAAAAAATAAAAATGTACTGCCATCAAGTCTACGGGCCCTTCTGATAAGAAAGTAAGAATTCCAAGTTTTAAAGTCTGACGATGGAAGACACCCTTCCAAAGGCCTAAGTCTGAGCAGAGCCGCGCACTGACTCAGAAGCTCATCACGCGATTCTTGGTCATTTCACAATCCACTCAGTGGGCAAGCTGTGGGGTCCGAGTGTCTGCAACTGGCTCAGGCTTTCTCTTTGCTGACAAGGGAGTCACCTTTCCAGGTTTCAAGACCCTCATTAGTGACAGGAAGATAAGGCCCCTCATGGCCTCTGAAGGCTCTCTCGGGATCTAAGTTTACATAACTCGTAGATTTTGGGGACTCTGTTTTGTGTCTGTGTGTCCGAAGCAGGGAGGATGGAAAGGATGATGTAACTGGGACGGGCCTTTTTGGATCCCATCGAAAGTCCCAGAGTTGCTATTCCATTTATTCCATTTATCCAGCCTGAATCCTAGAGCTGGTTTCATGAGAGGAAACCTGGGAGGAACTGCCCTCACAGAGAGGGAACTTAGGAAAGTGCTTGATATTCTAGACAACAGAAGAAACAACTGCCCAAACCATCAAGGCACCAGAAATGAGAATCCCAGGGATGGTTCCTAAAGTCCCAACTATCTATTCCAACAGCTATGTGGGACTATGGTTCAAGTGGAATGAGAGCCATATTTCAATAATGCAGAGAGGATTTCATAAAGAATTAACAAACACCTTCCCTGGATGTGTCCTACTTATCACTCACCAACAATGTTCATTAGTGCTAAGTTAATGCATCAACCAAAAGGAACTTTATGGTTTTCAGTCCTGTTCCTCAGACAATAGAATCATGTTACTCAGGATAACCATGTTATTCCTTTTCAGCCCCTCCAGCATTTCTTGGATCTCCCAGAGCACCCCCTTTGAACTGAAACTTTCCATTTTTAAACATTTCCCCCAATGTCTCTCCAGCCTCCCACCACCTGTTAATTACAGAGAAAATCCATTCACTCATTTTTGGGTTATCAGACTGTGGACAATTTGTTTTTCAAGCTTTAGAAGACTGTTGAAATGTCTTTTTCTTTTTCTTTCTTTCTTTTTTTTTTTTTCATTTCAGATAACTCAAAACTGGTTTGGATCCATGACATCAACCTTGGCATGTACAAAGAATGAGGAATGAGGACTTTGCCTTGTTTGGAACCAAAAGAGAGGAATATCCACTCTCTCTTTTCCATTTTCATTAGGACAGTATTTTTTCCTTTTAGCTGGATGATGTATACTTTTAACATTCCAGGAAAAAAGTGTCAGTGATATGCAAGTCATAATAAAAGAAAATCAAAAGAAATGCAATTACAACGGATAAGGAACTTCATCATTTCTAGTACGAAATGCCCTGAGGAAAATCTAATTTTAAAAATTACCAGCACCATATAAACGAGAAGAGAATATATGAGAAGATGTGTTATTTTAAAACTTAATTTAATCCTTAATCTTTCTGACTCTGGGACTTTTATCCTTATTTTTAAAGGCCAAAAGTTAGCAGGTGCTGGATAAGGAGTAAACCTCACACTAATGCAATGTCTTAGTAGGAAGTGACAACGGGTCCTCCCGGTCGCGAGTTTGCCGGCTGGAACACGGTGGGACACAAAAAGGATTAGTAAATAAAAAGTGAACATACATTGAAAATGAAATGATAGCCTCCTCTTTCCCCTTATTATAAAGGTACTTGTTGTGAATGAAAACAAACATTCACATGGCATACTATAAAGTGTTCCCGTATCTACCAACTAGTGTGAACCTCACAACCCACAGGTAAGTTATGACTGTTGTCACCCCCATTTTACAAGAATATGTAACTTTTTCAAGGACACACACTTAATCAATAGTGGAACCAGGACTCAAACCCGTAATTCTGGACCTAAAATACCTTGCCTCTCCACTCTCTCACACAGCCTCCCTAAACAGAGTAATGACTCCCAGCAAAAAGGCCTTGCACAGAGCCAAGATGTCATAAGCTTGAATACGGCAGGGACTTGCTCACATATAACATCTCTGCCTCTTTGAAAAAGTTTAAATTATGAGAAAAAAATCAAGCTAATTTCTATCATAAATGTTGGTTGATAATAGAGAGCTTTGACTTGTTTCTGCCCACGTCACTATCCTAGCCCAGTGAGATTTAAGTCTGCCACCCTCAACCCATATTTTTAAAAAACCTGGAACCATTCATGTATTCAGAGAGAGAGTCCAAATAATGCAATAACACAGCCTTCCTTTAAGAGCCTTTTCTTGATGGAATCTCCAGTTTTCCTTTCCACTGTTATTAGAGTGGCCTGGCAGAGGCTTTAGCAGTGAGGAAGAGAGATGCCATTAATAATACTGATTTCTAACCCTTTATCTAGTTTTTGTTTGGAATCAAGCACAATGCTTAACTATATGGCTCTCTCCAGAAAGGGTTCTCTTGACATAAGGCTTTTAGATTTAGGGAGAGTAGTTTCCTTTGTCCAGATACGATTTTTCCCCACTTTGCTTAAGTCAGCCTGAAAATGAAAACAAAACAAAACAAAAGCAAAAATAGAACAGAGATCTGGTAGAAAGATTGCTATGGTGCCTCTCCTCTCCCTTCAGCAATGCTACTTCAAGAGTGGGTTCCACAGAAAGCACCTGCTCGCACCTTCTAGCAACAGTGGCAGATGCAGTAGGGCCCAAAGACAAAAAAAAACCCCCCAAAACAGAAAAATCACTTTTTTTGGTCCTCTGGACATTGTAATGATTTTTCTTCTCTTATTGCTATGAATATCTACTCTTTTTTTCCCCCTTCCCTTATCCCTCTTAATTTGCTATCACCCTTTCCCTTCACATTTGTCTTTGCTCCTATCGTTCTTCTCTCAAGTTACATTCCCCCTAGGCTGTGAAACTGTCATTACTAAGCCTTCTCTGTACCCAAGAACCTGGAACAAATTCTAAAATCGGACTCCGCTTGGCCTTTGGGGAGCTGTTTCAGTCTGATAAACCAGCAGTCTCCATGTAGGGATAGAGAGGTAAATTTACATAGGGATGCCTCAAAAAAACGCTAAAGCTTAGTGAAGTCATTGTGCAGAACTTCTGGCAATAACAGTTCTAGGAAGGTCGGGCTGCAACATAAAATCTGATGCTTGGGAAGGAGTTCTCCTGGTTGGGACAGTGGGGATCGACTCTCCAACCTCCACTGGGTGACTCCAGTCATATTCTTCTAGATTGACAGGCAACATTCTTCAAAGAGTACCAAGCCATGTCTCCGCCGAGCAGGCAAATGGGCCAGCCTCTTTTCATCCTGACTACACTGAGCTCTCATTTTAGCTTCAACAAATTACTTGACAAGTCATCTTGGTTTCCCCTTCTGTAATGCAGTCATGGGCATTCCCTGCTTCTCTTTCATCTCTCCAATTGCTCACAGGGAACTTTCCCCTTCTTGTGCTTTTTGTATAAATTAGCCTGGTTGATCAAATTCATCTGTTTAGATTTCCCCCCAAAATTCCCTTCCCCACAGACAGTGTCTGTGGTGACCCTAAGCTACTTTCCCCTCTGGCCCATGTACCTCCCACCACACCAGTCCACCCCCCGCCTGACTAACCGTCCATCCCACATTATTGACTGGGTACAGTCGTGTGACTAGCTTGACCTGAACTCTGGGGTGAACTCAAGAGAGACTCACAAACATTCTTCTCCCTCTAGTCGGAGACAAGTCTGGGAGAAGCCAGGAGGGAGCCACACAAGAAGGGAAAGACCTAACAGGCACGGAGACATGGGCCGTGGGGGTTCAGAGAAGGAGGAGACGAAGCGGGCCAGTTCATCCAGGCAAGCTGGCCGCAGTGGTGAGGGGCTGGGGTGAGGGTGACGGCACGAACCGAAGGCAGAGGGGGAAATGTGTACCCAGGCCTGACTGCGTGGGTTTAAAAACAAAATCTCATGGAGAAGATAATTGAAATGAAAGTCGGAGCTTATTAAATTTCTGTAGGCCCAACCCAATTTCTCATCATTCCCAGTCATGTGGATACATGCTAATTTCCTTGGCAGCCTTAGATAAAGCTCTTAATGTGATTTGAGTCCCTTAGAGATTAGCACGATTATAAATATAAATGTTCAAACACAAGCAAGTTGAAACCAAATGCCCCCCAAACACTGGCTTTCTGTTATAGGAAGGTTTTCAGTGGTGCACTGAGCCCTTGGGTAAATGAGCGAGGAAGCAGAGTTAAATGGGCCCGTTGGCTAATTCTCAAGGCCAGGCTCCTTCGCGGGAAGAAGCAAAGCTGGTAGTGGCTCTCTCCGTGTAGAATCTACAGCAGCCGCAGGACAGCTTTGGATGACTTTCTGAAAAATACTACTTCAGAACTGCAAGTAGGGGCTTGGGTAGGAGATACTGAGACCCTGATCAAAACAGTCTTTACTCAACGGCCAACCTGCAGAACATCTCCTTCGGGTTCCGACCGCCTTGTGCAGCTTACAAGAGACTCACTAACAAATAGTTATAAATAGACATCAAGGAGTTTGTTTATCTAAGTAAGAGAAAACAGTGTTCGGCTTCTTTAGAAACATGTATTTGACACCAAACTGATGTAACTGTTATGGGACCAGAAACGGAGCACAACATACCGAGCCTGGTGTTTTGATGTGGTCATTATTCACTAAGCAAAGCCGCCACTTGGCAACAACACTCCGTGTGTGCCCAATTCTAGGTACTTGAAATTTTAAAAACAGATCTCTTCCCAGAGATTCTAAAATTAAAGGGTTTTTTTTTTTTTTCATTAATTGGTAAAAACCTTCCCCCAAATTCATCCACATGCCTGAGGTTTTGCTGTTGAGTTAAGTGAGGTCAGAAGGAGTTGTGATGATGAAATCTATTCTTTAATTTTTCTAGCATTTGTGCACAGGGCTTTTTGTCAAACTAGCCAACCCATCTACCTGCACAGTGCTGCCCCGAAATGGTCCTACTACTAAATAATAAAGTGAAAAGTATTCCCAGGAGACAAAAGAATAAGAATTCATGGGTCTGTCCTCAGCACCTACTAGAGGTTCCTTTCTTACCCGAAGATGTAATTACTCGGGTTTGGAGAAATTAGAGAATATCCATTAGAGCAGGATGGTGGACTGGTCAGGCGATAATGCCTCACTGTGTCTTCAATTTTGGTATTTTCTACCTATTGGCCAGTGGCTCCTTCAGCAGAAAATGTAAGAGGCTAGCATACCCACACAACTTCAGCTCTCTCTCTCCCGGAAAATGACCTCGCTCGCCCTCTGATTCTGTGCCTCCTCCTTCCACCCCTCGAGGATGAAGCCTGATGGAGGGGTAGGAGCATGAGCACTTGAATAAGGCAGATCTGGGCTCGAACCTGGACTCTGCACATTACTAGCTGCGTCAATGAGTTGGATGAGTTACCTGTTCTTCTTTCTTCCCCGGGAATGCTTCAATCTAACTCATGTGAGATAAGGTCTTCAACCTCTCTGAGCCTCCATTTCTTAATTCATAAAACGTGGAAAGTAAGTCTCTAGTTCTAGAGTCATCACCAGGATAAGGGACCTCTGTGAAGCACTCAGCACAGGGACTGGCATCCAGTAACTGCAATTCCCTTCCATTCTTCTCTTGTCTTTCATTTAACTGTCAGATACCTTGGTGTCCCTTTCCTGGGGCCTTTCTTTATAAGGAGATGGTAGGAAATGCACCCATGAAAATAGCAATGTGCAAAGTCTGAAGCTGGTAAATTTCTCTTTGCAGGGCTTGCTGTTTTTGATCTTAGAATCTTACTGCCTAACATCATTAGTCAAGGTGATTCTTAAAAAAAAAAAAAAAATTCAAACTAGACCCGATGCCTTTGAGCGGTCAGCTACGAGCCCAGGCGAAGAGTTCTGGAGTCAGTAGAAGCTACTGCCCCCAGATCTCAGTGCAGAAGGGCCAGCCTGGTCCTCATCAGGCAACAGAAAGAACATCTAACTGTACTAAGCCATCAGGTCCCACCTGGAATGCTCCACGCAGAGCTGGAAACTTCAAAAGCCAATGGCAGATCCAGAGGAAGACAGATAGCTGGTATAGTCAAGAGGAAAGGAGCCTTCCATAGGACAATGCTCACGACTCAGATGTGGCCCTGGAAAGGGGCCGCCGGGCTGTGGAAGCTGGGGGTATTCATGAACTCTCAACCGTACAGAAAGGGAAAAAAAAGCATTTATTCATCACCTCCCCGAACCTTCCCGACGGTGGGTCATTCCTGTCAACCTGGAGTAGGTAGCTTAGGGACACAGGTAAGGCAGTGCCATTCTGCGCAGAGGGATGGACTTAGGGAACCAGCCGCCCCCAAGCGGTAGAGACCTCATTCTCTTCCTTGATTTCAGCTACAACTTTGCTAAGGGCCCTTTATGCCCATGGCTGCCCAATGAGACATCGAACCCTAATCTAGAACCAAAGTATCCACATATACATCAGGTATCTCAAACCCAACGCACTCCTTAAGCCGTCCCATAATCTGCCTCTAAACCCCCGGGCAGCCCACCACCTAGTGGGAAGCCCAGAAGTGATTCCCAACTTCTCTCTCCCCTCCCCACCCACCCCTGATCATTGCCTTCTCTGCTACACAGATGGCTCCTCTTTCCAAGTCCTCTGATGCCACATCCCTTCACCCTGCTGCATCGCTCCCCAACTCGGCACCGCCCGGCGTTCCTCCAGCCTGCCCTCCGTGCTGCTGCTGGGGTTGCTCTTAAAGCACCAACGGTCGAGTCCTTCTCTCTCATTCAAATGCCCCGAGCGACTCCCCATTCCCCAGGGGGTGACCTGGCCCTGTCCCACGCCTCCAGCCCCACCCAGCTGAGGCCTTAAACTCCATGGACGTACGGGCGGCATCAGCTGAAACCGCACCCCTCCAGCTGACCCCAGCTCCCACCACATCCTCGTGCCTCTCAACACTCCGCTCACACATCACCTCCTCTGTGAAGCCCTTCTTGACCAAGGCCCGTTACCTCCCCACCACACCCATCTCTGACTGGAACGGCCATGGGGTGTGTGGTAGAGTCTAGAACGTCGACTTGGATTTCCAAGTCTACTACTTCCTAGCTTTAAGATCTTGGCCAAGATGTCTAAAGCCTCTGAGCCTCAGCTATTCACCCATAAAGACGAGGGGGTGATGGCACTAGCTGCGAGGCTGGTTCGAGGGCGCGTCGGAGGGGACACAGCCGTGCCTCCTCCATCAATCCACGGACCTGAACACTGACTCCGGGAACAGGGCTGGCCCGGGGCCTGGGGGAAACCGCAGGGGTCAGAGCACAGCTCCCACCTCAGGGGATGGCCAGTCAGTCGGACGAGGCAAAAACAGCCTCGTTTGAAAGTTTGAGAAACCACACAGCAAGGCAGTAACAGATGAGTCACCAGACGGAAAATGATCCGCAGCCAGGTTAGCACGGATTGTGCGGTGCGCTGGGTGGGGGGAGCGCTCTCCTGGGGTCGAGGGCATGGAGGGAGGCTGGTGGAGGAGGAGGGTCTCAGAGCACCAACTTGTTGGGACCGAAGCCGAAGGGCGCTCTGCAGTCGGGGTGATGGGATGGTTCCCAGGTTGGGTTTGCCGGTTTGGGCTCTGTCGGCTGCTCTCTGCTGCCCCCTGTTGGTGTGTAGAGGGAAGAGGCGGCCCTTGGCTGAGATGGAGAGAGGGAGGGACAAGCAGGTGAGGTGGTTGGGCTTAGAAATGCAGCAGCTGGGGGTAGGTGCTGGTGGGGGGTAAGAGAGGCGGGCAACCCTCTCCTCCTTTCTTTCCCTGGCGCCCCAGTCACACCCCCTCTCTTCCGCCCCCTCCCCTCATTTTCTCTTTGCAGATCAGAGGCTCATCCTCTGTTTCCCAGGACCCCAGTAGGGACCACAGGTGGGACCAAGGTAAGGTGCACTTAGCATTCCCGGGACTTCCGGTCTCACTGTCTTGCCTGAGGGCATTTCTCAAGGCCAGAAACCATTTTATCCCTGAATGCCCAATAAATAGTCATTAAGTTTGTGGAGAAGAAGAAAAGAAAAGAAAAAGAAACACAAAAGGCTGAGGTGGGGGGCTGGGGCAGAGAAGTGAAGGAACCCAGTGCTTTCAGCTTAGAAAACATGACCAGCTTTAGGATCAGTTGACATTTTGGGCTACGCGATTCTCTCTTGGGGGAGGGCATCCTAGGACGTTTAGCAGCATTTGTGGCCTCTACCCACTAAATTCAAATAAAACCCCCTGCCTAGCTGCAACAACCAGAACGGTCTCCAGGCCTTCTGCTGCGGGAAGGCAAAACTCAGCCCTGGTGAGAAGCCCCGCCTTAGAGGGCTGCAGGCCCGCCCCAAAGGCCCGGAGCACCACTTCCCTCCCCTCACCCTCACCTGAGCACCACAAGAATGCCGCGTGTCCACCTGCCGGGCCACTTGACCTTCACAGAAACAGAAACAGAGGCTTCCTTCGGAGGCCCACGTCCTGGTCCGAGGGCCCCTCTCTTGCTCTGCTCAGGAACTGCAAACCGGTGGATTTCATAACCTCACAGGGGCTCTGCACCCAGAGTCCTGACTTCCTGGCCAACCAGAGATTCAGGTAAAAGGGTTTGCCCAGAGGCAGCTCTGGGGCAGAGGTGCAAACTCTGGTGGAGACTCTGCTCTCCAGCTTCTCTTCTCTCTGAGCTGGCTGCTCAGCGGGGGAAAAAGCCATAGCAGCTCATTCTGTGAACATGAACCTGGGGGCCACCCTCCTTCCAATTCAGATGGCAAGTTCTGGACTTAACTAAGAAAGCCTTTGCACAAATAAACAATTAAGTTAATTGTGGTTCTGACATTTTTTCCCCCCCTCGGGAATTAAGTACCCAAATGGCGCTAGGCTTCCAGGCTGTGCTTCCATCCAGAAAAAAACCAGAATGCAAGAAGCTGAAGGAATGGGTTCCAAGGCCCTTTATTTTTTAAGCGAGGAAACAGAGTCTCAAAGAAGTGAAATGCCAGCCAGCAGAGAAGGCAGGACCAGACACATCCCCTTGCCTTATTTAAAACAAAGTTCCCCACACTCCCCTCCATCCAGTGGGGCAGGAGGAACACGGTCACCGGGAAGGCAGGCCCAGATGGCATCCTCAGAGTGTGTGTCACCACGTATTTCTATACCTCAAGCGATGGCTTATTTCATGAGACCCTTTTTGCCTGGAGCTGGTCTGTAAAAACCATGCAAGGGGCAACCGACCAGAGTCCCTTAGAGGACACCTATGCTGGGCTCTGTGGCATAATGTTTTCAGTGAAAATTCGTATTAGCTGTTTTCAGCTTTAACCTTAAACTCCAGCTGGTTTTATCTTCTCTCACTTATTAGATCGTAACTCTGCATGGTATAAAGTCACACCTGCGTTTATGCGCCATATGCCATCAAAATACCGTGCAGAGAACACTATGTGGTCTCTATCAGAAGATCAAAAAAGAAGGGGAGAGGCAGGCTTTGCTCCTAAGTCAGGCCCATCAGGTCCTTCTTGAACACTGCAACAGGCCCGTGTCCTCTGTGGCTACCAGTGGTTTACTTCTGGGCGAAGCACACACTGTTTATTGACAGAGAAACAAACAGGCACCTGTCCGGTTTCAGGGTGACTAGGGAGTTTCCAATCTGGACATGACAAAACTTTTACCCTGTACCCAAACATTCTTTTCTTTTATTTTTAAAGCCAAAATTAGAAAGAAAACAAACACAGAGGGCTCAGCGTAGCAGGAAAAAGAAACTCAGAAGTCAAGACCTTTCATAAGAAAAGCTCCGACCGGGTCTAAACTCACCTGGCCTAGAATCTAGGGTTTCTGTGAGGAGGGAACAGGCTGTGTGTCCCAGCGGCCTGGGAGGCTGGCTGTCCTCAGAGTCCCCAGGTAGGCGGTCTCCCCAGTTTCCCACGCTGGAGGAGTGGATTGTGAGGATGTTGGGGGAGAGAGGAAGTCAGAGAAAGAGAGTTGCTGGAGGAGTATTTTTCTTGTCTAACCTAGCGGTGCCTTGAGGGGTAATTAATAAGTAACTGTCGAGAGCAACTCTGCAGTGAAGCCCTTAGCCCACCGCCCCCGTCTGTCTGCTGGTGCAGAAATCACCTGATACCATTTACCTGGCCACCCAGTGACCTGACCCTAGCCCGGGCTTTGCTAATTAGCATAGTCCCTCAAAGCCCAGCCTTGGGATTGGCTGTCTCACGCTCCCCACATTCCAAGCATCAGTCTGTGCTGGGCCCTCCGAGCCCCTCAGGCAGCCTGCCAGCCAGTCACAGGCGAAGTAAGATCGCCCTTCCTGCGGAGGGGCCCCCTTCCACCTGCTTGCCCCACGATGGCCCTGTCCACTTGGGGGCACGTCGCACACCAGCCTGTCCCAGCCCCAGGATCCAAGGCCTACAGCCTTATCTTCAAGAAGGCATCTTCTGAAGCTATGTGGGGAAAAAAAGCATTTTGCTTTAAAATAAGCTGGCATTGCATTGACTTGAAAACAGGTCAGTCGGCTTCGATTAAGCCAGACTGGAACTGGAACTGACATGTACATTAACGCAAAATGTCAATAGATATTTATACAGCTGCCTGTCTACCCCCCATACAGCGGTGAGTCATTAGTTCATGGGAGATTCATCAGTTTATAAAAGGTACTGGATATGTTAATTATTTTAAATCACGTGAACATGGATTTCTGTTCTGTGTATCTACTTTAAAACCAAGTATCTATATGAGACCCTTTTCCCCCCAAGCAGTGCAAACCACGTTTTCGTCCCTCGGCTACGTCCAGGCAGCCCCATGCTCTAGAGAGCCGGGATCATGCTTAAGTAAACCAGAGGCAGGGCTGGGCAGAGTGATTTTCACTAAACTCACAAAAACACAACTGAAAGAGAACTATTCTTAAGAAAGACTCATGTACCATAAAAGGGGAATTTCCAGAAGGCTCTGATATTAGCAATTTGCCCTTCCATTCCCTTCCTCTCTAGTTTCAAGATGAGATGATGACAAAAGAAAGACTTTCAGAAAAAAAAAAAAAACAACAACCATGAAACTCTGTATACAAACGTGTAAACGGACACAGTGTAACTTGTGGGAATTTCCACACCTGCTCTGATTCGCCACCAAGAGGAGGAAAAGCAAGGGTACCTTTGCCCCCACTCGCCCACATTCAGACATAATCATTAACTCCGTTTTCTTGCTTTAAAATAAATATCACAACTTATGGAGTACAAGTTTTCTTTTTCTTGTGGGGCAAAAGTAGTTTTTCCAAAGTGAGTTCCGAAGTGGATGTTTTTAGAAGCAGAGAGAGCTGGGAATTTTCTCAAAACTAGCACAAGTATGGATGTTTCTCCTTTCGCTTTCCAGTTTTACATAGGCATTTAGGGCCAACATGCGCTGGCTAATTTCAGTAGAACGTTCCAGAGGGAGGGAAAGCACTCCATCTCAGGGGGTGAGTGGACATTTATTGGGCATTCATTGCTTGCAGGCCTGGGATATTAGGTACTGTGGGGGAGTCATATTCAGGAAATAGAAGACAAAATCCAATTGAACAGGGAAATGAGCCAAACAAAAATGGACATAAAGATAAAAAAAAAAAAACCCCACATATGAAAACACAGATGCATGCACATAGCCAGCTGTCGTGTCTATACGCTGGGCTGAATCTGCTCACCTTGCAGAGATTTCCCACACGGTGGGGACTGCCCACATAATACGCATTTTTTAGTTTCTGCTGGCGGACCCTTATGTTTCTAGATCTCTTTAAATGGGGTCATTTACATCACACCCACTTGTTATTTTTTCCTAAACTCAAGCCGCTTTATTATTTTAAAAATTCCCATCAAGGTATCATTTACATAGACGTTTTCTGTGTACCATTTGATGAATTTTGACAAAAGCATACACCCCTGGAACGTACTCCCCCATCAAGATACGGAGCATTTCCATCCTCCCAGAAAGATCCTTTGAAGCCACTTTGTTTTTAAATTATTTGCATCTGAATGTTTTTGCGTGGAGATTATCAAAGCTAAATGTGTGGGAAGAAAGGCCAATCATCCATCATCTCCTACAAACACAGGTAGTGGAGGTTCTGAAGCCGGTGCGGGAGCCTGCACAGACACGTCTGCCCGGGATGGGTGCTTTTATTAAATGCCAAGGGGCTTTTCAGGGACAGGCACGCAGGCCCCTCTCAGCAACCCGGCTGGCTGGCGCTTGATCATGGAACAGACTGCATGGGTTTTTCTGGTTTTGTTCTTTAGGCATCGGGGTTTACATGTTTAGAAAGAGGGAAGTTGAGGCTCGGTAGTCAAATGGACCATAGTCTCAAAGGAGCAAACGCTCTCCGATTAGGAGGGTGCAAGCAAGCACGGCTCAGAGCACAGCATGCCTTTCCAAAATTCTGTTGCAACATCATCAGAGGGAGTTCACATGACCAGGCAAATTAGAAATTTTCTTAACATTTCCTGTTTCCCAAATTTCAGAGACCAGCAGGGAATGTCTGGCCCAGAGTAAGGGACAGTGCTTTGACATGGTGTTGCCCTGCTGGCCTGACCACGGGGGGAGGGGCTGGGCTGGGAGCAAAACCAAGGCCCGGTGTACTTTCTTTGGGGTGGGAGCAGGGGATACCCTTGCTCCAGGGAACCGAACTGGCAGAGGGACCAGGAGTGGAAGGCCAGGCGGAGCAGCCGACAGGCCCCTCTACCCTTCTGGGCGTTCGTTTCTCACGTGAGGCTGAGCTACTTCATGGACGTTTGGACTATAGGTCTTCAAAGCAAACACAGAATGAAAAAAACATCCTAAAATATTATGCAGGAAGTAGTTTTTTGGGGTTTTTTTTGGTTTGTTTTAAATCACTTTTCCAAAATGGTACCCTGAGGTAATCCTTTCTTAAATCCCCCAGCAATCAAAACAATGTGGTTGCAAAAGTTTACAACTTTAAAACCTTTCAAAGGTCACCTCCCCGCCTCACACCGCCTCACACCCTCTCGCATAAGAGCATAACGGGTATTTTGAGTCACATGTATTGTTCTTTGTTCATTTGCATTTGGTGAAATCCCTCTTTTGGACCAATTTAGTAAATGGTGCCTTGGGCTCCCTTGGTGATTGTTCTCTTGTATGTATATATTTTTATGTCAAAAAAATGTAGACCCCCAGCAAAAAAAAAAAACTGCGGGTGCAACCTCTGTCCCTTCTACTTTCTTTTTGCTCAGACGGTTTTTCCACCTTGCTTGGGCTGGAATTCCTTCTCCTTTACAGCAAACGAAGCCCTTCAAGGTTCCGATGAAGTCCCTGTCCTCCACGATGCTCTTAGACCTTTCTCTCCTTGGCCTCTCCCTACCTGACCTCTGGTGGAAGGGACATACTTTTCCATACTTCAGCCTCCCTTGGTGTGGTCTCCACCACTAGACCGAGTTATGGAAGAGTTCTAGTGCCAATTACAAAGCGAGCCCGTACAAGAAAGACTGGCTAACTCGAAAATCTATCCTAAGCACCAACTGCCCCAGCACAGGGGTTTCCACCGAGGGAGATTCTCCAAATACAACGTACGGCAAGGAGCTCTCGGCCCGGCACCCCTTCTTCCCACCAGATGCGCGGTGCAAGCCAGCTGCTGCGGGAGGCCTGAGGGCCTGCTCCCTCCCCCGGCTCCGCGTGGAAGCCAGCGGGGCTGGCTTTTAGAAACATATTTCTTCCTCTATGAGTAATTTAAAAGTGAGTCATGCTCAGTTTCACCAGCCAGTACATGTGACCCACAGTGCTGGTTAAGTGTATCTATAGATGTGTAAACCAAAGCAGTTCTTAGAACACAGATTTCCCCCTCCCACGTGCTGTTTATTTCCCTTCACTTCGCAGGGGCTGAGCGATAGGATACAGATGAGCTCTGCATACTGCCTGCTCCTCACTCCCGTCTGGGACGGCCCCGCAGAGGAAACAAAGCTCAGCATCCAGCGAGAGAAAATAAAAGGTCCTGAGGAGGAAAAGAGGCAGGCGAACGACCTAATAAACTTATTTTGTATTAGTAGACTATCAAGAAGCTCTGAGAAAAACCCATAAAGATCTAATGCAATGAAGATCCACATAAACAAAAACTACTCTGAGTTGTCTTTTTCTGCCCTTGCAGATTTTAGACTTAAAGTACAGCTCGATCTCTCTCTCTCTTTCACACACACACACACACACACACACACACACGCACATGCACACGACCCACCGTATCTGCATTTCTAAAACAGAAAAACATTCCTGGGATCTGCTGTGGTCTGATGTGATAACTCACGCATATTAACATGTTTTTATTTCTCCAGCTTGTCTTTATGCTTCTATCACTGGAGAAGGTGCAAGGCCCAGCTCAGGGACATGATTGTTGCAGGAAGGACGTCGGGTGACAGTGCTACCAATCACTCTAGATAGTGCTTCCTACCTCCTTCTCACTTCCTTTTCTGTATTAAACCAAATGAAAAACTCCTTTGCCTGCTTTCTTCCCATGGACGTCGCCACTTCTGAGATCCTTCATTATGTCTGCTCCCCGGTTTTATTTTGCTACTGGTTATAGAATAGTCATGCCTCTCAGTTTGATGGCAAGTTCTCTGAGGCGGGGAAGGAGGAATTTTACCCAGCATATCCCCATAGCACCAAGCCCACAGCGATGGGCAAATCAAACTTCCAGATCAAAAGAAATACTATTATTTTTGCCAAAACAGCATAATAGGCAAGGTTTGCCTCATTTTTAGCCCTCTGTTAACTGAGGCTACAGGCCAGCTGAAAGGCAGACTTTCTCGCTCATCCTAGTCGGAGGCTTTGTGGAGAGGAATAAATATAGGGACTCTTCAACAAAAGGACAAATACAGACAACGAGAGGCACGTACATGGCCCCATGAACAAGCATCGATTTAAGCAGTCAACAAATACCAGTTCACCTGAACTTCATGTCAACCCAAGGAAGGAGGTGGTGTTATCATCCTCACTTCACACACGAGAGAGGCAGAGTAGGTAACTGAGACCGAGCTGGATTCAAACACAGTCCACGTGGGTCCTCTGCTGCATTCGTGTTCCAGCTGTGTGCTTCATCCTGTCCTCTACACGGATACCTGGTTGCGTGAACGTGTACTAAAAACCACCGTCGCTCAAGTCCCATGTATAGAGAACTAATGATTAGATGTCATCTGCCAGGGAAACTTCAAAAAGAAGTATGGCAGGACGGGAGCCAAGTAAATAGCATCTTCCTGGAAGTGCAAGGAGGCAACTCTACCAGTCCACCCTGGAGAACCCGAAAAATGGCACTACCCATGCTCCGTGGAGATACCGGGTTCAAATCTCTGGACAATCTGGAGGTAAGGATCCCCTTTAGACCAATATTTTACTATATACACCCCACAGAGTCTTCCCAAATCTCTAATTTCTCAACGCACAGAAACTCAATACAGCCCAACTCAGAGCTGTAGTTGGATTTGTTTACTGTGTTTTAAATATGATTCTCACGCAAGCCCACACATGGCAGGCTTGAGAACTCCAGATTAGGTACAAGAAGAAAAACCTCATCCTGGTGGTCAAATCATGGCAGGAAATGATGCCACCAGCAATTATTCATGTATTAGCAGTTGCTTAAGTACCATAAGGTTTTTAGGGGAAAAGACTGGGAGGCAGTGGTTGGAAATGCAGCCCCATTATTAATGTAGTCAAGCTATTCAGCTGGATTCAATAAAGCAAAAAGCCCTGCCCAGACCAGTGTCTGTAGTAGAAGATGCTAAGAGCTGTTTTTTTTTTGTTTTTTTTTTTAAATCTGGCTTTATTGAATCCAGGCTTGATACACAGCATTCCTTCTTCTTGAATGGCTGAAAAACCATCCCATACATTTTCAGCCATGGGAGAGGAAATGGACTGAAGTTGTGTCAAGAAAGCACAGTTAGATTTAAGGGAGAGAACTTCATAACATTCAAGGCGATCGAAACCTTGGTAGCGCTCTGGATATATTGTCAAGACAGGCTGTGAAATCCTCTTATCAATTCAGCTCAGATTAAAAACCATGACTGGGAGCCCCACGCGGGTCCTGTGGGGCCCCGGTCACAGCAAGGCGAACAAAATGCAACCCCAGCTCCTGAGGATCTCACCACCTGGGGAAGGAAGCAGGAGTCTGCCCTGACTAGCACAGCAGACGCGTTCCGGGTTAGATGAACATCATTTGGTATCTCTGTCTGTGTGTCTGTCCCTCTCCACAGTCTTACTGCTATCACTTTTCATGTCTCTGGCTCTTCATTGTTTTAGGACTGTTTTGTCCCCATCTCCCAGACCCCAAGCCTCAGACCTCTCTGGCCTGGGGAGCCCATAGGCATCTCTGTGTTTATCCCTCCAAGCACATCGTTGGCTGGCTGCAGCTGCCTCCACTCCCCTGCTCGGTGGCCCAATTCACCCTGCTCAGTAATGCTGAGAGGCCTTTCTGATCCCCATCTCTCTTGCAGAGTTGGCTGCAGAACCTGATGAGAAGCCACGAGAGGAGTCTACTCCTTGGGTGAGGCCATCAGGCCAACTGCACCATATTCACCTGCTCAACAATTTCCTGAGTGCCAAGAGCCCAGGTACAGAGGGCAAGTAAAGAACGATTCGGTAAGACTCTGTCCTCCAGGACTTTATGATCGAGCGAAGGAATCAAAAAGACCTCAGCCCAAGAGAAAGCACAAATAAACCATATGACAATGTTAAAAACAGCAACGACTCCCAGGAAGGGTCTAATTGGTCCAGACAGTTATCACTGAAAAGCAATGCCCCAAATGGGCAGAGTCCTTGTTTCAGATCGCCTTCCCGGCTGTCCTATCTACCTTTGAGCAAGTCCGTCGTCGTTGTTAAACCAGGTACCTTAATCCAACATGAGTTATGGATGAGCTTGGAGGCCCACAAGACAAAATGCCTGGTGCTTAGTGGGAGGAGCTTGTCACCCTCTGCAGAAAGGATCTGCGGTGTGGTGGGCACGTAGGGCTTTATACACAGCCCCATATGGTGGCCCCAGGCAGAGAAAGCTAACAGGAGAAGAGGGACACCAGAAGATGCTGAGGAGGAGAGAGACAGCTCCAAGGGAAGGGGAAGAATATTCTCTACAGGCGGAGAAACTTGGCCAACCTTGGATGGGGCCTTGAAAGATGAGAGGATTTGGATCTGGGAAGGGATGGGGGTCACTCCAGACAGATTAGCTGCCAGGAACTCTGGAGGGGCAGGGCTAATGCATGCATATCTTGCCTGGCTCAGGAACGCAATCTTGGACATTGAAGGTCCCTGGGGAGTAATGTCCCTAGCATTATGCTCTATTACTTCCCATTGCCCTACAATCCAACTCCCATTCCTTCCCATTCCCTTCACAGTGACCCTTCCAGGCTAGGATGTTGGTGACACCTTTTTCCAGGTCCCAGGACTTCCCGGCAAGCTGAATTGCCAGCTGGCTTTTGCCCGTTTCCCTTAACCTCCCCTGATGGTGTTGGGAGCTGGTGCTTTCACTCCCACACCTCTTGTCAGCCATTGTGTGTCAACAGTAGAAAGAGAGCCAGATGAGATAGAACAGACTCGGTGATGGAACATACATAGAGGACGCACTGGCTGGGAACATTTGCATAAGGTACACTAATAGTCCCTGACCCAGAAGATACCCTGCAGTGTCACACCAGCTCACACTGGCCAAGACTATGCAATAGTACCCAGATCGTGGAAAATGTGTGTGTGTGTGTATATATATATATATATAAACAACGAATTCAAATGAAATATATTTGGGGGGAAATAATTTCAGAGCCAAGTAGCATTATAATGTGTTGGTGTTCTTAGAAAGGTGTCAAACAGAGATAAGTATTAACAAATCCTTCTAATCCTGGGCAGATTATATAATAGTATTGACTTTGAGTGCAACAGTTTACAGAGGGGAAATGGGACATCAGATAGGTTAAGTCTGGGTGGGAAAACGTTAAGGACTGAAGCATTAGGAATGATGCATTCCTTAAAGGATCTGAATTTGTATTGGTTGACCTACTTACCTCTTTCCCTCCCTCTCTTCCTTCCTCCCTCCCTTCCATGGAGCGAGGTCCTGAGCTAGATGCTGAGATGACACACGAGAATAAGGTACAATCCTTGCCTAATGTAGCCCATATTCCAGCCAGGGAGACCAACAGCTAACAAATTCTCATGTTGAAACACAATAAGGTGCTACGGTAGATGTGGAAAATGCTCCAGGAGCATGAACGAGGGTGGCATCTGTTTCAAAGGGGCTCCTCTGGCATATAATTCTATAATTAATATTTCTCATGTGTCCGACTGCTTGGGGTTTAACTATCTTTCATAGTTACCTTTTCTCTTTCTGTCTCTGTTTCCCTCTTTCTCTCCCTCTCCCTCATTCCCTTTCTTCACCCACCATCTATTTGTCTATTACCTCCCTCTTTATCTATCTATCTATCTATCTATCATCTATCTGTGGAACATTTTAGACCATACAATTTTCTAGACAGGTTCCTTTTCTTGCTGCTGGGACAGCCTAGCTACCAAAGATCATTTTGCCCACGTGAAAGTTGACAAAGGGAGTTTGCAGTTCCTTCTCTGCAGGACTTAAAACAGGATTGTTCTCATCTGGCTGGGATGGTTAGGTGGTCTTGCCTAAAGGCAGCAGGGCTGACCAGAGGACTTTTCAAGGGCTCCTGGACATCCTTGTTTCCCTTGTTGCCAAGAACCTGTAAGTCTCTTTGGACCCCGAGCAGCTGCTACCCTTTCAGCACCGGACTTGGCTGCCCAGGCCAAAAGCTGAGGTGAGGAATGGCGACCCTGGAGGGTACATATCCATGGTCTGAGAGGTCATTGTTGCAGCTGGCTGCCATTCTAAGAGAGACCGTCAACTCTGCACTGAGAATCACACCAGGGTTATAATCCATAATGGACATCAAGAGCCAAAAATCCCTGAAATGCTTGAACTCAGAATTTTGTTATGTAGCTTGCATTTCCTAATGCCCTAAAGCTTCTGATCTGTTTCCAGTTGGAGGGAAATGTAAACAGCTCCGCTCACTGGTAAATTTGGCCTCTGTAGCATAAATTTCCAAAGGTTCCCTCATGTCCTGTTGAGTAAAAAGTCCTTGTGGAATGTCAATGCTTTTTAGGTGCTCTGCATATCCGTGGGAAGGGGAAAGGTAATCCGAGGATGGTATCTAGAAACATTGCCGACCAATGGTCACTGTGCTTTCTCTACTAGAACCCAGACGAAACAGGGGAGGGTAAACACCATGTCATACACACTGAGCAGGCTCAGTGGTCATGAGTCTTTATTTTGGGGCCTTAACTGTCTTTGACTAGAGCTGCTTATTGGCCCACGGGCAGTGAATCAAGAAGCCTGATTCTGAGGTTCTGGTTTGCCTTCTTGGATTCTTAAAGTCTGGCAAGGGCTGCCCGGGTCTACAGACATAGGCAGGCACCCAATACAACCTAGTGACATTCATTGCCTAACTGATTCCTTGGCGGGTTTCTCTGGATCTGTCAGAAGCAACCAGCCCTTGTTTTCCAAATTAAATGCAGACAAGAGCTGCATTTTCTTTTCGGGATAGACACCAGTGGACATCATCGAGGTAATTTCAATCCTCTTTTAAATGTTATCTTTGGGGAGAACAGAGATGATCTGTTTTATATTCTTTCATATTTTTCAATGTAAACTCATAAATCAATCGCCATATTATGATTATAATCACCTGAGAGGAAGCCTGACATGGTGGCTGAGAGCGCAAACATGGGGCTGATCCTGGCTCAGGCACAAACTAGGGCGTGATCTTGGGCAAGGTGCTAAATGTGTTTCTTTTAGAACCGTGCCTCAGTTTCTTCATCTGTGAAGTGGAGCTAAGGACAGGACCTACCTCATTCAGTCCTTGTGAGAATTAAATGAGTTGTTACATGTAACATGCTTAAAGTAGGTACCCGGAACATGGTAAGTACGCTGTGTTAGCTGTTAGTATTATTATCGAGAATGAATAAATCACAGAGCTAATCAAAACTGAGCAGAAGAGGCAGCATCTAGGAGCCTGGGTTTTAAATGGGATGCAAAGAGCTGGAATGGTGCCTGGGCATAGTAAGTGCTTGATGTTCGCAATTCATACCTTGGGCACCTGGTCCTACTTATATTTTGAATTATTGTTTACGACCTTCATTTACCCTTGCAGAGCTCTATGGAAGCACATTACATTTTGCTTCCTCTCTACCACCTTCGGTGTTCAGGGAGAAAAGGCACAGACCCCAGCCCCACGTCGGAGGGAATCCTCCACTAACAAAAAGTTTGGTTCCGGTATAAACATCGTGATCAGTTCTTCTCTTTGTTTTTATTCCTGAAAGAATGTGGCACACCTAGGATCCAGAAAAATTCTGTATGTTACGGCCTCACCTTGAAAACCCACGAACACCAAAGACACCAATTCCACCTGAACATTTTGGGTGTTATTTGTTTAAACATGTTTGTTTTCTTAGTGAAGCTAAAAATATTTTCCTGTGGTGTTTCTGAAGGGACATTTAGACTAAAATAAAAATAAAAATAAATGACATGTTCAAAAGTTATATTCATCAGACCTGGGACAGAGTACAGAAAATGGGTAGAGGAAGTGAATGTTAGGACCTATGTAGTAGTTTTCCTATTTTGGTTGCTCTAAATAGATGTGAAAAAACAAATTGAAAGAAAAAAGTCTATCTCCACCCTGTACAAGTGAGGAATGAAAAAACATTTACTCATATTGGAGTTAAGCTTCTAAATAAGTTAATACACGTCCATGTAATATTTTTTCCTGTTATTATATATCAAACCCTGTTCCTATGAACTATAATAATTACATGAAACTGCTTTTTTGTACCAGACTTTTTATCATTGGGTACAGTCTTGACAAAAGGAGCAGAGAAATTTCAGGGAGTGGTGATTATAAAGAAATATTTATGGTAGAATACTGACTATAATAAAATTTGATTTGCAGTTTCTTTTTAAGTGAGAAAAACACAGTGAGAATCTTAGCAAAGAAAGGGACGTTAGACCCAGGGTCTTCTCCCCCGTGGATAACAGAAATCCTTTATTAGGAAATTTCAGCTCTGGGGAATCCATTATTCCCTCAAAATATCAGGCTAAATTTCCCGTGTTTGTGAATTTTTCCAGGGAGAAGGCACATAGCTTTAATTTAATTCTCAAAGAGATACAGATATGAATATTGATTATATACACACACATTTAATTTTGTGGGATTCCATTAAGAACCACAGAGCACACCCCCTTTTAAAAATGTTTATTGTCTGCCATTTCACCGAAGAGGTCACACTGAACCCACAAATCAAAGTTAAGGGAGACCTTGACATTCTACAGAAGTCTGCCATTTATGTCCAAAGTCACCTTCCTCAAATAGAATCTTCATTCAAAAGGCTGACATGAGCGGTCCTTCGGTCACTTTCCAAGGCTCAAGCACGTTTCATTCCCTAGAACTTCAGGAAGCCCAAGTCATCAGCACTCACGGAAAATACTGGGTAAGAATGTTTTAAGCTTCAACGTTGCACTCATCCTCCTTTGTTGAGCCTCGAAGGACATAAGCTAATTTGAAGATTCTTCATTTGTCAGCTGATGAAAAGACTGTATATAGGGAATGTATTCTAAATTCAACTTGGAAAAGGCAGCTACACAAACGCCATGGGGAAACAAGCTAACAGTGTGCTATTCTGCCTGCAAACTCTTTCACACAAATTATTTCCAGGAGTCATATTCAAAGTATTTAACAGCCAGCACGGTGCGCACCCAGGCCAATCAGAGCCGACTTGAGCTGGCTGTTGACAGCGACCACAGCTGTGTCGGGCCATCCCAGGTGAATTCCAGCCCTGGTTAGTTTATTTGAGGTCCCTAATGGTGCTAAATCTGTTTTGCCAATGGGTTTAAGAAGAAATTCAAAGGTGAGGAAGCTGAGCTCAGAGAAGTTGAGAGGCGGCCGGAACCAGCTGGCTACCAAACCACTAGAGATGAGATTCAAAGCAGATCCTCTGACCCCTGCTCTTCCCTCCTCCCACTCTGCAGGTGCCCAGAAATGTTCTTGGGGAGCCTAGCTTGCCTGGAGCCCATGCCACAGGGGACAAAGAAGCCCTGGGACCAGTCAGCAGTCTCTCGGCTTAGACACACCTTTAGAGCCTGCAGGACAACTGACCCCTGCTCTCAACCTTCCTGTGAGGCTTGCGCCTCTGAGAGCAGAGTGACCGGGGCTGGTCAATGGCATCAGCTTCGCCAGGATCCTCAAAGCCTGAGATGTGGGAAGCACTCATACCAGAGACGTGACTTAGGATGATGGGAAGGGAGGTGACAGCTGTGGATGGCACTTTTAAGCAAAGGTAAAGCTAAAAAATGATCTCGGCTCTAACTATGGACATGGGTGTTTGGTTGTGTACCTTCCCAGACGAGCCATTCAGTTTGCTCCTGTCAGCATTCTGCATGGTCCACTGACAGGATATTCCTTTATGAGGATGGGGAGCAGTGGCGGGAACGGAATCGAGTGTTGAGAGAACCCTGGTGATAAAATCGCTTACAGACTAATCAGTATTTTCCATAATGATGAGACCCAGCCTGAGAAAAGTGGTCTGTCTCTCATCCTTTCTTCACACCTTTTGGACACTAGAGACCCACTGAGTATGTGAGGGAGGCTTAGGGGGCCCACATGGGTGGTCAGGCCCCTGGGGACCAGGGTTCTAGAACCTTCCCGCTGTTGACTCATGACAGGAAGTTTGTCTGCCTCGCAGGGTCCAGCGTGAAGGAAGAGCTTGCTCAGGAAATGTTTGCTGATTGAATGAGTGAGTGAATACATGAAATAATGAATGATGAGTTAGTGGGTAAGTGAGTGAGTGAGTGGTAGGTATGTCCAAGGACAGGAATACTCAGATTTCGGTCGGTTGCTGGGACCCCTCAGATAGAAGGTACCAGACATGCCTTTCCTAAGGGCAGGTGAAGTGCTAACTATCCAGCCGTACCTTTGCTTGTCCCATCTAATTCACCTCTACCAGCTGCCTCTCCACAAAATGAAGACTAGCACAACAAACACTTGACCCCCCAAAATCCCAAACACCTAGCCTGGGGCGTGTGATTGCAGGCAGAGGCCCCCTCCGTGGCAGTGTGCCAGAGGGTCCCCTTGCAGTCCTCTGAGCACCCACCCTGGGCCCTCCACCACCATGCTGTCCACTCAGCCTGGAAAGCTCTGTCCTCTTCCTCCCCGCCTGCCTCAACAACCCACCCAGGAGACCACGGACAAGTTCCCTGTGGCCCGACAGGCGCCCCTCACCACACTTGTGTCATCCACCTCCCCAGACGCTTATTGAAGGCTGCCTTGGGTTGGAATCTTTGTTCACATTTCAAACTGGATGTCGACCTCTTCAGTGTCAGAGAACCTAGCACCAGGCTTGACAGGTGGCTGTTTGTGGATGAGTAACAAAGACATTATGGCATGTTCGGCTTTTCCCTTCAAGTGCTTTGGTTTTTACATTTTTAATGACCCTCATGAAACAGAGCCCTGGACTCTGGGGTGAGACGTGGTGGTGGCTCGCAGAGGGCTGGAGAAGCAGGGCACAGGGCGGGTCTGAGGATCCGGCCTCCAAGCTGCCCTGTGTACAGACTGACAACTCACCAGGGAAGGGCTGCTCTGCGCCTCCGTCACATGCTCTCCCTACCTCCAGGAAGAGACAAGGGTAGAAAATTAACCCACCCGTCCTTCTCCAAAGAGCAGCACCACCAAGCCTGTTTCAGGGGGATACGCACACCGCTCAACGGCGCTGTCTGGTTATGAGCCACTTCTCTGAGCTGACAGTCCCCTGAACTGGAGGGGTGGGAATAGAACCGGGGCCTCTGGGGTTCTAGTTCTGGGCTATGTCCTCTAAGCCAGGGGCCTTGGGATAAATCAGTGGGAGACTGGGGGCCACGAAATCACCTGGCTGTGGCATAAACTACCAGCTAGTTACAGCATAGGCTACTTTGCTTAAAAATGGCACCAAGTATGGGGCGCCTGGGTGGCTCAGTCGTTAAGCGTCTGCCTTCGGCTCAGGCCATGATCCCAGGGTCCTGGGATCGAGCCCCGCATCGGGCTCCTTGCTCCGCGGGAGGCCTGCTTCTCCCTCTCCCACTCCCCCTGCTTGTGTTCCCTCTCTCGCTGTGTCTCCCTCTCTCTCTGTCAAATAAATAAATGAAATCTTTAAAAAAAAAAAAAATGGCACCAAGTAACAGAGTTTGCGGATCTTCATCCTTCGGAGATCACCCGCCAGCTGGACGTGGCCAACCACTCAACAGGAAAGCACTCCAAGATTCTAAGAGACTAAATGCTCATAACTGCTGTTTAGAAATGTAAATGGCCCTGGGGCACCTGGGTGGCGCAGTCGGTTAAGCGTCTGACTCAGGTCCTGATCTCAGGGTCTGGGGATCGAGCCCTGTGTCGGGCTCTGCGCTCAGCGGGGAGTCTGCTTGAGATTCTCTCTCCCTCTCCCTCTGCCCCTCCTGCTTGTGCTCTCTCTTTCTCTCAAATAAATAAATAAATCTTTAATAAAGAAATGTGAATGGCCCTAAATTATAACCAGAGATGGAAATGCGTCTAGGGGCAGGGAGGGACAGTCTGTAATCAAGTCTCAGGGTTGTCTGGCTTCTCCCAACGTGCAGGGTGAATACAAACAGTTTATAGATGTGGGCGAAGGTTCTCAGAATGAAAAATGTCCATTTCTATCAGAGATTAAAATGCAGTTTGGGAAAACAATTACCTGCCTGGGATCCTGGGAAAGTAAAACTTCCTGGTTTCTCTGCCAAGAAGAACGATTGTAAAACAAGGCCTGAGAATCTCACAAACAAGATTTTAGAATTTTATCCAAACAGCTGCAGTTCACCTTCAAGGAGCCCAGACGCACTTGGGTCTGATGGATGTTGCAACACCAAGCTTGAGGTCTCCCCGGTCTGGTGCCAAGAGCTGGCCCCACGAGACAAAGACAGAACAGTTGCTCTCTTAATGGGAGCAGAAAACAACCCCCCTCCCACACCCACCACCCAACCTCTCTGCTTTGTTGTGAAATTGTCACTGTGCCTTTGAGGAGAGATTAAAATCCTAGCCATGTCAAATTTAAAGGGCAGGTTCCCAGGCCGGGAAGGGAGAGGGGTGCGGGTGGGGGGTGGGAAAAGCCAGTTGCAGTGAATTTACGGAGGATTTGGGGATCACAAAAGTCATGGGCCTTGACTCAGTTAAAATTAATGGAAAAGTACAAGTCCGCAACTTAAAAATAATAGTAAAATAAAGTGGCAGGGATATTCTGGCTTGTTGTCTGCTTTCACTCTTGAGCCTGCTTGGGAATCCAGGAGCGGGTTTCCCAAGGACAGCGTGGGTGCCAAGCAAGCGGCTGTTTTTACCTACTTTTCTGCCCTCGACACACAAAGATTCTGCAGTGGAGAGTGAGCATGAATGGTCCATCCACGGCTTAACATTTCCTGAGGGCCAGGGAGGTGCTCAGCAAAGTTGCTGGCGTTGGTGGGGGAAACAAAAAGAACATGAGCTCTCAAGGCATGGGCAGAGAAGACTAGAGAGTCTGAGAGAGGCTGCCAGAAAGCTCCCTGGCTTGGCACCCTTGCCAGATTCTCAGACTACACAAGACACCCCGCCTTCAAGAAGACAGCTCTGGATCCCCCCAGAGCCCCTGAATCTCTCATCTGGTTCCAAATCTTTAGAAGTGCCCAAACCAGCTATATATATGGGGGCCCCTCCACATCTTCTCTCCTGGCTCCATCTGTAAAACAAGGAAAGATGGGCGACACCAAAAAGGTTCTCATCCGATGGGTTTGGTTCCCAGAGAGCTACCCATTGGGGTGTGGGACGGAGGGCCCCCAGCTCCACCTGAGGGAGGGAGCGCATCTCAGCCAAGGTCCTGGGATTTCCAGGCCTGAATATGCCCATTGCTCTTCAGATGGACACTGACATCGAAGAAATCTTCTGATTCAAGTCATGAGACTGTCATCGTTGGCTCGTCCTCCTTTCTAAGAGGAGAGAACAGTGCCTACCTTGCAGGTTAGGGTTCTTATGAAGATGACACGAGCTGACATACATGGTGCTTTGAATGGAACCTGGCACATAGTAGTTGCTCAACAGATATGAAATTCCCTTTCTGTTGTGAGTGCCATTATTCTCGACTGTTCATTCACTTACCCTTCTGTTTTCCCACTCGATGAACCCTCTGTATTTTGCCACATATCACAAAGGTATCTTAATGAATGTTTAATGTCCCCCATCATTCACAAAAGAACTCCAGGGTCCCCGGTTAAAGAAGCATACGGCGGGCAGTCTATGCTGCCTCTCAAGCAAGCACAAGTTCTGACACGATTAAAAGAAGCCTTCCTCTTCTGCAACTTTCCTGCCTTCATTTCCCTTTTCTCCTTTCTCCTCCCTTCCAAATTCCCTAAAGAGTCCTAGCAGATATTCTACTAGCCCTTGACAGGTTATGGAAAATGAGTTTCAGTAGCATGAAGATAAATGTCACGCATAAAGTTGCTCGCCAAATTGTGGTGAGCAGGGAAGGCAGAGACTGAAATCCCTCCCTAAAGCAGAAACCCTTGGTGTTGCTAGGAGTTCTGGTCCTCAAGCAAAAACTGCAGCAGGAATCCCCTCTTTCCCTTTGTGAAATGGAAGCTAGAGCACGCGCCCTCTCCCTTGTGCTATTGGGCTCCTCTGTGGCATTCGCTGCCCTGGAGAGAGGAGGGGGAGGCTGCTGTCTGCCCACCCCGTCTGGGCTCAGTCTCCATGGTGTTTTCCACTTTCCCAGGCCGACCAGAGCCCTGTGGATGCTGCTACCTGCCGCCGGCTAAGTGGCTAGGCTCATTTGGTGAGATCTCTGCCTCCGAGAAGCCACAGGGATTGACGCTGCAGCGCGAAGCACGCTGATCTCCCACTAATACTCAGCGGACCCCCTTCCCTGGGTGGGGCCCCTATTGTCGCTGCTCCCATGGGCAGACACATCCCCTTTCCTATTACAGTTACATCAAAAACAATAAGCAGTAAAGCCACCGAGGATCCTGGTGGGCTCCCGCAGATCAACGTCCTCACAATGCCCACGGAAACTTGTCAGTTTGCAGACCCTTTGATTCACTGTGGTCCACGGGGCTTCTCGTGCCTTTAAAAATAAATACTAACGCTGAGAGGTGCTTTGTTTCATTTTGCACTTTCATGGCTGGTGATCGAAGGCTCCAAATGAGACACTTTCAGGGCAATCAAGTACAAAAAGAAAGCGACACACTCATTTTTGCCTCCCTAGTCAGAAGTTTGGCTAGAGTTTACTAATTTGGAGGATGCCAGTTTTAGAGTTCATCTCAGTCTGACTTGTAAATGAAAGGTGGAATTACCCTGCCGTGTGGCTGCTGGCCCCAACGTGCCTTGCATGTCGGGGTGCGGCAGAAGTTCACGGACATCACTGGAAGGTTCAGGAAACTAGGAGGTGGGAAGCAAGCGGTGGAAGATGGTGAGGCTCAGGCACAGAGCATGTCCAGGGCCTCCCCTACAGAGAGGGTGAGGACTTGGCTTTCCCTTATAGAAAGGCTCTCGGCATGGGCTGTATCAGAATCACTCAGGAGCTTGGTAAAAATACAGATGTGGGGGCTCTTCTGTGAGCCCAGGCCTCTGTACTTTTTGTTAGCTCTCCTAAACCAAGACTTCAGAACCCCTCCCTTTCAGGAGAGCAGAGAGAAGTCACTGATGAGAAGAGCTGGTAAAGTTTTATCAGAACAGAAATGTAAATTTCTTCTCATATTATTATGAAGCTATTATCGCGGAATGCCTGGCATATGCCCAACTTCACAGTCATTCCAGCAAACCCACAACACAACCCCACAGGTGGGACTGACCATCCCTGTTTCATTGATAAGGACTCAGCAGCTCAGAGAGGGTCACGTGAACTCTGTCCAGAGATGCACAGCCAGTACGCTGGAAAGCCCAGATGCGTTCTCGCACAACTGAATCCCAGGGCTGCCTCAGTTTCTCAAGTTTAACCCCCAGGGGCTGGGTGGGCACGTGGCCCTCTTGCAGGGGAGCTCCTGGTGCTTGCCAGCTGTACCACTCTTCTCCACCACACCTGGGCAGCCCTTAGTTACTTCCCTTCTTCCTGATCCCATCCTTCTCCCTTGTCTTGCTTTGCCTTCACCCTTTCTCCTTTCTTTAGAGAAGCTACTTTCAGTCTTGCTTACACAGTGACATCCCTCAGGAGGTTCTGAGTCTCACCTGCAGAGTGACCGGCGGAACTGGTTTGGGATGTGGCCTGGGCATCAGGATTTTTAAATACTCCTAGGTGATCCTAAAGGGGCTCCTGGCTGGCTCAGCCAGTGAAGCATCCGACTCTTGATTTCAGCTCAGGTCGTGATCTCAGGATCGTGAGATTGAGCCCCACACTGGGCTCCTCACTCGGCGGGGAGTCTGCTTCTCTCCCTCTCCCTCTGCACATGCGCTCTCTTTCTTTCTCAAATCAATCAATCAATCTTTAACAAATAAATAAACACTCCTGGGTGATTCTCATGTGCAGCGAAGATTGCGGAGACCTGCTTTCTTTAGGTCTGCCAGACACAGCCTGCCGAACCAGGAAAGTCACCGGGACATGCCCAAGCCCGCTGTTGTAAAAAAAAGACCTGTGAAGAAGTACAAGGTGGCCTCCAGTGACCCTCATATCAGCTGAGAAAACATCCGGCTATTTCCAGCTGAGCACATGGAATGAGAATCCCAACACCTCAATGGGCAAAGTGTACCTTGGCCAGTCTCTGCTGGGGACAAGGCGACAGCCACAAGCTGTGTAATGGGAAGGAGAGCAGTGACCACAGCCTCCCTGCATCTTAACCCCCCGAAACAAGGGGTGCCTGTGCCCATTCAGCTCTCCTGGTGAGACCCATACCATAAAGGAGAACTTAAAACTAGCTTTATTGGCCCATTCTGCAAACCAGCCCACTGGTTTCATTTCATGCGCAGACACACAGACCTGGCAGAGGACGGAAAATTTTACATAGAGCCCTGCTTTGCACTAATCTCCTTAAGGAAGTCTTTCAGATGGTTACAAACCCCCGTGTTCCTACCTTGGGCATTTGCCTGAGGATAAGAACAACTTGCTGCAAAGGATTCTGTGTATAATGTGGACTGTAGCCCATCGGCAATGAGCAGGCTGGAAACAGAGCATTACTACAACAGCTGAGGCTTCTGCACCCCACAGAAGTCAGGGTACTGCTGTGAAAAGCATGCACTGTATCCCCAGCTCTTGGCACCAAGCCTCGTGCATGGAGGTCACCACTGAATGAGCAAATGCGTGTCAGACTGAAGGTGGAGTTGAAACCCGCTACTTGCCACAGACAAGGAAATGCTGAGAAAGGTTAACAAGCAGAGCTTTCCACAGGGAGCACGCCCAGCCGGCAGATCTGGGTGCAAGAAGGGGCAAAGGCACCCCCTGAGTGCAAGCCACCAGGTAGAGCTGGAAAAGACCCGTTGGGACATCCCTGTCCTTGGCTGTGGGCCAGGAATGAGGAAGAGAAGAAGGGCAGAGGTGGTGTGTCTGCTCCTCAAGCCCCAGGTGAGGAAAATGGGCCCTCTGTAGGAGCTGGTGTCGTGGGACCCGTCCCAGACCCCATAAGGCTCCCTGTTGGCTGCACCCTTGCTGCGAGGAGGTGGGTGCACAGAGACGGTTAGGGACAGAGGCGTCACTCACTTGGCTTAGGACAGCTGTTCCTCATGACAGACAGCCGCAGATGGGGCCCCACACTTGGCCGCCAGCTCAGCTGTGCCTGTGGGTACCTCGGAGAGTTGGAGCAGCTTCTAAATGAGAGGGTTTTCAAAGCCATCAAGAATTAAACCGACTCTGAAAAGGTGACGGAAGACAAGGGGTGGCGTTTGGATGGCCACATGCGTGGCAGGAGTTGAGAGGGAGAGGAGACCCTGACATTGCCCTCCGTGTGGGTGTGGGGCCCTGGCAAGAGCGTGTCTGAGAACTCCATACGGATATCTGTAGTCACACAGTTGGAACAGTCAACATTTGCTGGAGAGATTCCTTTGCTTTCTTCTCTTTCCTATCTCTTGTGTACTTTAAGCGGTGCAATTTATTTTAGCAAGAATTACTCTTCTGTTATTGCCCGACTTTGAGCTTCTTTTGAAGCTGGCTCGCCGTGGAGCATCAGCCATCCATTCCATGGGGCCCTGCCCCTCCAACACGCACTGTCTCCGGGGTCACACGGGCACAGATATGAGGCAGCCAGAGCAGGAAAGAAAAAGGCAGCTTAAAGAAACAGAATGGACTGGATCCCGAAAGGTGTGACTACATCCCAGTGGATGTATTCAGGGGACGACTACACCAATGAGAACGGAGACTTGTCAGCTGTTGATTAGTAAGCTGGAAAGGCCAACGCCAGTAGAGTGTTCATGCCAACCTTTCTCCTTTTCTTAGGAATAAGTGTGTGACATCATCTTGGTACCTCGACCAACAACACAGTCTCCTAACTTCCCGTGTTCAGATTCTGGGCTCAACAAGCAACCTCGGAAGCTCATCTGACTTCCCAAGAAAACCTATCCACAGAGAGACCATGGGCCGGGGCAGGTAAGCATACGTGTCTGCTTACAAATCACTGTGCTGGTCTTGCGGGTTGAACACCTGTCCAGGGGGCCGTTAACGGGAGTCAGCCCCTGAGAGATGGATCTGTCTTTGAGGAATGGACCATCAGGTCTTTCAGCAGTCAAGATGAGGTTCAGACCCTATACTGTGGTGAATCCAGCAAGTAATGCTACCCTCAGAAGCCTCTTGGAGTCACGCTCTTAGTCTTCCTGCGCTGGTAGCCCAACACATTGCTGAAGGCCTTCCATGGCTACTTCTTGAATTTAGACACTTTTCTTGAGTGAAGACTAGATTCAGAAATGACCAGAGTTTCACAGGGCTTGGACGCCGTGCATAATTTCCATGGTGCAAGGAGCAGCGAGTATCTGTTCCACTCCTTAGCTATGTGGAAAATTTCACAGCTGCTGTAAATTCTGATCTGTTTATTCCCTCAGCCTTCCCTGATTCTAATATAATCAATCAGACTGAGTTCCAGCCAGAAAGGTTGCCCAGAAGGAGTTTGAGAGATGCCCGCTCTCAAAGAACATAGGATTTAGTTGGGGAGATACATACAAGAAACAATCAAACATAGTCAATGGCACAAATAAAGACCCAGCCCACGCTGATAAAGGAGTGAGCCAGACTTGAGTGGAGTGACTCTCCAAAGGCTTTCTGAAAGGAGTATTTCTAAGAAAAAGCATCTTAGTGTCATGATAAAAAGGATGGGTCTTGAAGTCAAATAGATCTGGGTTCAAATGCTCAACTATTTGTAACTTCATAAGGTACAGACGAGGCTAAGCAGGGTGGGAACAAAGTGCCTGACACATGGGAGGTGCTCAAGAAATGGCCATGAAGAAATATCCATGCAGCCGGAGAAAGGAGGAGAAAAGCTTATGCTCACTCTGCATCAGACACTATTCTTACTGCCTTATTGCATTAGCTCATTTCACTGCTGCAACAACCTTATGAGGTAGGGACCATTATTAACCCCATTTATTGATGAGGAAAACAAGGAAGGTCCAGAGAAGTTAAGTGACTTGCCCAAGGTCAACACAGCTGGGATTTGAATCCAGGCAATCGGAGCCCTGACTTTGGAATGTTAACCACTTTCCTGTCTTCTTCCATTACATTCACTCTACCACCTCTCCTTGAGTCATATTCATCAGACAAAATCGTCAGAACATCTTCAATTTTTAGGATGAATACTGAAAACATTATACATCCCTTGCTTGTCGGCGAGTGGCCGTTTCATGCCTTTTCTGTTGATCACTCAGTGATCAATCCAAGACAGTTATGTGTATGGACCATTTTTGTCTCAGTTAATATAAAGCACCATATAAACATTGACTCAGCTGCAGAGCCTGAATAATAAATTATCACTAGCCCAAGTGCTAAAATAGCACTTGATTTTCTCTCTGCCTGAGCATGCTATCTATTTATACTTTGCTTACTTCTGTGGAGTTCAAAGTGCTTTATACACATTTCATCAAAGCTACACTTATGTCGATTTATTGTCTTTATTACACACATGTGACTAATGTATCCAACAACCTTCATATTTACTACAGGATTCTCAGTTTTCATCTAGCTTTTTTATCTAAGGGATTTACTGACTACGTTTAATTTCTAACTAGTGGAAATTTGCTGACAATTAGAAGAACAGCATTTTACTGTTCTTTTTTTAACTAAATTCATTTTGTACATGATACGACCATTCTTGTCCCTGAATAGTAACCATGTATTATTTCTTATCCTTTACAATTCATGACTGACCTTGATCCGGAATAGATCTGTTATTTTAAAACTACAAGTACAATTGCCTTTTTCACTCAGTAGACTTTCTGAAGTCCTATGTGTATATATATATATAATTCTATATATATAGAATATAGATAGGACTATAGATAGTCCTATATATATATATATAGAATATAGATAGGACTTTAGATAGTCCTATATATATATAAAATTCTTATTTTTTCAGGTTGATGAGTTCATTGACATACACGCATTTTCAAATTTGGTCTTTACCTTTTCAGTTTTCATATTCCTGGGCAAAAAAATAAATTTAAATGATAAGACAGAGTAAGGAAAAGAACTCCAGAGAAAGGTTTCCTTAACTGGCTGGAGGATGGACAAGTGCCCAAAATTCTGGCATGTGTAAACTGCAAAACTAGGTTTGTGCATTGTGAGAAGTTAACAGAACTTAAGATTTAGAAGCAGGACTTAGTGCCGAATGCATAAAGAGAAATGAAACAAGAGTTGTCATTTGATGTTTCTGTCCATGACACATAAAAATAGCCCAAATGCTTAGCCTAAGGCTGGGGCATTCTGTTTCCTTTGTCCTCCCCTCATGTGAATATCCATCTTCATTGTTGAAAACAGAAACTTCAACCTTAAGCATTTCCCTGTTTTAAAAAAAAGATATAGGAGGCGCCTGGGTGGCTCATTCAATTGATCATTCGACTCTTGGTTTCCGTTCAGGTCATGAGCTCAGGGTCGTGAGATCGATTCCCATGGGCTCCTAGCTCAGCAGGGAGTCTGCTTGAGATTTTCTCCCTCTGCCTCTCCCCTCCTCACGCTCTCTCTCAAATAAATAAATCATCAAAAAAGATTAAAAAAGGATATTATGCTAACAGTCCCTGTCCAAGAAGCAGCAGTTATTCCCTTCCATAGGAGTCCCTAAGGTTTTCCCCTTGCCCAGCTGTATCATCTGCCAGTGTGAATTTAGGAAGATGGCCCAGGTATGACCAGCCATGAGAGATATGAGTCCTAAACACCCTCAGAAGCAGTAATGGTGTTCGAGGGATGTTTAGAAACAAAGCTGCTTATTCTAGGAGGTTCTGTACCCTGATATTATGGGCCTTGAACAAGGTCAAGGAACTAATCTGTAGTCAATATCCTCATTTAAAAAAGAAGGTCAGGCCCTTGGAGCCTCGCAGCTGCATAGATGCGCTGAGTTCTCTTTTACCTCTGGGCATCTGCACATTCTGTTCTCTCTTCACAGATAACTGGACACTTCGATTATTTTTCTTGTAGGACTTAGTTTAAAAAAGGTTTTCCTAAGACCGGACTGGATTCCCTATTTGGTGGGCACAGTCCCATAGCTCTGTCCACCCCACTGACCTTACAAAGTTGCAAAATGCCAGGATCACCTGAAGACCAGGTCTCAGGAAAGAGCTGAATGGAAGAGTAGATAAAGGGTGGTAGAAAAGCAAAAAAGGGAGATGGAGGCTTGGAAGGGCCCCCTTTTTTTTTTTTCCTCTTTTAAAGATTTTATTTATTTGTATTTGAGAAAGAGAGAGAGGAGAGGCAGAGGGGGGAAGGAGAGAGAGAATCCCAAGCAGACCCCCCAGCTGAGCTTGGAGCCCAGTTCAGGGCTCGATCTCACAACCCTGAGATCATGACCTGAGAGGAAACCAAGAGTCGGATGCTTATCCAACTGAGCCACCCAGGCACCCTTGGAAGGGCCTTTCTATGGCTGTTACTGTGACTTCTACAAAACCACCCTGGGTGTACCCTATGGAACTGTGGCAATCTCGTAAATCAAAACCAGGCCAAGCCTAAAATTAGTTCAACTAAGAAAAATTACATTACTTGAATGTTTCAAGAGCAGCTTTTGCTTTTTAAAATTTTTTTTTTTGTTCTTTATCTCAAGAAAATAAACAACAGTATGGTGTTCAAATCTGAATCAGGTCCAACCCTGAAGGCTGGAGCAGTGTTCAGATGGTGTGCTCCACTTGGCCCCGCTAATACAGGGTTGGCATTTCCACTATGGAAATATCAGCAGAATCAAATGAGCTTGGGAAGTTTCCATTAGCTTCACAGCTATATGTTCAGACTTCAGACAAATGTGAAGCACAGAATAAGTAATAACAATGGTGAATGGAATGTGCTAGAAAGCAAGAAAATAGCAAACAAGCAAAGCATGTGTTCTATTATATCTTTTTTCAAAATTATCTGTTTCAACAACAAAACAGACTCTCTGAGAAATTAACTCACCAGTGCCATATCTCCGGCAGAACGACATATGGAAATAGCATGGTCCTTGGCGGTAGGCTGGCTTTGAGGGCTAGCTCCCCAAACTTCCTGGCTACACAACTTTGGCAAGTTACTTAAATCGGTGGGTACAGTCTCCACCTCTTCATCATCTCTCAGGATTTCATGAGGTTTAGAGAAAATATAAGTCCAAGTGCTTAGCACCTAGTTCAGTAATAATCACCATCATCTTTGACACCATTGGAGAAACAATAAAAACATCAATTTGGAAATTATGAATGACCCTAAGCTGGACCAAAGTTTAACCGTTTATGTGATACGTGTAAGGGCTGAAGAAACAAATTACAGTGCAAACTAGAAAGTAGCTAACACACGTAAGACAGCTAACTTTTAAGCATTTTAATAATACCCATTTTACTATAAACAACATGGGTATGCCAACTAATCTTAATTTGTATTACTCTGTCATAATTATTAATCTTAACTTATAATACTCTATAATTATTCAATTATATTACATTAATAGAACAGTATTTTTATATCCTTCCAGAAAAATCTACACATGTGCATGCACATATATGCATCTAATTTTTTTTTCTCATCTATGACATCATACTCTCCATACAGACTTCAACTTTTTTACTCTACAGTGATCTCGGGCATCTTTCTACGTGAGTTCATGAACATCTATCATGTTTTTTGATAGCTGTATTTAATTTCATAACATCAATTGACCATCATTTAGCCAGCCCTCTACACACATATTTCTTTTTCTTCCCCAGTTAGTTTTATGCTTCTGCTGCAAAAACAGGATAAATAACGCTAGGATGGATGCCCTTTCATATATATATATATATATATATATATAGGAAAAGTATATCATATTTTTATATGATATATATATATAGGAAAAAACCCCTAGAAGTGAAATTGCTGAGTCAGAGGGCACATAAACTTAGTATTTTCAAAACTGAGGTCAAAATTGCCCTCCAAAAAATTCATGAGAATATACCTTCCTTTAATGGTGTGTGGAAAAAAAAGAAACCCTGTTTTACACTTGTTTCTCCTAATTCTCTCTTTCTAGACATGTCCCAGAGAAGAAGGTACAACCTGAAGTTATAATCTTAACCGATTTAAATATTTACCCTTCAATATTTACCCTTACTTCATGATAGTTTCTTGAATTTTTCTCATCTGTAGACGCTTCCTTTAGAAATGTAAACAACACTGGAGGTCGAAAAGTTTCTGCTCCTCCCAAAATAGGTATCTAAGTCCCTTCAGCCAAGAAGGAGGCCAGGAAGAGCTCCCTGGCCCCACAAAGAAAAAAGCTATAATAAGCCAAACCAAATCACAGATAAACGCATCCAAGTTACACCTTGCCTTTACTCAAGGCTTCTCCATGTGTTAGGCTCAGCACTGGGTACTTCACAGACATTATCTCACTTTAGGGTCTGTGTATTTGTGAGTATTTATAAGCCCAATAAAAGCCTCACAGATCACCTGATGAGACCTGGGAAAATGGCCATCCTTCACCTCTGGTGACAGCAGTGAAGATATCAAAGCCCCTCCCCGCCATTTTCCACCCGCCCAGCCCCTTCCCCATCTCTCCCCCAGGGAAACACAAGTGCCCCTTTCAGCCAGCAGTAATAGGCCAGGCTTCTATTGGCCCCAAATCCCAATAACTGCTGTTTCTCTTGATGTCCTGAGGCTTGGTGAGATCCTGAAGTATCTTCTGATCATTGAAAGAGATGAACAGGTGTTTGGTATAGTTTTGGTATTACGTATAGTTTGTTCTATTTGAGTTCTATAAACACTGGCCATAGAGAAGTGGTCTTTGGGATACCTCTGGGTAAAACAGAATGTTGGATTAATATTAACCAGAACACTATTAACCGGAACACCTCACTCTTCTAGTTAACTAGAGAATTTACCGTACTTAAGTCTTTATGGCACTCCTACTCTCAAACAGAGCAAAAGAAAAGATGTCCCCCTGGGGCGCCTGGGTGGCTCAGATGGTTAAGCGTCTGCCTTCGGCTCAGGTCATGATCCCGGGGTCCTGGGATCGAGTCCCGCATTGGGCTCTCTGCTTCTTGGGAGCCTGCTTCTCCCTCTGCCTCTCTCTCTCTGTCTCTCATGAATAAATAAATAAAAATCTTAAAAAAAAAAAAGAAAAGATGTCCCCCTCCCCAAATAAAAAACGTGAAAAAGACTCTTTCCCCAGTCAGAATCCAACAGAGCTCTGTCATACGTGCCCTGAATAATGATCTCCCACTTCGCAGCTGCATCACTGAGGTTAGACCAAAAAAAGTAATTGGTTTGGAATGCAGAGCTTGACTGGATGAATCTATGCCACAGTATATTCTCTTTGATTTGCTAATGCAAAGGCAAACTCTAATATATTAAAACACTTTTTTCAGAAAGTTTTCCAAATATCAGGTTTTTGAAACTCAATCTACGTTTTCTCGCCAAATTAGTAAGATTCCTCCCCCCGCCAAGTACAAAGACATGTTCCATAATGTATCAGAAGATGGACACCAACAGTACTGCAGGACTGAGTGGAGCCCACCTCCCACTTTCAGATAGAGAACCACCGCGCCCACCCCCCCCACCAGCCACCTGCAAGGGAAGACGGGATTCTCCGGTCTGCGCTTCTGAAGACCAAGTCCCTGACAATGGTTTCTGAGCCCTAGAAACCATGGGGCTGCCCCAGAAAATGAAACCACTTTGAGAGTCTTTATTTTAGTAACTATAAATCCCCTTGATCTGTCTATGACAGGCCTATCTTCCACTGAATTCCACTTTCTAGCCAGAAAAATTTTAGTGAGATTCTAGTATATTCAGAAACAGGTCATTTGTATTCAATAGCGTCACTAACCTACTCAAATGAAAAAGTGCTTTTTGTGTGTGTGAAATACATCAAGCTCTAAGTATCTGAGGCAGGTTTCTGTGAAATCGCTTGCTGTGGGTATCCATGCACAGTGGCCGCTTACTGAAGAAATGAAGCCAGCCTTGGAATTCTGGATAAGTCCTAAAGGTTTCTGATGCATTAAGTAGAGATTCCGAAATCGGTGCCAGAGAGTAAGGTTTTAGGACAGTTTGTTTGCAAAGGTTAAAAGAGCAGTGGGTTTGGGTCCCCTGAGGACAGCCTGTTATGGGTAATTAATCAATCACTGACCAATCGGAAACTGCTGAATACTGAGGTGAAATGGGAAATTAAAAAAAAAGATCTGGTTTTTATTTCCTTTGCATTATTAAAAAATAATCTGAAAGTATGGTTTGTGACATTTAAGTCACCTACAATTTGGGTGCCTCCTTCCTTCACTTGATAGCTATTCATTCAACTACTACATACTCAGTGCTCTAGGGGCTGGGGATGTTGTGGCAAATAAGACAGGCATGGTCCCTGCTTTCTTGGAACTCAAAGCATACACACGTAAAACACTGACTGTTTGATACGAAAATAGCCGGCGAACGGAAGTGGGGCGACAGGAGAGGGAAGGCCCGGGTGATCAGGGGGAGCTTCTGCGAGGAAGTGACATTTAAACATTTGAAAGGCAAGAAGGAGGGGCCCTGGGATGATGAGGAGGCGTGCAATCCAGGTAGAGGTCACAGGTGGCGGAAGGGCCCAAGAGGGGTGTGAGCTTGCTGGGCGAGAGGATCAGGGATTCATTGTGGCCGGCGAGCCATGGGCAGGTGGGAACGGGTGAGCTCAAGATGGCGTCCTAAGCACGATGGGAAGTATTTCCGGTGATAGATAAACTGACACACAACTCTTCCGCAAAGACCCCAAACTGGAGAGATGACCAAAGCCTGCGGGGACGAGAGGAGCTGAAGCTCCCGACAGCCCTCAGGCCAGCCGCGAGGCGCTGAGGAGCACTGACGGCAGCTGGGTTCTTGGAATGACGTCAGCACGTGACACCACAACCACCGCACGTGGTGACGCGTTACGTCAGCCCTTGTTTGGTCAGGACCAAAGTCAGCAAAAGACCTTCTCTCCTCACCCCTCGACCCCGCCCCAGCTTCCACACTTAATCCAGCCTCTCTCTCCTCCCCTGAAACACCGTCCCAATCTAGCCTCTGTGTTTAGATACACCAAAGGGATAGGGACAGGGTCCTCAAGCACTGGCAGCTTCCATACTTCCCTGTTAACTACTTCCGGGGACAAAAATGCGAGGAACTATCTTTGACGTGCTTAATGTGTCTCATCAAAGAAATGAGGCTCATTAATTCGGCAGCCATACATGGGCCTGTTTCATGATACGGAGAGAGAAAATCCCGAATATCAGCACCCCGTGATGAATGTCACACTCAACCATTAAAGACCTATTTTTAGCAAAGTCAACCACTAAGTTCTGAGCCAAATGAAAGGTCATGTGTTATCTGAGAAGCACATGTTATTGTGGTCATCAAATGGCTAATCTGGGGTGAGGTGTCGATGGAAGATGCTTGTTATGAAAGCAGAGAGTACTATAGTGAATACTGTGATTCAGAAACATAAATTGATATAAACGGTAAAGGGAACATGGACTTAATACCTAAATTTCAAATGATATTTCAAGTGAGTCCAATGACATGACATTTCTCTCTCCTTTTTTAAGATTTTATTTATTTATTTGAGGGAGAGTGGGCGAGAGCGAGCACATGAGCGGGGCGTGGGGTAGACGGAGAGGGAGAAGCAGACTCCCCACGGAGCAGGGAGCCGGACTCGGGGCTCGATCCTGGGACTCCAGGATCATGACCTGAGCCAAAGGCAGGCGCTTAACCAGCTGAGCCACCCAGGCGCCCGCCCCCTGACATGACATTTCTTGATATTGATTATTAACATTGGCAAAAATGTGCCCTAAGGTTTTACAACTTATTTTTCCATGAGGTGGTCATAGATCAAATACATGGTTCTAAAAGCATACGATCACATCTAGAATGGTCCTGAAGACACCAGAGTAGATTTATTTCCTTACTAGCATGACCTTGAACAAGATTGGTTACATTCCCAAGCCTTGGTTCCTCATCTGTAAAGAACAGTGATAATCATATTCATCTTTCATCGGCATCCAACACAGCACACGACAAAGCTGCAGATATCTAATAAATGTCAGTTCACTTTTGCTTTGGCTTTCTGCACCCAGGGTCATCCCAACGTAGAGCAAACTAAAAATTTTAATTTTTTGGATACATTTATTAGCATCATCCAATAGCCACAAAAGGACTGGAATATCTGTTCAAAGCTGTAGCTACAGAACCCAGACAAGTGCCTGCCCGAGAGCACATGCTCAATAAAGAGTCACTGAATAAATGAGTAGGAGGTGATAGTGACATGCAGTTGAAGGTGAATCATCTTCATAGCTGACTTGCCCATAGTTTTGAGGGAAGAGATCTATTCTGACGTGCATTCAGATAATCAACTTGGACATGCAGCCATCTTACAAAATAAAGGCTCAAAATCATCTATTAAAGAGAGTAGTGGCTTCGACTACCTCCTTTGGTACTTCAGCCTCAAAGCATTCATGGGAAAAGTCTGGTCCCAAGGGCTCACGGATCAGCAATGATCCCCAGGAAAGTGGGAACCCATGTTGGTCAAAAAGCTGGGGATCAGGAGTTGGCTGGGCCACTGACAAGCTGTGTGGTTTTGGGAAAGCCATTTAATATCTGCTCAAGCACACTTTGCTTTCACCATGTTTCAACGAGCCACACGGACCTAATTTATCTCTCGAAGTTCAAAAGCCCCGTGCCTCTGACCATGGCAGCCCAGGCTGGTATCCATCCACATGGCCTTCTGTTGTGAAAAATTACACGAATAGAAACCACCGAAAACAGTGGTAGAAAACAAGGAAGAAAAATCCACTCCCTTAACCCTGTTTCAAGAAGCACTGCTCACAATTGCTCACATCTGGCATGCCTCAATGGTAATCATTTGCAAGTTGCAAAAATGTTGAACCTTGAAAGTGAAATAAGGAGCTCTATCTTCAAAAGGGAAATTAAAGACCTGGAGCAGACCACTAGGGACCTTTTTTATTACACCTGGATAATGGCAGGTATTATTACTCGATCCAGCAGTGTGTTCTTATGAATAGGCTAACACATACCCTTCGGCTGTAAAATACTGCTTTAGGATATAACATGTTGATTCAGATACAAAATAAAATAACTGTTTGTATGGTCGTTTTTAATGAAAAGTCTAAAAACATGCCTATTTAACAAACTTCTATTTTTATAGAACCTGCCTACGAAAGCCTGCTTTAAAAAAAAAAAAAAATCCAACTATGGGTGGTCTTACACCCAGAAGGGGCACAAGAATCTTTTGTCAGACCATGTGTCTTAATTTGGGGTATGGAAAATGTGGTCACCATAATTATAAGCCTGGGAAAGCAAAGAGTTTTGAAAATTCTGTGCAGGAGGGGAGTAATAATTCGTTAGCATTCAATAAAGCTGTAATTTAACCAGCTTTTAGGTATGTAGTAATCAACATTAAAATTATAGCACTTGACAATTTTTGATTTTACCTTATGGCTATTTGTTGAAGTGTCTCATTTCCTTGACGAGACTTACGTTCCTTGAGAACAAATGCTATGTTTCCCTTATCCCTCCAGCCTCACCCAACTTGGTACATGGTTTGTTTTTTGTGTTCAATGAACCACAAAGAATGTTTCAGGAACAACCTCAGGAAAATCAGGCGAGAAATAATTCAGGGTAAGAGGAAATCAATGCGTAACTTGTTTAAACACTATTCTCTTAGGCTTCAAGATATTTCAAATACAGAACTTGAAAAGGTTCAACTATGGAAAAAACTCATTTCTGCAGGTTTTGAAATGGGATTTAGCCAAGAAAAGAGTCAATACTAATTAAGTTTTGATAAAGGAGGCGGGGGAAGGGTAGCGCTATAATTTAGTCACTTGGTTACTAAAACCTTTTCTCTGATTGAAAGGCATCATTAGGGGTCAAACGACACACATTGGAGGAGATATAACGTGATTCCTTCTCCCTCTATATGGTCTTTTTGGGCCTCGAAATGAAAAGATCAAAGCCAAGTGAGCCCATGGAAAATTAATGAGAGCTGAGCATTGCATGCAGTTAATATGCTTAGTCAAGTCAGGCAGCAAGAACTACGCAGGCCTTTATCATACAGGATAAAATACAAACGGCCTTCCAGAAGGCTGGGCAGACATGAGCCTGGTGTTCCTACCCCTGGATGCATTACAGCTATGGGCTCCTTGTGGCTTACATTTCTTACATTTCTCGGATTTCTGAATGCCACATTTCAACCTCCTTTTCCTCTTCATCGTTAATATAAATATGGAATCATTACTATAAATCCCAATATTTTAGCATCTAAACTCTGTCTCCCAGCCTGCACCTCACAACAAAAACCAATTCTTTTTCGAATCTATCTCCTTTATGTGTTGCTATTTCTTAGAATAGAAAAGTGGACGATTAGAAACGCCAGGTGAGGAGAAGTAACTTCTGTCCCCAAATAGGGAAGAACATTACGGTTTGGTGACGCGCGGCTGCCAAATTCTTATATGAAATAGGTTCTTTGGTGTATTTCAGGGCTCGGCTCCTTCTGGGGAGGCTGCCAGGAAGGCCAACAGCATGGCCTTCAGAGGCCCACCTGGCTCGAGGCCTACCCCGTCCCTTGGGAGCTGTGTCCGCATTGACAGGTCATTCACCTTTCTGAGCTTCGGGTTCCTTGTCTGACAATGAGGAACGATTCTCATACCTGCTAGCGGTTTTCAGGGCTCAGTAAGTGCAAGGCAAGCCTTTAGCCCAGGCTCTGTCAGTGGTGAGACCCCCTCTGGGGTGGCTATTTCTGTCACAGGTGCTGCTGCAATCTGTCCCCTCCGAACGTGCAGGACGACGCAACTGAATGCCAAACTTTTCCTGCATTTTCCACGAAGTTCCTCAGGGGCGGCTGCCTGGGAGGGAGGAAGAGTGCCTGGGAGGTGGCCGTCCCCTGCAGAGTGGGCCTTGGGCTGGCGCACATCTGGGAAATCAGGGCAAACAACAGGCACAGTCACGGAGAGGAGGCAGGGAAGGGGGGGCGAGAGCAGGAGAGAAGGGGAGGGGAAGGGGGAGGCAAGCTTTCATAAGATAATGTAATATTCAACCCAGCTTCTACAACCTTCTCCAAGGATCACCGAATATTTTAAATTCAAATGAAAACCATTATCAGGCAGATATGGAGAAGTGAAATGTGGAGTCTGTGAGAAGGCATTCTTTGTAGGGGGTAAAAAAGAAGCAGAGCAAGCAAAAGACTCAAGTTAACTCGTCTGCCGTCCTCAGGCTGGTGTGGGACTTTCTCCATGGAAAATTTCTGTTTTTTACCATCGGGTCATGGGGTGGATTTTATTTGAGCTCTTCAGGTTATTTGGGCTTTATTTTGTTAAGAAAGTAGTTATATTTGCTTTAATGTAAGTGGTTTCGAGATGAGGAAAAGAGAAGCATGATGCTGGAAGAAGGTGTGGCCTGACAATGCTGTGTACCTGCACACACACCAACACACCCATGCACAGAGACACACACAGACACACAAAAACACACACAAACACACAGAGATATATACACAGATACACTCACAAAGACACACACAGACACACAAAAACATACATACAGATGCACTGAGACACACACATACACACCGACACAGACATGGGAGACGCAACACAGACACACAAACACACAAACACATATACATGCACACCCTAGCTAGGCCTATCCGGACTCTTCTGTGGTGCGGGCGGCAGATCTTAGCTCCCCTCCACTTTCTATCAAGAAAATCCTGACATATCCAACCACACACATGGGTTAAATGGTAAGAACCAAAAGCAAAACAATTAACAACAAAACAACACTACCAAAAAAAAAAAGAGAGAGAGAGAGAAAAGCATCTTTTCAAGCAAGTAGGTCTCCAATGAAATATTCAAGGACCAATTAAAAGCCTTTACTCTCCGAGGAGAACGCATCTCGCTGTGTTCAAACATGTTCCTGTTTTGTTTGTTTGGGTTTATTTTTGCCTTCGTTCTGCAGGAAGCCTCACAGATATGACGGGGTGATTTAATTCTGTACAAACCTCGCCTCCCTAAATTCTTAGAATGTAGATAGATACCACTACCGGTATTCTTAGAGTTACACAGCCTCTCACACCAGCTAGAGCAAAGCAGACCCCACATTTCACTGGAATCCCTACTTTTAGTTCTTTGCAGGTTTTTCTTCACGACACACAGGAAACCAAACATGAAGCACGGTTGTAGATACTGATAAATGGGCTTCTAAGACATTCTCCGTGGCCAGCAGGACAGTGGCGGACTTAAACCCCAAAAGGGAGATATGACTTATCATCTTGGAGAGGAAAGTAAAAGTCGAGACACTCTTTTGGCAGGTGTCGAAATGTAGTGATGGCAACAGATGCTGTCAGATGCGTCGGTGAAAACTCGCCAAAGTTTCTACCCTCCATCCCAGGTGGCGAGACGCTCATGAGCCAAAGAAAAGAGAGAACTGACAGTCGAGCCGGCGACAGAAGAAAAATGAAGTCACGCAGGAAGGGGTGGTATTCTCCCAAAGCAGCCGAATCGGCCGCACCCTCAGCCCATCAGGTGGGGTGTTCAGAGAGAGTGTGGCACCTCTGCGTGAAGTGGGCAGTGAGCAGGCAGCACTCGAGGGGGATCAGGGGAAAGATCGGGGCCCCGTCTCCCCAGGGACATCTGTTCCCACTACTGCACTGCCATCCAGGTCCCTAAAGTGCACTTAAAAGACTGCTCTCAACCTCGGGCTGAAGTTTCCCTACCAGGCCCATCGCACACTGAGCATGTAACACATCACGGTAAGAAAGTCTAACTCTTCTATCCAATGCTGACATTTAAGACTTTCTGTACGGGGCGCCTGGGTGGCTCAGTTGGTTAAGCGACTGCCTTCGGCTCAGGTCATGATCCTGGAGTCCCGGGATCGAGTCCCGCATCGGGCTCCCTGCTCGGCAGGGAGCCTGCTTCTCCCTCTGACCCTCCCCCCTCTCATGTGCTCTCTCTCATTCTCTCTCTCTCAAATAAATAAATAAAATCTTTAAAAAAAAAAAA
>NC_138381.1:12173569-12215300 GCF_054177405.1 Leptonychotes weddellii | reverse complement strand
TTTTTTTTTTTTTTTTTTAAAGATTTTATTTATTTGACAGAGAGAGACACAGCGAGAGAGGGAACACAAGCAGGGGGAGTGGGAGAGGGAGAAGCAGGCTCCCCTCAGAGCAGGGAGCCCAATGCGAGGCTCGATCCCAGGACCCCGGGATCATGACCTGAGCCGAAGGCAGTCGCTTAACCAACTGAGCCACCCAGGCGCCCAAACCTATGTGGCTTTTAAAGATGTTTCTTTCAAAAGGAAATTCACATATTCCTCCATTCACTTAACTAACATTCGTTAGAGTATCGGCAACACGACCATGATTACTGGCATTACGAAGATTTAGAAGACCTGGCTCTACCTCTAACGAGGAGAACACCCTGAGACCACTGACCCAACCGTCCTGTGCCTCAGCTTACTCATCTCTAAAACGGTGAGGCCTGGACAAGATGGTTTCTTTTTTTAAAATTAATTAATTAATTTAAAGAGAGGACGCATGCGCACAAGAGCAGGGTCCAAGCAGACTCAGAGCCGAGAGTGGAGCCCGATGCGGGGCTCGATCCCACAACCGGCAGAGCATGACCTGAGCTGAATCAAGTCAGATGCTCAACTGACTGAGCCACCCAGGCGCCCCAACAAGATGGTTTCTAAGTCTACCATAAGCCTTAGCATTTGCAGAGCACACGTTTATGTGGATTCTGCTCTATAAAAGTCACCTTGTTGGAGGCCCCAAAGGAGACAGACATGAAAGACCTCATCGGGTTGACAGGGTCACTGCTTGGCTGTATTCCCAAATTTCCAGCATAGGTTACGTTGACTGGGCATCAAATTTCTATCTTTCTTGAAAATGAATGCCTCCCTTTGATGTTGCGAGATTCTTCGTCAAACAGGGTCCACCCTCGTCCCCACAGGCTTGGCCGAAGCATCCTTCCATTCACCTGCACTTCACATTTCTTCCACAATTTGGTTTTCATGGCCCCGGAACCCTCAGGAGCTCTCTCAGCAAGTACGAACCTTGGCCTGAGCTGCCATGTGTCAGGAATTCTAGAATGTGAGGTGGCGCCTGATCCATGCAGCCTGCCCTGCTCCCCGAAGTGTATCCTTTCTTTTCTCTCCTCCCTCAAGAACAAGCGTCCTGGCCCACAGCCTGTAGCCTGGGGATGAGAGACCTGTTTTAAAATCTGTGCATGTCAAACCTGTCAACATCCAGGCTCAGGCAAACAGGCTGCCCTTGGGCAGAACAGCTTTGCTAATCAATCATGCTTCGGGGAAGTGGGTGGTTTGTACGTGGGGCCCACTTTGCCGTGACCAAACCCCTATGAAAATGTCTGACGGTGAATGAAAAAAAGAAAACAGCCTACTTTCCATGCCCGCTGCAGGAGGGCCAAGACAAGGTTTTATTTAAAAATAACTCCTCTTTCCTGAAGGCTGAAAGCTAACATATGGGCTTAAAGAGAATTCCTCTTTCAAGATTTACTAGTGACTAAGATCAGGAAGGGAGCTCTCAATTCAGACAGCGATCTCACTGGAAAACAGGAGAAAACCTGAGGGATGCTCCCTAAGTGTTCAGAAATTAGAAACAAACTATTTGTAATTTTTTAAAAAGAGCTTCCTAAGAAGGTATCATTTGTGATTGTGATATATTAGCATGGCAAGTCAGCAAGTAGAGCAAATTAATGCCAACTGAAGCTAAGCTAAGATACAAGACACAAGTCCCTACTAAATGAGAAGCGCTTAATGGGAAAAGGTCAAGTTTATTGTTACAGGGCTGGATATATATCCTGGCTATAAGCCACTGGTTGGGGCAAGTCATGTAACTTCTCTAAGTCTTAAAAAATACCCACATGTGCGCACGCACACACACACACACACTACACGTGTATATATAATGGGGCCGATTATACCCTTAACTCATAGAATTATTGTGAGAAAGAATTAGTAAGATACTACAAGCAAATTGTATACTGTAAACACAATAGTAACATAAACCATTGTTATAATAATAAGCCTATTTATTCAAATGCACGTTACTATAGTCAACATTATTTGGTTTCTAGTATAGCTTTCATCTTTTTTTTTTTTTTGCCATTTTAGGAATGAGTTTCTATTTAATTCAGTTTATATGCATTTCCTATCCAAACTCTTTTCACATTTTCAAAGTTCCTGCACAAGTGACAGAAGAACACAAGCTTAAAATAACCAGAGAAATAGCACCACAGAAATAGAATAGATAGATAATTTAAAAAGCATTTACCCTTTGCCCCAGCAACACACTTGTGGAACTTTATCCTACTCACGTATGAGTTGAATAATGGACAAGGCAGTCGAGTGGAGCGTTATCTGTAATGCCAAAAGACTGGAAATAACCAGGTGTCCATCAATAGGGTAGTTATGAGACACGTGTAGGAGACAGTAACACAGTGACGTCCAATAAATCCCTCCTCAAGGTGTTCCCTCCCTTGTGAAGGTCCTTCCCACACTGGCTCTGGGCTTGGCCCCATGACCTGGCTTGGTAATGGAACATTAGCATGTAAGATACAAGCAGAAGCTTAATAAGCTCTCTTGCACTGGGGGCATGATTATTCTCTGCTTTTGGGATCCAATCACCATGTGAAGTAAACCCAGGCTAGTCAAGCTAGTCCAGCTGGTGGTCAAAGTCTACCACCGACATGTGAGTGAAGCCATCTTGGGCATGTAGCCCCAGTCAAGTTGCCAGATAACCGCATCCATTTGAGTAAATCCATGCAAAACCAGAAGAAACACCACCCAGCTGACCCCGAATAGCTCACCCACAAAGTTGTGAATAAATAAAATCATTGTTGTTTTAAGCCATGAAGTCACAGAGCAGTTTATTATGTGGCAACAGATAACCAATATACCAAGGTATCTCCAAAACAGTGGAATACTATGAAGGTATTGTCCTACCAAAGAAGAAAGGAAAAGGATATACTCTGTGTACTGATATGCTAAGGTCTCTGATAAACTGTTACATTCATAGGCCAAGAGAAGAACAAGGCAAATAGTATGCTGCCTTTTGTGTAAGAAAGAGGGAAAATTTAAATGCATATGTAATTATTTTGCATGAAGAGACACTGGACATCTATAATCAGGGAATTAACATATATATTTACCTGTTTCAATCAAATAAGAGACGAGCCAATTGGGTAGATGGGGACAGAGGGGGCAGTGAAATTTATCAGTAAAGACCTTTCTAAATGGTTTCAATATATAAACCATGTGAATTTGTTATCAGAAATAATTTTTAAGTGAAAAACCAGGCTAATATAGGACTGAAATGACAAAGCTTGAAAAAGTAGAATTTCAAACTGATTATTACAATTCTACCATGATTCTCCATGATGGCCTTCCTTTGAACTAGAATAATCCTTTCTTTGTAATATATTCTATCTTGCCTCCAGACTATAAGTGCCTTGAAAGCAGAGACCATGTCTTATGCATTTTGTTTCTTCTCCAACTTGCAAGCATAGTGCAGGGCACAGAGTAACTGCTCAGTAAATGGTTGTTTGCCGAAGAAATACAGAAGAACATTCTGACGATGCTAAAAATGTCCATCGTTAATGCTGGTGAGTTCCATCAAATCTTCAACAGCCTAACTTCTTCCATCTGTGCACATACTCCGCACACCATCTTTGAGGAAAATGGTGAGCATTCATTATGATCTGGGGCTTTGCTTCTTGTAAACATACTCTGAACTACTGGGCCAAGTATATACAAAAGGTAATTTGAATGCCACGAAAGGAAAAAAAGCAAAACAAACTCCCCCATTTCGAAAGAAAAGAGACCCATTTGACTAGAGGAAGTCTAGAAAAAGAAAGATCTTTTATTATTTCTCATAAGTAACGAATTTCACTTCTGTGGTTGAGTAAGCAGCAGCCTGCAGCTAACTCCCTGACAAGTGAAGCGATCCCGAGAAGTGGGCTCTGCAGATGGAGCGCCAATGGCCCCCTTTCCTATCCTCCAGCTTCCAGAGAAGTCTGTGCTCGGGCCATGGTGGCCAGTTTGTCTGTTACAACTTCAGCATTTCTAGGAAAGAGGGTGCCAGCAAGCTTTCTCTGTAACCCATTTCGGGGTTTGACAATTCTCACTATAAATCTTCCCTTACTTTGAACCTATATCTTTCCTACTGTGCCTTACCCTCCCCCTCTTCTATTACGGTTTGCTGCCTCCCTGTCTGACCCCTGTGAAAGCTTGACCTCTTGGAGGAGGAAGTCTGCGTCACCTCCATGGCTGGGTCCACATATCTGCTTCTAGGATGGACTTGGTGGGTCGGCATGCAGAGCCATCCCAACCCTGGTGTGTCCTGGACTGCGCCGTCCACCAGCACCATGTGGTCTTGGCTCTGTCTCCTCACCGAATGCAACACAAGATCAGAGCTATGGGCAATAATGAGGTAGACAGCAAGGTACTATTTTTTTTTTAAGATTTTATTTATTTATTTGACAGAGAGAGACACAGCGAGAGAGGAAACACAAGCAGGGGGAGTGGGAGAGGGAGAAGCAGGCTTCCCACTGAGCAGGGAGACCGACGCGGGGCTCGATCCCAGGACCTTGGGATCATGACCTGAGCCGAAGGCCAGACGCTCAACGACTGAGCCACCCAGGCGCCCCCAGTAAGGTAGTAGGTATTAAAGGACATGCATAAGTAAGAGTGACAACTAAGGGTGTATAGACAACTGTCTCAAGAGAGGCAGGCCATCTACACAGTATTCCACTATGAGCTCTCACCAGCTTGGTTTCTCCCACACCGAGTAACTCCATTTTCTTAATTCCCCTCTTGGGTCTCATTTCCCAATTTTTTGATCTGTTTCACTGTTTGCTGCCATGCTTCACTTGCCCCAGAGTTACAACAGTAGGGACTGTCAGTGCGGGGATTACCATTCGGAGGTTCTGCAAGGTAAAGACTGTAGGGAAACTGAAGCTGACAATTTAAAATCCAGGTATGCCTTTGCCGTAACAGATCAAGAAGCATTGGTTATGTGCCTACTGTGAGCAAGGCGCTGGGTCAGACGCTGTCAGAGATCCAACAGAGTAAGGAGAGGACATCCTTAAGATGGGATTTAAAGAAGAGGATGTTGGCTTGGATGTGCAGAGTTCACTGGGAGGGCTGGGGCCACTGCAAGCCCACCAGGACCAGGCGGAATGGATGCAGTGGGAAAGGTGAAGGAAGCCTCAACGCTGATTTCTGGACACAGACAAAAGAGGGGAGTGTGACCTATGACGATTTCCAGATTTGGGGGTTTTGGGGGGAAAAGGAAACCTGGGGTGATCCTGACAGAGGAGGGGAGCACTTGTGAGGAACTGGTTGGCCCGGGGACACACTGATTCTGGGGGAAAGCAAGAGAAAAGTCAGTACTACAGATGAGAAAATAAAACTGGGAATATAGTTTTATGACTGAAACCATGAGGAAAAAAAAAGCCTTCCGGAAGGGGCATGTGCACAGGGGAGAAGAGAAGGGGGGAAAGGTCTTGGGGAGCACTCCGAGTGCTCAGAGTTCCAGATGGAGGAGGGAGAGGAGTGGAGAGGCGGTAGGGTGAGCCCCTAAAGAGCAGGGGTATGTCCCATTTGTCTCTGTATAGATCCATGCAACTAAGTGTGGCTCTGGCCCCCAGCAGGTGCTACAGAAATGCTTTGCAAATGTTGGTAGAGGAAGATGGAAGTGCAGTAGGGAGAGAAGGGCGAAGAAAACCAGCAACAGAGCCATGCTGCATAAGTCAAAGGAGAAGAATAACTCGAAGTTGTTTAAGGGCTAACGGTGCATGGAGAATTAGGATTCCTGAAGACCAAAAGTACCTCCGGGGGATCTAGCACCTAGGAGTCTAGGCTGCCCAGGTCTACCAGAGTGCTGGGGTGGGTGAGCCAGGCATGAGGACGTTTGGCCTCCAAAGCAGAGTCTGCACAGACACCCCCCCCCGCCCCCCGGGTGACGCTGCCTTGTTTGGTCTGAAAAAATAAAATCCCCGGATTTATCACATTTTCAATTTAACTTTTGCGCTGTTTTGATTTTGACTGAGATCTGGAAACTTTTTTTTTTTAATTTTTTTAAAGATTTTATTTATTTATTTGACAGAGAGAGAGACAGCGAGAGAGGGAACACAGGCAGGGAGAGTGGGAGAGGGAGAAGCAGGCTTCCCACTGAGCAGAGAGCCCGACGTGGGGCTCGATCCCAGGACCCCGGGATCATGACCTGAGCCGAAGGCAGACGCTTAACGACTGAGCCACCCAGGCACCCCGAGATCTGGAAACTTTTAATAAAACTTGGGAGTAGTCAAGCTTGTACAGACTCCACTGACACTGTCTGGATATTCTAACCCTGACTTTGGGGAAAAAAAGGAGAAACTGGCACGGAAATTACCTTTTCAGAGAAAAGACTACTCAAAGGTACTGGAAGTTTATTTCACAGCTGAGGGGCGGTACTTGATTAGAGGACTCTTAACAAGAAGAACTGAAGATCTAAGTAAATATTTCCCATCTGCTCCTGGTCCCGCCACCTGGCCATTATTCCTCCTGCCCTGCTGATAGGTTTCAGCCAACCAATTCCGTTTTATTTGGGCAAGTTGAGAGGCCACCTGCCGTGGAATATACTCACGCATTAAACAAAATGAACATTTCTTATTTCTGTGCCCCCATATGATTTTTTAAACACAAAGAACTCACTTTCACCTTCAGCAGATTTAAGAAAATGCTGACTATTGAAGAACAGGTATAAACAAGGCAATCTTTTGTTGACGAAGATTGGTAACGACCCGCACCTTGAAGGATCCCCTCTGTTCCCCTAAGACTGGTGAAATAATCCGTCCACGCTTTCTTGCTCATTTCCCTGGCTGTTACGAGACTAAAATGCAGAAAAAGATTTTACGAGGGGACATGGCATATTTGTGCTAAAAACAGGCACCACACAAATCCAGAGAAGGGAGCCAAAAAGAAATACCAGACGCAGGGAATGGTGTGAGAAAAGGCAAAAGCGAGAGGAAAGAAAGTGTGCCCTGTCTGGGGGGCTTTACATCAGGATGGGGAGGGTGCAGGGCAGAGGGCTGGGTTGAGGACTTGTGGCCAACGAGGCTGCAGAGAGCAGAAGAAGTCTTTGTGGACAATTTTAACGATCAGGCTAAGGAAGACTGGCTCTTTCCCAGAACCGGGCACACATGAAGTTTGGAGCCAGGGAATATAAAGGTTACCGAGGTGTTTTGGCCGTGCCGAGGACAGGGAGGATGGCGGACCTGCACAGCCAGCCCCCTGCACCTGCACAAAGTGCTGTGGGGACCAATCCAAGGAGCTCAAGCCGCAGGGATCACCTGACCTCAGACTGGTGGCCCACAGCAATGCTTTGGGTCTCCTGGGAATTCGTGTCCGTTCAGAGCGAGTGTCCAAAACTCCTCAAAAGGTCTGATTATTTTCTTTTCTCCAGGGCACAGTTACTCTGATCAAAGGCTGTAGGACCCTTTGGGGAAGGCTGGGAGAAAAATAAACAATATAAATTTTTGGCAGTGTAATGGGGGACTTAGCCTCCCCCGCAGTTAAGGGTTCTGGGTCTGCAAACTGGCTCAAGTCTGGGAGTTGACCAAGGGGGCACGACACTCTCTGTTTTTATGATTCAAGTTAGACTTACATTCCCTTGACCTAGACCTCTTTTGATTATGCAGATCAAGTAAGGCTGTGGTAGACTGCCCATCCATTTTCACTTCTAGAACACCATGGGGACAGAGTTTGAAATGGAGGAAACGAGAGATCAGTGAGATTACAGACACAGAAGAAAGTAATAAGATGGAACCAAACATGAGTAGATGTGGGGACCAGGATGAGGTGCCCCCGTTACCAGAGACTAAGGTTTGGGGGAGGAAGAGGCAGAGCAGGGCTCTAAACGGCGGCGGGTTATCCCAGTTGCTGTAACCAGCAGAGAGCTGGAAATCTGGAATGAAAATGGGAGACCTGTCAGGTCTGGAGGTGGGGGTTTGGAACACCTTGCATCCAAGTTGAAAGGTTTAGAGGGAGTCCATGAGATCTCAAAGAGCGAGAAACCGGAGAGAAGAGACCCAGCCTGCCCTGGGGCTGAGGTCTGCATTTACCGGAAGCCCCGCTCACCGGAGGGCTGGGAGTGGGACGGGCAGTGAGGAAGAGGACTCCAAGACCAGGCAGCTTTGCAGGAGCTTAAAACCCTGGCAGGAGGCTGGCAGCATCAGATGGGCAGCAGGATGGGGAAGGCAATCGCTTCCAGGACTGGGAGCCTGGAGCACACTTGGAAGCGGTGAAGGGGAGATGGTGAAGATTCTGGAAGGTGAGGGAAGGCTGGGGACTCCTGGAAGGGCCTGGACTCATCACTCAAAGGGAGGACAGAGGTTGAGGGGACAGAGAGTGAATGCCCAGGTGGTGATTCTTGGAGGCCTTCGTTGGGGAGGCCTAGGGCAGGGGTAGCGCGGACTTCAGGCCCAAGACAGAATGATCCTTTATTCTTTACAAAATAGCGACTGTAAGGTTAGCGCTGAGTCTTTATCACCTTACCAAAGGCTTCAAGTGGCGCTCCCACTGTTCCCATGTTATTCGGGTCACACTCCCTTAACTCGTAACATTCCCATCAGCAACGAGTTTCTAACCACAATTCTGTGAGCAACTATACAAATTTAAATGCATTTGGCTCTTTTGTGAATGACATACAAAGACGCTGAACTTGTAATGAATGAAAGACACTGGATTAAGAGAATATTTTCTCTGGTTTTAGTTCAGTTGTCTCAGAACGAGCTTATCTTGCCCACGAGGCTCCCACCTTCCTGTCAGTTCACTGCCCGCCTGCCATTCACACAGCGCTGTAGGTTTTGTATTTTCTTGCCAATCTCCTCCTGCAGGACTCCGCTAAAGAAATCCACACTCAGCCTGACCCTGAAGATCCGGGCCCTCCTGCTGGTCCCCGCCACCCACACGCTGGATCCCCACTGGGGATCAGATTGTCCTCTAACTCAGTTCCAAATCTCCTGCCCTTCTCGTCGACTCCAATACACCTCACCCCGAACGTCGAGTCCTACCTCTTAGGCTGTTCTGTTCTCACCGTGGCCATTCATCATTCATGGCCTCTTGTTTCTTCCCGTCTTCCCAGAGACTTCTGAAAACTGTCTCCTGAGGGCTGGCTGCTCTTGTGTTCTCTTGACTCAAGATGTTCTGGTTTTCTGAGCCCACAAGAGTCTCAGCCCACAAGAGTCCATTAGTGGTCACTATTAATCCGTAGCGAATTCCCTTAGGTAGAGCTCTGTAGTTTTGGAAGCTCCTGACTTTCTACATTTTGTTTCAGGGAGTCTGGCCTCATTTTCAGTCCTTCAGACACGTGCAGTGAAACAGTACTCGACAAAAAGATGTTGCTGACACGTAGATCTTTTTCTTCCGAATATAGTATGTCACGGCGTCTGGCATTATTCTAACTTGGCTGTGATCTCTGTCTGTCCACAGCTAAGGGAGCATTTGCCAACACAGCAGAGCCATACTGTGCAAAGGCCCTTCCCCAGAGGCGCCAGAGTGAGGGTCTGAAATCATGGAAGGCCCGGGATGCATCATCTACGGTTGTCCCGCTCCTGGCACAGGCTTTATCAGGATGTGATCAGGTTTTATCAGAAATGTCACTGGTTTGCTCCGTGGAGGGGGGCAGATTTTAACGAATATGGTAATAGAATATGGCATTTCCAGTTGTCCTCTCTTGTTAGGGGCAACTCCTAAGTGACCCTAAAAATAGTGCATTTGATAGTTTGTTTTTTTTTAAAGATTTTATTTATTTATTTGACAGAGAGAGACACAGCGAGAGAGGAAACACAAGCAGGGGGAGTGGGAGAGGGAGAAGCAGGCTTCCCGCAGAGCAGGGAGCCCGATGCGGGGCTCAATCCCAGGACCCTGGGATCATGACCTGAGCCGAAGGCAGACGCTTAACGACTGAGCCACCCAGGCGCCCCGCATTTGATAGTTTTGAAAATTCTAAGTTTCTCCAAAAGAAAGAAGGAAAGGCAGGAAGTTATGGTGCCTTTAACAGGCACATGAGGTAGGGTGTCCCATTTTAGAGATTAGAAAACCAAGGCTAGAGGGACTTGAAAGGTGTGAGTTCTAAGCCGTGTTAGGTGTGAATTCTAAGCCGTGTCAAATATAGATTGCTACCTTTACATAAAGGATGAAAAAATATGGAAAGGACTTGTGGGAAGGGGGTGTGAGAGAGAAAGAACATCTAGAAATTTCAAAGTTGTTAAGATGCATGTCCCCTACTTTATACATTGCTCTTGATTAGGACTAAGGGACCTGAATTCTTATAAGCCATAAAAGGGAAAAGCAGGTAAATAGATTCATGCTGACTGTCCATGTCACTTTCCCTCCACAAACTATAAAGGTTGGTTTCAGATTCTCAAACAAAAATGTATGAAAAAACAGGAAAATCTCTCACTCTTGCAGCCATTTGTAGTGACCTGAGTGCTTTCCTTGGCCAATATTCAAATGTCACATGCCAGCATCACATGCTTAATACTATTTTAGTCAATATGATCTGTGTTAAAATCACCTGAATCGGGCGATTGTTTGATCTTATTATCACCAACACGTCCTCACACAACATCCCTCACTGCTGATGAGCTCACAAGAAAGACTTTAGTTTAGAAAACTGGCATTTTCTTAGAAAAGGAAAAAAAAAGCAGTTCTCAGTAAAAGATAAACCACAGAGCTACTGTGTTCAGACAAGTTGTACATATTAAACCACACACACACACACACTATATCAAAATAATGTTTAGGCTTTGTCTAACCTACAAATGTGAGCAAATTCAGCATTAAGGAGTTAAGAGCAGAATCCTATTCATGACTTTCCCTGACACTGAGAACATTCATTGAAGAACAATGAAACAATATTCTAGATTACCTCATTTGTTCTCCACACAGTTCTAACAATCCATAATAATCCAAAGGTTCTTTACTTGGTAGGACACCAACAGCCAATAGAACAGGCTGGGTCAGAACTCTCTCAGAGATAAAATCTATTTCTACCTCAAAGTAAAGGGAAGCCTCAGGCCCGCAGGGACTCAGGGTTCCCAAATGATGTCAGATAAAAAAGAAAAAAGTTAAAGGGGGATGGGAGAAGCACCTGTGTCAGGTGGAGAGTCTATCAACAGAAAAATTAGGGATGAAAGCAGCTAAGAGAGGTCAATGACCTTGAGGCTGCACCCAAAATGATGTGGGAGGGCAGACTTGCTGGTCCAAAAATGCAATCTCAATGGTTGGCAACAGCTGCAAAAGCCAAGCCTCTTTGTGGGAAAGCTGAGAAATATGGGAGAAATGGAAGGGAGAGGGGCAGAAGGAACAAAGAAGGACAAGAGAAGTGGTGGCAGATCTTGTAGCCAGGATGAGGACAGAAAGAACAGAGGCAGAAAGGCAGTGAGGAGGGACAGAATGGGACTGTGTTGCTATCTTGGACAAAAGGAGGGGAGACAAACATCCCTGCACAGCTCAGGAGATGGTCTGTGAGACCCAGCCCTTCCACCTGCTTCTAATGCCACACTGACAGTTATTTTAAAAGCATTTAAAATATAAACCATGTTCATGGAAACTTTCACCAGATCTCACCTTGACATACATCCATCTGCATAGTTTCAAGGTTGACTCAAAGTTCAAAAGTTGAGTGTGACATGTTTTACCTTTTGAGTTCTGACAAAAACTGTAAAGAAGCAAATTAAAGCCAAGAGGGATATTTCTAGCTGCCATGCTAGGTTAAAAAAAAATCATCCTAAAAATAAAATAACACTTCAGGCCATAGGGTTCATTTCTACAAATATTAGTTCCCCAAAACCCAACTCTAGTAAACCATGATCTCCTCTTAATGAATTCTCTTCTATACATATCACTGTGATGGTTTTATTATGGCCCCTTTTGATTTGAAGTTTGAGATTTCAAAGGGATGCTGCCCGTCATCCTTTCCTGCAATTTAAAGGCACTGCCCCTTGGTGGTGACAATGTCATAGCCACATAGAAGGATACAGAAAAAAGTACTTTCATTCACTGCTGGTGGGAATAGATATTTCTGTGCCATTTAGAAAGCAATCTGAAAATACCTACCCAAATTTAGAAACACTGCCCATTGATGAAGCCACATCCATGCCTACATGAACAAAGGGATGTTCACTACAGTGTTGTTTATAATAGAATCATTTACTAAGCCATGCTACAGACAACCAAGGAGTAATATGCAGTCATGAAAAAGAAACAATGTGGGGCACCTGGGTGGCTTAAGTCAGCTGAGCGTCTGACTCTTGATTTCAGCTCAGATCATGATCTCAGGGTTGTGAGATCAAGCCCCGCATTGGACTCTGCACTGGGTGTGGAGCCCGCTTAAGAATTTCTCTCTCCCTCTTCCTCTGCCCCTCCTCTCTCTCTAATGAAAAAAAGAAAAAAAGAAAAAGAAAGAATGGAGGAATTTAAACAACATATCATTTTTAAGTGAGGAAAAAGCAAGATGCAGAGAGGATTTATGATATGATCTGATTTTTATAAAGCAATGACAAGAATCACAACAGGTATGTGTGAATATCTCTCTCATGTTTGATATAATGACATGAGTGTGGAGTAAAGCATGGAAGGATATATGCAAGGTTGATAACACTGGCAACACAGGGGAGAGGGATTAGGGGTGGAGGGATGAAAGGAAGTGGGAGGGAAGTAATAAGTGAAAATGAAAGATGTCAACCATAAAAACCACATGGATGCTATGATCTCATTTATAGGAAATCATGTGTGTGCACTCAGGCACACGGAGGTGAACTGATGATGATAGGATGGTCTGCAAAATATCAATGTTTTTATTGCAGGAGGTTGAGATGTTTTGAAAGAGAAATCTTATTCCTTATATGTATTTAAAAAAAATATTTACAACCACATGTATTATTTATAGAATCAGAAAAAAAATATCAGTGAAGGGGACCTATAAAAAAGTCCCACGCAAGGCAGTATAGGTCCCCAGAGCAAAAGCAAGCAGAGAGGGAAGGTTGTAACGTCGAGCTGGGACCACACTGGGAAGCTTCTCAGTGCCAGGCAGACAGAAGAACAACTTTAGGATGTGTACCAACGGATTAACAATAGGCTGGGGTTTTTTGGTGGTGGTGGATTATGAGTGATTCGTTTCCCTTCTTTTTGCTTTTCTCTATTTTCCTAATTTTCTGCAAAAAACACACCATAATCAAAACAATATATTATTATTATTTTTTAAAGATTTTATTTATTTATTTGACAGAGAGAGAGACACAGCGATAGAGTAGGCCCCGGATGTTTTCTAAATAAAGGGATGGATGAGTGAAACGCTGCCGAGGAAGAACAGCTAGGTTTCAGTGGCACTTCGTGAAGTTTTATATGAACGCCCACAGCCACCCAGCCAAATGTCCAAGTCAGGTGATTTGATCAAAATTACAGAGAACTGTCATTGTTTTTGAGACAGGCCCATTTTTAATATCAAATCTCTGACTGCAGCCACTTCGTGGAACCCATATCAAGAGAAGGCATGATACCCAAAGGAAAAGACAAAATAAGTCTATGGTGATGAAGACGAAGATGAAGAGAAATTACATGAGGAGATGACATTAAAAGCCTTTCTCCACACAAAAAAGAAATACGTCATCAACAAGCATTGCCTCAAAGAGACACTGGGATTCTGTAGATCAAATAACAATATTCCCAGGTAACTTCTGGGTTGCATTTGTTTGATACAGTGGCCAACATGACAAGTGTGGAACCAGACTTAGGAGAAGTTAACTTGGAAGTTTTTATTCAACTGTGGTTTGCCTTTTCCTAAAAGTTGGCACATTCTGGGAACTCCCCTTCAGGAGAAGCGTTCAGGAGAGGGATGGTGGCACCAGGCTGAAGAAGGTGACAGGAGAAGGAAGGCCTCTCAAGAACTTCCCGCTTCAAGATTTTCTAATTCAAGATGAGACGTCATGCCAACTGCCAGATTTTATACCTTCTCTCTGTCAGATGCTCTAATTGAGGCAACTGACTAAGTAAACAGTGTTTCTGTTTTCTGGCATTCCTGAAGCAGATGTGATAGAACTGAAGGCAAACAATTTTAGCACCACACTCCACGCATTACCCTCTGAAAACAGTGTAATCATGAAACTAAAATGTTTATTCGATAATCAAAGACCAAGGCCAAGAAACCAAAAGTCATTTTATAAGACAAAGTACTGGCCAGTACTTCCAACAAAGGGATTGATTGAGTTATCCTGAAATGGCTCCCCAGAAGAAGTCCCTGTGACTTGATTTCTTGGTTTCTTGCTCTTAGTCCAAACGGTCAGGAAGAATTTAGGAGGAATAGGGCTGGTTATTACAGAGAACAGGGTTCTCCTGACCGAATTTCAGGATAGACTCATCAGAAAGTAAGCAACATCCTCCTCCAGATGACACCCCCACAGCTCACCCAAAGACATTTCTCCACATGTGGACACTCCCTCCAATGTCAACCAGCACCCTTCTCGCTCCCTGTATGGCTGGCGTGTTCGAGTCTGCCTTCTTGCTTCCCTCTGTCTCCGTGGGTCCTCTTCATCACTCCAATTCTCTCTCTTCCTCCAAGTTTGGCTCGAAGCTCACCTCTCCTCTGTCTGGCCCCACCAAATTCTGGTCTTTTACTTTTTCTGAGCTCTCTCCTGGTCTGTATACCCAATTGACATGAAATAATTAGCAAGGGCGTTGACAGGAACACAGCCCCAATGAATGATTCCCGCTGGATCTCCCAACACCCGAAATATCTTCCCTGTTGTGGTACAATGTGGAGACAGAAGTTCCCTCCTTCCTTTCTTTCCTTCCTACCCTCCTTCTTTTAATTTAGTGTTTATTAAACACCTCCTTTATGCAAAGCAACTGTTTAAGGTTTTTGCATGCACTATCTTCATCTCCTCACAAACCTCTCCAGAAAGATCTACCAACTCTGCTCCCCTCTGGCTTTTGAGGGTCTTTTCGTGGTGTCATCACCTACTCAGTTCCCTGGTGCTGTGCTTGATTCTTCCCTCCTCCTCCTCAGCCCAACATCCAACCAACTGCCAGCTCTGTATCTCGAATCTGGCTCCTTCTTTTTATCCTCCTGTCTTTATATCTCTCCTAGACACAAGAGCCTCTTCACAACTGGTCTCCCTGCCACCAGGTTATCATTCTATACGTGGGTCAGTTGATAGCCCTGCACATACACAAAACTACGTGATTCCCATTGTCTCCATAATATAACCTGAGTTCCCAAGTTTGACATTAAGGGACTGCTGCCTTTCACATCCCACCACCTATTAAAGCTTATCTTCCAAACACGTAAGGTTTCTTCTGATTCCCCAAACATACCAGGCAATTGTCTTCTTATGGGTTTTTGTTCATGCTATTCGCACTGTGTGAAATGGCCTTCTCCCCTCTCTGTCCTAGGAAAAAATCCTACTTTTCAAACCTAGCTCAAATGCCACTTAACTCCCCCAGGTCAAAATTGATTGTTCTTTCTCCTGAAATTTCGTAGACTTAGTTGTTTATGCTCTGAAGCTGCCTCTAGATCATGAAATACTGGAGGGTAGAGATAGCATCTGTTTTTCTTTGCATTCCAACACCATGCCCCAACCATGCCAGTACTTCCTAAGCACAGGCAGTAATGAAGTTATTAGCACGGGTAAGTGAGTTTACTTAGCTACCGCTGTCTTCCAAGTGTTTCTCAGAATTTCAAGCTCACAAACCTTTATGAAGTACCTACTATGTACAGAGAACTACAGCAGGAGCTGTAGAAGCAAGCTAGCTAGTGAGCCATGGTGCTTTTATAATGCATCGTTTTAATGCATCACCTACTATGCTAAGCCACCAAACACACCATTGTTTGAAGATGTATCCACTCTTGTGGATCAGCAATCATTCACAGCACTTCCCTCCATCACTGGATATAGCAGAGGTAAGATAATGCTTCAAAGAGCACCCAAGAAGGCTCACGACTCCAGAAATCAGGGGTGTTCTTTCCTTCCAGGACAGAGAGTGGATTGATATGGAAAACAAAGGCATTCATCTCTTAGCAGTACTGAGTCTCAAACCCCATAATTTATGTTAACTTTAGTTATAATGAGCATTTAAAGCCATGAAAGTAGCTGAGAAAACATGAAGGTCTGGGAAAACTAAAAATTTTATTGCCTATGAAGTTGTGCTAATAGACGAAAACTTTCATAAGGGATGATAATTTTGGGTTTGAAGACTGGTATTTTGATAACAGCTGTGCAAATTTTTCTGAAGAGCCCAAGGTGATCTATGACATAAGGTGACCATACGTCTCAGCTTGTCAGGGAGCATCCTGCTTTACACCTGTTGTCCTTGTAAAATTATTAATAGTGCCCCCCTTACTCTCATAACTGTCGCAGTTTGAATGATAAATTACATGACCACTCTATTATGAGTGTACTGTTGGACTTCTGTGGCCTGTCCGTACAAGGGAAGATAGTTTGCTCAAATACAGGGAGCTGATGCTGAGAAAAGGGGCAGAATCCAGGCTTCCTGACATGAAGCCCAGGCTCTATCTCAGTTTTTCCTATTTCCTCTAAGTTGTTTCCTCATCAATTAATCAAGAAAACCACTTTGGGAAATGGTAAAGATGCATAAGTGTGATTTCTACAAACTAGCCATTACAACTTAGTTGGGGAAAGTACATACATATCCAGTAATTAAACATGGTCAGAAATATTCATAATATGGTACCAATTGTGAAGTTCAAATGACAATTTTAAAAGGAGTCAGAGAAGAGAAAAACCCTCTCTGGGCTTCAGACTTCAGGGAAGGTTTCTGGAAGATGATGGAAACCTGAACTGGGGCCCAAAGGAAAGAAAAAGAAAAAAGGAGAGGAAAAGATATTGTTCTCTGAAAAAATAAAAGTAGAAAACAAAATTGGGATAGGAATAAATGACTTAAGTGATCCTACAAGCATTATTACTTTTCATTCCAGAAGATAAAAACAAGACAAGAGAAACACAAGGGTCTATGTGGCTTTCCTAAAATCTTACAGTGATTTAAGTCACAATCATCAGATTGAGGTGTCCTGAAACCAGACAAGTGCCAGCTGCTAGATGACAGTGCTCCTCCCTGTGATGTGGTGAGCAAAAAAGTGGCCACCCTTTGAGCTCTATCCCCAGCCTTTTCACTAACTGGCCAAGTGTCTGTGGGCAAGTGGTTTCATTAGTTTTGGGCCCAAGTTTCCTTAAATAAAATGCTAGGGTTGGATGAAGGAGTCTCTAAGAACATTTCGATCTCTGGCAATCCATGACCCTCTACATTTGACTCTAGCTTTTGTTTAGTATGCTCTAGGTTTAGCTCAATAGCGGATGTGAGTGTTAATTTCAGCAAAATGGCAAACATTGGGCTAATCCTGTGGGTCTCTTCCCACCACAAAGATGTGAAATTCTCAATAAAACATCACAGAGCTGAGCTAGGAAAAAAAAGGAAGGAAGGGAAAGAAGCACAGGATACAGGAATGAAGATAAAAATTGAAACCAGAGGGGCACCTGGGTGGCTCAGTCAGTCCAGCGTCCAACTCTTGATTTGATCTCAGGGTTGTGGGATCCAGCCCTGCATTGGGCTCCATGCTCAGTGCAGAGCCTGCTTGTCCCTCTCCCTCTGCTCCTCTCTCTCTCTCTCTCCCTCTCTGTCTCTCTTAAATAAATAAAATCTTAAAAAAAAAAAAAAATTGAAACCAGAGCTTTAACAAAAAGTTGACTCCATGATACCCAAAGAGAGTTTCAGATTTACACAAATGCTCCTAGAAATCTGGGGATCGTGATTAGATTCTAATGCTCATGAAGGGGCATGGTCTTGGTTCTGTATGAGGCAGGGGGGCCAGAACTGAGCCCCGTTCATAAATCTCAAAGCCTTAACAAGTCACCTTATCCATGAAAAAGAAACTAAAAGCACTCTGCCCTTTAGGCCAAAGATAAAGGGAGATAATTGCCTTATATTCAGAACTTAGGACCCCTTGACAAAATCAAAGCCCTAAACATGAACCATATTCAGTTGTAGGATCAGAATTTACACTATCTATACATCTAGGTGTAGGAGTCCCATGACGAGAAATGAACATACACACAATTCTAGGACCACTGAAATTCCTTAGATCACCAGAAAAAAACAAGTATGTGGCCACCATGTAGGGATAATGTCACAACTCAGGACTCAAGATTCCCATAGAAGAGAAATCTGTGTGAGATGAACTTGCCAACACACACACACACACACACACACACACACACACACGGAAATAAACTACCATGAGGGATAGTCATAAAGGGAAATTCTGAAAAACTAAAATCCTAAGAACTGGAAAAATACTAGAATCTGAAATGGATTACAAAATAAGATTGCTTACAATTATTAAAGTGGTATAAGAAAGACTAAAAACCAGAATGAAATAAGAGTAAATGGAATAGAAAATAGGCAGATTTGAAAAAAACAAAGCAAAATACAATAAAAAAATAAAACTCTTAAAAATAACTCAGTGGAATTTGAGAAACAAGACAGACGATCATAGGGGAAGGGAAGGAAAAATCAAACAGGATGAAATCAGAGAGGGAGACAAACCATAAGAGACTCTTAAACTCAGGAAACAAACTGAGGGTTGCTGGAGGGGAGGGGGTTGGGAGGGATGGGGTGGCTGGGTGATGGACATTGGGGAGGGTATGTGCTATGGTGAGTACTGTGAATTATGTAAGACTGATGAATCACAGATCTGTACCCCTGAAACAAATAATATATTATATGTTAATAAAAAAAGTAACTCAGTGGAAAAGTTAGATAGTAGAATAACACAAATTTAGAACTAGTGAACTAGAAGAATAGATCTGAGGGAATCAACTAAAATGTAACAAAGGACTTCTAAATAAAAATGGAGAATTGAACACACATGTCTAATGTTAGTCTCACATGAATCCTCACTAAAACTAGAGAAAACAACTATTTAAAAGACATAAACCCACAAGGGTAAGGAGAACAGGTGAAGAGATAATAGTAACAAGATTTTGGAAGATGGAAAACAGATGGACAGGGGCGCCTGGGTGGCTCAGTTGGTTGGGCGACTGCCTTCAGCTCAGGTCATGATCCCAGGGTCCTGGGATCGAGTCCCGCATCGGGCTCCCTGCTCTACGGGGAGCCTGCTTCTCCCTCTCCCACTCCCCCTGCTTGTGTTCCCTCTCTCGCTGTGTCTCTCTCTGTCAAATAAATAAATAAAATCTTAAAAAACAAAACAAAACAAAAAAAACAGATGGACAAACAGCAACAGAACTAGCAGATCAAAGGATGCTGAATTCTAAACCAGGAATAGGGAACGTTAGGAGCCAAACAGCAGACGCTCCAGAGGTCCAGGAACAGATAGCGCTAGTTATGTCTGGAACTGGGGAGGGAAAAGAGGAGAGAGGTGACTAAAATAAGGAGAATGGAATGAAAGATTTTTAAGAACCAATTATATTTCCAGATCTCAGGTCCCCCCCTCAACTCCATCTTACTGGGCAGCAGCCTCTATCCCAATGGGTAAAACTGGAGGTTTGTCTCTGGAGAGAAGATTCCTGGATTGTGGGATGCCGTCCATCAGCAAAACAGAAAGTCATATTCTGAATGCTGACCCCTCCAGTCTATTCCTCCCTGAAGCTCTCAGCTCTCACAGGAAGAGCTTTACCCTCCGTGTGAGAGTTTGGAAGAGTGTTTTCTGGAGATTCTGACTATCCCCGATATTCCCCATCTTTAGGGGTTGACTTTAGGAGTTCCCCAGCAAATGGCATAAACATATTATTCCACAGGGATGCTCAAAGTTAGCCAGCCCCTCACACATCCTCAGGGCTTCTAATAAGCTTATTAGTTCTTCATTCTTGAATAAAGGCAGACAGCCAAGGATTACCAGACATGCAGGGAGAACGTCTACATGAAAAACAGAGTTCAAAACAGACAAAGAGGAAAAGGTGATGGGAAGGAAACAGAGATCATGAAGGAAAAAGAAAATTTCAAAAGAGAATACATTTTTTTTTCCTCAGAAAGCTAAGAGAATGTCACACATGTGAAAACAGAACAGAATGCTAAAAAAAAAAAACACACACACACAAAAAACCCCCAACTATTTATAGATGAAAAGAGGAAATTTAAAACAATAACAAAAAAGAAAACCCAATTGACAGGTTGGAAATTGAAGTTTAAGAAATTGCCCCCAAAAGAGCAAAATGATAAAGAAACAGAAAACAGGAAAGAAAATGTGAGAAAATCAGAGGACTGGCCTAGAAAGTACAACACACAAATAATAGGAGTTCTGGAAAGAAAAATGGAGCTAATAGAGAGAAGCAAATATCAGCATATTGAAAGAACACACTGAGTGCTCAGTACAATAAGTGAAAACAGATTCGTGAAGAGGAAAATTACTGTGAAATTTAGAATCCTGGGGAAAAGGCAAGATTCTATGAGTTCTAGGGAAAAAGAAAAAAAAAAATCAGGTACAACGCATCAAGAATGAGAATGGGTTTAGTCTAACCACAACACTGGGAGTTAGCATACATAAGAGCAACATCTTCAAACTTCAGAAGAAAAAATTTTTTTAAAGATTTTATTTATTTATTTGACAGAGAGAGACACAGCGAGAGAGGGAACACAAGCAGGGGGAGTGGGAGAGGGAGAAGCAGGCCTCCCACCAAGCAGGGAGCCCGATGCGGGGCTCGATCTCAGGACCCTGGGATCATGACCTGAGCCGAAGGCAGACGCTTAACAACTGAGCCACCCAGGCACCCCAAGAAAATTTATTTTTGACTTAGATTTCCTCGTGCAAGACAGACAAGGCATCAAGTGAGAAGAGAGAATAAAGACCTTTAGAGACATTCAAAATGTGGATATATATCTTTTGTGGGTCCATTTTTGATAGGCTATGCAGGCTGGGAAACACTAAAATGAGTAAGTGGAAAAAAGAGGGAATTTTATGCAATCCCACATAAGACTAAGGTATAGAGGGATCATGTGGTGAAGGGAGCAGACAGCTGGGCCCCAGGCATAGAGAGCAGTCCATCCAACTGGGCCAGGTGGATCAAGAGAAAGACATACTGAGGGCCACTGCACTGCACTAGGTTTTGATTCTGATAACCTGCTGGAGGGTGTGCTCCCTCAAGCAATGAAGTAAATCAGCAAAGGGGATCCAACTCAGAAGAAAGGCAATGGAAGGTTCTAGAATAACAAGAGATATCCCAGCATGATAGGTGTACAGCAGGCATAGAGAAAAGTTCAGATAAAAGGAAAATGGAAGTCTGCAGAAAGGATGTCACCAAGAAAATAAGTGGAACCAACAGATTACTGATGTGATCAGCCTTGTGACAAAATGTACTTGTGAGGCTATGCAAGATATAGGGAAAATCTGCAATAGGTATGAAGAACACTAAGGAAATGAAAAAAACAAGACAGATATTAACTTCATGAAAATAAAAAGTTCTGCTGATAATGTTATTTATATAGGCAAAATAGGGAAAACACTAACACTTGATTTAATAAAACATTGCATATAATTATACTGGGAGAAAGCGGAGGGTAAGCTGTGGATACAGTTATGTAAAAAAGCTAGGTTTTTATTTACTAGAATAAAGTTATGGTATTATGAAGAAAATTGATAAAATTAAAAAAAGTATATACATTACTTAGGCATGTGGCGATATATATATATATATATATCAGAAGAAAAAGCTAAAATATAGAAAGTGATGTTCTCTAGGAAGGGGACTGGGCAAAGCAGGGTAGGGTAGAATTTGTTCCCATAGAAATTAAGGAAACAGCACATAAGTAATTATGTACAAGGATGTTTTTGTCTACAATGTTTATGGAGACATAAAACTGAAAATAACTTGTGTTCACCAATAGTGTGGAACAGCTCAATAAATCACATAACAGCCATACCTTAGAATTTAATTAGCTATTTTTAAAAACTGGTTAAATTTGTATCTATTTATCTGGAAGGACATCCTGAATATGTTACTAAAAGAGCAAGACAGGTTGTGAAGTAATGCATATGGTATGACTGGATTTTTTTGCAAACAAAACCAAAACACTGTTATTTAATTTATATGGATATATATGTGCCATGTGTTTATATGAGCGTCAAGAAATGTGTGGAAGGATGCATGCCAGATGTTTACATTGCTTACCTTAGGAGGACAGGAATGGAAAGGGTAGGGGATTAAGAAAAAAATCAACCACAGGAAAACAGAGATTGGGAAATATAAAAAAAATGGTTAAGAGACATGAGGAAGAGAATACCAAGGTCTAACATACATGTAACAGCAGGCTAGGGAAGCTGTAACAAACAACTGGGGAGAGACAACATTCAGAGATTATGACAGAATTTTTCAGAATTGATGAATATTAGAAATCCTTAGATTTAACAAGCATATTGAATCCCAGACAGTGAAACTGCAGATCATCAAAGACAAGAACCAAAAGAAAAAAAAAACCTGTAAAGCAATTAGAGAGAAAAAAACAGACACAGCTAAGCAAACGACAGACTAGCAACAACTTCATCTCATCAATGATAGGTGCTGGAAGGCAAAGAAGTAATAATTTCAAATGCTGAGGAAACGTATCTACATAGAATTCTATACCTAAAAAATCATTATTCAAGACTGAGGGTAAATTAAAGATATTTTCAGGTAGAGACTGAGATAGTTTAATATTCTCAAATCCTTGATGTAATAACTACTCCAAGGTGTACTTTAGTAAGAAGTATTTGAACTGAGAAAGGATGAACAGAATCCAAGAAACAACATCAGTAACATTTACTGAGGGCTTACTCTGTACTTTGCTGCATACCAGACACCATTCTAAGTGACTTACAACAAAATTGGGATTCAAATTCAGGCAGTTTGCTTTTAGATCTCATGCTCTTAACTACAGTGTAAATAAAACGGCATTTATTTTGATAAAATTTGGAAAGTAGATTTGTAAAAAATAATTGGTTGGGGACAAAAAGAAACAAAATGATAGATGATAAAATATCCAATGGTGTCATATCAGAATATGAGAGAGAAAGCTTCATAAAAATGTTCTAAGGAGTCTGTTATATTGTTTTGGAAGCAGAGATACAGATTAATTTTAGACTCTGTTAAATAGAATTTTTAAGGTTTAAGGGTAACAGCTAAAATAACGGAACAAATCACCTACATTACGAATCAAGAGGAAAACAGCAATCCTTTTTTTAATGGTATAACCATATTTATTGTGTCTGGGACACAAGGTGAAGGGAGAAACCTCAAGAGGAGGAAGGTGGGGAAAGTCTGGAGCTCCAGTTAGAGGCAGGAATGTATCTGCTGGGCTCATCACATAATGAAAGGGAGGGCTCTGAATCCATCATTCCCTTTGTTTCTTCCCTGGGCTTCTTGAGCTTCTTGAACATGGTGGATCTCCATGACCACCCGCCAAAGTCCCACGACTCTGCCTCATCCAGCTCGTACACCAGCTGTGGATCATTGCATCCATGGGACTGCTTGGCTACATCGCCCCATTCAGAGGAATCCTTGGAGACTGGAGTGTGGGAGGCTTCCAGCTCGGGGTGAAGGGTGGTCATCAGCTCACACACCTGCTGCTGGACAGCCACTCCAAAATGGATCCTCTCCTCAATCTGAGGTATCTGCAGCTGCAGCCAGATAAGGACCAGGCTGACTGCTCAGTGACATCCTCATTCCCAGGTGCTATAAGAGGATCATGATCTTGCCATTCACTGGACTACTGGGAAAACCTTGGCCTTCAGCTTGCCCTTTCATCTTTTAATGCATTTCTTCCTTCTCCTGCAGTTTCTTCTCCTCTTCCTTCTCTTTCCCCTTCATGGGATCAAGCAGAGAATATCCAAAGGGGCCTTTAGATTGCTCAGGTTAGCTTCATTGAGAGCTGGATCCTTTACAAATGCTGCTAGCTCAGAAGTCTTCTTGGGGAAATCACTCCTGAGTAGGTCGTCTGTCTTCACAGAACCTATCCACCTGGGCTTGGGATTCAGGCTAGACTTTGAGTGTGGTGGCCAGGGCCAGGGGGCCTAGCACTGCACAAGGAGCAAGGAGTGGACACAGGGAAAGGAAAGCAAAATCAACAGGAAAACTCAAGTCATCTAAGAGAAGACAGAATAGGAAGAAAAAGTAAAGAAGGAGCATGGCATATAGAAAACATTTGGGTTCCTACTGAATTCCAAATATATGACTTATCAAAATAAATGTAAATGGCTTAAACAAAGCCATTAAAAGGCAGAAATCTTCAGATTTTTTTTTAAGATTTATTTATTTATTTATTAGAGAGAGAGAGCATGAGAGGGGAGAAGGGCAGAGGGAGAAGCAGACTCCCCGCCGAGCAGGGAGCCCGATGTGGGACTCGATCCCGGGACTCCAGGATCATGACCTGAGCTGAAGGCAGTCGCTTAACCAACTGAGCCACCCAGGCGCCCAACAGAAATCTTCAGATTTAATTTTGTAAAACTCTAGCTGTTTACAGGACAGAAGCCTAAAACATACTGTTACAGCAAGGATCCACATAAAATAATGCATTCAAAAAGTAAGTGTCCCTACAAATAATAAATATTCAATAAATATTTCTTTTAATTGAATGAATAAACGAATCCAATCAAATAGACTTCAGAGCCAAGAGCATCTGCTGGGCGGGGGGGGAGGGAGGGTGGATAATGAAGGTTGCCGCTTAATGATAAAAGGATATTCACCAGGAAGCCTGCTGTATACCTAACAGTACAGTGTCAAGTATATTTATAGCAAAAACTGAGTTAACTCTGTGAATGTAACAATTCAAATCATAGTGAGAGATTTTAGCACACATCTCACAAAATCAATAGACCAAGCTATAAAGCAGAAAAAATACAGAAGATTATAAAATGTATATTAAAACTTCATCTAATGGATATGGAAAGAGAACCCTCCACCTAATAAAGAATACACATGAAATGTTTACAAAAATTGACCAGGTCCTAGGCCACAGAGCAAGTCCCAACAAATTTCAAAGACCTGCTAACATTCAGACCACAGTCATCAACCAAAACACAATAAAAGTTGAAATCAGTAACAAAACCACAGCCACCAAGCCCAAGTACATTTGAAATTTCAAAAACACACTACTAAGTTATTAATATGAAATAGAAATGAAAGTAACAAAACATGTAGAACTGAACAATAGTTGAAACCCTAGATTTCAGTAGAAGGAATGCTTGGCATTAAATGCAGTATCAGAAAACAAGAAAAAATTAAGAAGGTAAAGAGCAATAAAATAAAGACAATGGAAGAAAATTCTTTTTCCACAAATGGATAAAGTAATAGGAAGGCAATAATAATAATAACAACAAATCAATAAAGTAAAAACAAAGAAACAATATAGAGTAGGAAGAAAATAAAGGTTGATTTTTTGAAAAAACTAATAAAATAGGTAGATATTCAACAAGAATGAATAAGAGAAATAAAAGAAGGCAGAAATAAACACTATGAGGCATAAAAAAACCCATAACTCTAAATACAGTATTTATTCTTTTAAGTATGAGAATTCTGTTCTCTGCTTTAAAGCAATAAATCTAAAAACAGATGAAATAAAAAATCTCCTAGAAAAATATGTTACCAAAATTGACACACAAAAAATAGAGAAATAGTAAATGCTTCTGAATGTATTTTTATAAGTTCAGTCTAGAGCTGGATTTTAGAAATAGACTGACAATACAAAAAAGGAAAGCAGTAAATCAATCTCAGTTTAAAATATCAATGCAAAAATCCTAAATAAAATATCAACAAACATATCCAGCAGTGTGGTGTGTGTATATATACTATTTCTTTAAAAATATATGTTTTTAATCTGACATATATGATATATCACATATATCATATTTATCACATGAGTAATGTGTAATGTGGGTTTGTGTATTTGTGATGATTTAGTAGGGTTTATCCTAGAAGCTCAAGAAAGATTTAACATTAACTAATGTTATTTAGCACGCTTACAGATTAAAAAGGAAAAACTATATAATCATGTCAATAGATGCAGAAAAAGTATTTAATTTAACGCCCCTTCACAATTTTAAAATGCAATGAAATACCTAGCCAACCAAGAACAGAAGGAAGTTTTAATTAAGAAGTAGTTTCTATGAAGAACCTACAATAAAATTTAGGAACACATTTCCTTTAAAGTCAGAAACTAGACAAATATGCTTTCTCCAGCACCCTTCCATTCATCATTGTGTGAGATACAGAACTGATGCAATAAAGCAAGAACAAGGAGTGAAGGAAATAAGGATTAAAAACGGAGAAACAAAAGAAGCATTATTTGCAGATGATAAGACTGTCTACATAAGAGAATCCAAAAGAAACTACAAACAATTATAAGTAATAAGAGAGTTTGGCAAGAACACTGGAGACAAGATTAATATACAAACACTCATGGCATCCTTATCAGCAACAATCAATTAGAAAATGTAGTTTTTAAAAGATTCCATTAGCAATAGCAATAAACTATGACAAACCTAGGAATAAATCTAAAGCAAATTACTAAACTTCACTGAAAGTCATAAGACCTAAATAAAGAGAGATATATATCACACTCATAGAGTTGAAGATTCAACATCAATATTAATTCCTTTTAAATTAATATATAAATTCAATGTAATTCATATTAAAATCCCAGAAAGAATTTTCATGGACATTTTGAGCTGGTTTAAAAATTCACATAGAAGAATTAAGGTAAAAAAACAGCCAAGACAATATTGAAAAAGTATTAAGGTGGGCACTGTCCAAGTAGATATTAAGACATTAATTAAAGCCTTATATTTCAGACACATTAGGATAGGGGCAGATACAGATAACTACACCAAAGCAATAGAGAGAGCCCCTCCATGTAACAGAACTTGGGATGAGACAGAGGCAGCATTATAAGACTGTGGGAAAGGGCTGAACTATTTAATACATGGTTTGGGACAACTGGTTATTCATATGGGAAAAAAATAGACTCAAACTCACACTATATCCACAAAGGAGTTCCAAGAGAATTATAGTTAACTTTAAAATGTTTAGAAAAAATACAGTCACTATTTTTATAATCTCGGGCTAGGGAATGATACAATGGGGGAAAAAAAAAGACAGGAAAAAATGGTGATAAATTTGATTTTAAAACTCTTGTGACAAAAGACACCAAAAAGACAAAGCTTAAAGGCAAGAAACAGACTGAGAGATAGAAGATTAAAAAAAAAAAAATCCAGTTGAGACAACATCAAAATAAAAGGCTTCTGCAGAGCAAAGAAAACAATCAACAAAACCAAAAGGTAACCTACAGAATGGAAGAAGATATTCACAAATAACATATCCAATAAAGGGTTAGTATCCAAAATATATAAACAACTTATATAACTCAACACCAAAAAAACCCAAAAATGGGCAGAAGACATGGACAGACATTTCTCCAAGGAAGACATACAGATGGCCAACAGACACATGAAAAGAAGCTCAACATCACTCATTGTCAGGGAAATGCCAATCAGAACCACAATGAGATATCCCCTTACACCTGTCAGAATGGCTAAAATCAAAAACACAAGAAACAAGTGTTGACAAGGATGAGGAAAAAAAGGAACCCTCGTGTACTACTGGTGGGAATATGAACTGGTGTAGCCACTGTGGAAAACAGTATGGAGGTTCCTCAAAAAATTAAAAAGAGAATTACCATATAATCCAGTAATTCCACTACTGGGTATTTACCCAGAGAATATGAACACACTACTTCGAGAAGATATATGCACCCTTATGTTTAGTGCAGCATTATTTACAATAGCCAAATTACGGAAGCAGCCCACGTGCCAATCGATAGATGAATGGATAAAGATGTGGTGTGTGTATGTACGTATATAAAACAGACAATGGTATATCACTCAGCCATAAACAAAGAATGAAATCCTGCCGTTTGCAACAACATGGATGGATCTAGAGAGTATAATGCTAAATGAAATAAGTCAGTCAGAGGAAGCCAAATACCATGTGGTTTCACTCATGTGTGGAATTTAAGAAACAAAGCAAATGAACAAAGAAAAAGACAAACCAAAAAAGAGACTCCTGACTATACAGAACAGACTGAGGAGAGGAGAGGTGAGTGGGGGGATGGGGGAAACAGGTGAAGGGGAGTAAAGAGTACACTTTAGATGATGAGCACTGAGGAATATATAGGAGCTTTTAATCACTATACTGTATACCTGAAACTAATATGACATTATATGTTAACTGTACTAGAATTTTTTTTAAATCCAGGATTTTTTTTAATCTATAAGGAAAAAAACAACTCACTACAAAAAAAATGATCAAAGTCTACAAAGTGGTAATACGTAGAAAAAGAAACCCCCATCACCAATGTTCATGAGAAAGAAAAGCAGAACATCCCCAGGAATCAGAGAAATATAAATCAATACCACAGTAAAATACCTTTACAATCTATCAGACAAGCAACACATAAAAGCCTGATGATGCCATGTTGGGAGAAATGCGGAGCAAGGAGAACCCTCCCATATTGCTGGGAGAGCAATCTGGCAATGTCTACTGAAGTTGATGATGTTTCTGCCCTCAGACCCAGAAATTGCACATCTGCATCTATACCTTTGAGAAGGGATGAGATTAGGGTGAGGTAGAAAGAGACAAACTGTTAACATTTGCTATAAAAAAATCTTTTTTTAAAAGATTTTATTTTGGGGGCATCTGGGTGGCTCAGTTGGTTAAGCATCTGCCTTCGGCTCAGGTCATGGTCTCAGAGTCCTGGGATTGGGCTCATGGCAGGCTCCCTGCTCAGTGGGGAGCCTGCTTCTCCCTCTCCCGCTGCCCCTCTTCCCCTCGTGCTCTCTCTCTCAAATAAATAAATAAAGTCTTAAAAAAAAAAAAAAGATTTTATTTTTAAGTAATCTCTACACCCAACACAGGGCTCCGACTCACAACTCCAAGATCAAGAGTCACATGCTCTACCAACTGAGCCAGCCAGGTGCCCCTATAAAAAAAGCTTTTTAAAATGTGGTACACACACACACACACACACGTACACACACGCACACACACGTACACACACACCCAAGAGAAACTCTTCCACATGCATGCAAAGCATGTGTGCATGCTGAAGCACTGTCTGCAACGTCACAGAGTTAGAAACAACCATAATATCCTTCAAAAGGGCACTTTAAAAGTGAGAAACAACTTTAATGTCCTTGCATTGACTACTATACAGAATGGAACATGGATGAGGCAGAGGTACATCTTTCTCAACAGATTAATCTTATACGTATAACACAGAACACAAAGCCAAGATATCACTGAAAGTTTAAAAACATTTTAAAATATACAGGCTGTCTATGGATACATGTGTGTAAAATATGCAATCATGCATGGTAATAATAAGCATCAAATTTAAATTGAAGCTGGGAAGGGAGAAGGGGAATGGGACTAGGAGGTGCTTTATCTCTCTCTCTCTCTTTTTTACAGGTGGCTGGGAAGATCTAAAGCACATATGGCATAAAGACAGGACAAAATGATAATACACATGCATTTGCTATCTTATTCTCCGTATTTCCTGTTTGCCTGAAATTGTTCATAATAAAAAAATACTGTGTTTTGCACATTTTAAAGATACCAAAGGACATCATCACTTTTCCTAGGGGCCCTCCAAGGCAGCCAGGGCAAATGTTACTCTTATGGACCGATGATGAAGGTGAAGGAGGAGTGGGCAGGCGGGCACACGGTTTACCATCAGAGGGCTCGGAGCCCCTGGGCATCACACTGCGAGGCTCACGCCACTCATTCAGTAATTTATGTAACACAGGGAACTGGAACATGGCGCAATTCAGGGTAGGGTAGGCGGCCGAAGGAGAGGACAGCCTCTTCCCTTCTGGGACAAACCGCAGCCTGAGGAAGGACAATGACATAATTTGATAAAAAGGGAAGAAGACAGGCTGCCCCGGTCATCTGACAGCTTTTCAATGAATCCGTAATTCTTTCGTGGAGAGGCTGATTATTCACTGTGCACCTGCGGAGGAGGAGGAAGTGAGAGAAGTGACCTCCGTTCTGATCACTTCGCCTTCAGAGCACAGCACCCTGGGCCAACAGGATGCTGCAGTCGGGACGCAAGCCTTGAGATCCAGTCCGGGATTGGTCCCTTACATGCTCTGCCTTTCAGCTCTTCTTTCAAACGGAGAAGGTGGACTGCCATCTCAAGGTCAGTGGAATTCTAGAATCTACTTACCCTGTTTTTCAGGATTTGTTTTCCCCTTTCTTTTAAAATCTGAAAGAGCTTCTGCATTTAATATTTGCACATGGTTTTGAGGCTCAGTCCTGGGACATGTCCCAGCTATGTTCTTCCCCCTGGTGACATACACCAAATGCCTAGTAATAGTATTTGGTGTCTGGAAGTCAATAAACACTCCTCCTCCGCCCAGCTCCCCAGCGCCGTCCCCACTCTTGGAGTCTGGGAACTGTTAGGTAGGGGGGTCACATGACTGTAGCTTTAACTAAGCAGCAGGGAATATGCCCCATTCCATCCCTGCAGTCATACATGCTGCAGGGAGGTTGGGGGGGGCAGGGTCCCGACCAACAACTCAGCCCCTGAGGCAGCACTACACGCACATTTTAGGTTAGAAATAAGAAAGAATTTCCTGGCTATAGGAACTGCCAAACCGTAGGGTGGGTAACCAAGGGAGGTTCCAGAATCTCCTCTAGAGATCTTTAGAAACCCGATACAACCTCACATATCAGAGACGATTTTTTGCAATCCTGCCTAGAGACAGAAGGACCTGGTGTCTGATCGGCCCTCCTCCCAGGCACCCGATCCACCTTCTTGCCTTGCCCTACTCTTCTCATTATTATATATGCCTCCTGTAGATCTTACACTTACTGCCAGCCCGCAGGCTTGTTTTCATGTGATTCCTTGCCTCCTCACACCTTTCCTTCTTATTTTATGGAAAGCAGGTCAAAGGTCAGAGTTGCCCAATTACCCACACATAGTTTGGTGGTAGCATCAGATACCCAGGCAAAACAGAGCTAGGATTCCAATCCCAGCCTCAGCGCCAAAGCTGGATGGAAACGGAGAAAATTAGCTGTTGTTAACAATCCGTTGTAAATGAAGACAGGAGCCTAGTAATTGATTTTAAATAGATTTTTAAAAGAATCGTTGGCCCTATTTCATGAAGAATACAGAGTTTCAAAAGTGTTCATTCCAGGGTTGGATTTTTTTTCCCCCTCTCTTCTGGCTTAAACCCCAAATGGCCAAGATCCGAGTCTGAATAAACAGTGTGGGTGGTGACCGTTCTGTGAGGCCCGGTAGAGGATGCAATCACTTTCTTCCTCGGTTCAGCATTAAATCATGTGAAACTGGCCCGATCGTGCCCCAGAACTTCTGCTCAGTACATGGAGGGCCACATAGCGTGTATGCTCTCTCCGGTTTTCAGGGAGGAGAAAAAAATTAATTCTCCCAACTGCGAATGTTTAATTATGTCTAAAGTTCATTGACCCCACAGACGGCTGTCAGATGATCTTGTGAAGGCCTGTAAAGGCATCCCAGGAATGCAGTGATGTGGGCAGAAACCGAGTGGATTCATGCCACCGAATGCTTGCAACAGGACGGGATCAGCGGCAGTCCAGAAAGGCTGCAGTGAAAACAGGGCTTCAGGATAATCAGTAATTTAATCTCACCTACGCATTTCTAGGCCTTCAAAAGTGAGGGTTATAAATCAGAATCTCGGGAAAGATCCCACAGGGAGGGGGCCCGTGACGGCGGGTGAAGTAATTCTGTTTGCTGGTTGCGGCCTCAGCCGGCTGGGGAGACAGGCATTCGCAATGTTTTTCCCCCGTTGTAGAGGTAATGCTTTCTGACTTCCCAGCTACCGACATGAAAAGAAAATGACGATGAAGCAATCCCATTCATAAATACACCGTGGGGCTCGGGGAGACGGCAGCGTCTCTGTTTATTTAGATGGTTTTGATAGAGTGCGGCCCTCGAGTGTGCACACAGCGACTGTATGTCTTTGTCAAAAAATGCCCTACAGCGTGTTCCTCGTCCACAAGGGCTGGACAGCCCCCTCCGGGCTAACGGAGGGGAAGGGGACAAGCCAGGTGACCGTCCGGACGGTCTCCCTCTTGTAGTCTCTGTCCGGGGCACAGGCCTGGCTCCTGGCCCCCAGGCAATGGTGAAAGCCAGCAGTGGGAACCATTCGGAGACAGGATGGTTTGGGCTTCTTGGAAAGGGGAGGCCGGGGCCCCAGGGGACGCTGCGGCCAGGTGGCCAGCTCTGGGGGCTCTCCTACTTAGAGGGAGGCAGTAAGAAATATTCGGGCGTGGTGCTTCCTAAGATTAAAATGACCTATTAGGGGTCCAATATTATTTTTCTTTGAGTCGCTTTCGCACCAAACAGGGTCTATCAGTCAAAATACTATGCTTTCAGTGGGGAAAATGTCACAACCACAACCAAGCTGCATTCTCTCTGGCATCTTTATCGTTGTAAGTATAGAGAATGTGTGGCCAAAATTTCACCAACAATTCTGCTCCTCTGATGGAAGCAGAATGGAAAGAGTCTCACTTGTTTCATTTGTAGACTAACCTGAAATTCTTGGGTCCTTTACCAAAATCTGCCACTTCGCTTTTGAATGCACAGTGTGGGTCTGCGTTCAATTCATGTTAAACCAATAGATATTTGGCAAACACAAATAATGGGGTAGGCGCTAGTGGCGATCAAAAAATCCAAAAGGCATGAACCCTGCCCTCAAACAGGCCAGAAACGAAGAGGCAGACATTAATCCTGGGAGGGCTCAGGAAACTTCCTGCATGCAGTCTTCCCAGGGCGTGGTGGCATTTGACCTCAAGTTTTACCAAAAGCTCCATGTCCACTTGTACATTGTGGCATTGTGGAGAGGACAGAGAGAGAACTGACACTGAGTCATGCGTATTCATGGTTGGGTTCTGTAATTTTACCTTGTTTTTAATCCATCTGACATTTGAGAGGTCTCCTGTCAAGACCCCTTCTTTAAGGCCCATACCATTTCATGCTCCTTTGGTCAGTGAACAGTTAGTAAAAAAGGAAAAAGAATTTCTTCTGTCTTCCCACCCTAAAGAAGGAAGCCTTCCTTCAAATCTTTAAACATTTTCTAGAAATATGATTTCCCTGTAACTACAGAGGAAATATATGCTTCCAGATAAAGAAATTTGGACGCGAAGTAATATCCTAAATCACTTCCACCTTTTGGATACTACAATTTATAAAATTCCATGAAGGAAATGACTCTTACTTCTCATGAAGTTCCCACTGGGAAGTCGCTGTGAGCCATGGTTATGAAAGCGATATCCTCTTGCTGGTCCCAATTCCTTCCCTTTGTCGGGGGCCTTCACCGTCTTTGAACCACACAGCAATTTAATTATTTCTCGTCCGTAGTAGGTGTTGCAGTCCACCTCGTCAGGTGACTCTCAGAGTATATGTCTCTGTTACATTTTAAGTTCATGGACATTAGGGACTGTTTTATTCACCTTTGTATTTCCCCAGAGTGTCTATAACATAATTAGTGTTCACAGAACCAATGAGTAAATAAATATCATGGAGATGTCTATGGCAGGGGTTGGAAAACTTTTTCAGTAAAGGGCCAGATAGCAAATATTTTAAGATATATGGTTTCTATCCTAACTATTCAACTCTGCTGCTATTATAGGAAAACAGCCACAGACAATCCATAAACAAATAGGCATGGCTCTGTTCCAATAACACTTTATTTACAAAAATAAGTGGCAAGCCAGATTTGGTCCACAGGGCATGGTTTTTGGACCCCTGATCTATGGTGTTTATCTCTGCCATAAACCTTAGTATATTCTTTAAATTTTCATATGTTCCCTGTGATTATCAGTAATTAAAGTGCAGAAAATGTAAATATTTAAGAGTTGTTTTGGAGCTCCACATTAATGAATCCACTTAAAAAAAAAAAAAACAGGAACGTACATACAGAAATTAGCTGCTACTCCAAGTATATTTCATGGTCCCTTATTTTGTTTATTAAATGCCTTTAAAAGGAACAATTCTTATCCCTCAAAAATGGGGTAGTAGTTTTGCCACTGACCTCATCATTATTGAGTAAACTTGATATTAAGATCTCAGAGTTACTGGGTGAAGAGTCTGGTGCTGGGGCATGGTGAACTTGACACTTTCCTGGAAAGGGGGAATAAATGCACCCCCCTCGTTCCCGCTCTCTACCAGATCATTTGATCTAATTTTCCTGCCAAAGGTTATTAATGCAGAAGATATATCCTCCTTTCTCTTGATGACCCTCTGGAAAACACCCAGCTACAAAGAGCACAATAGAATTTCAAAAGCCCAGCAAACACACAGAGAAGTAAAGGGTAGCTACGAGAATATGATGAAAACAAGATGTCCCAGGCTGATCACCCTGACCTGGTTTGAGAGTGCCCCACCCACCCTTATTCTTTCCCTCACTGTCCGGCTACCTTTGTGTAAAATACAATTCTTTAAAAAGGCGCTGGATCTGAACTGTGGTGGGAACTCAAAGGATACAAAGGCAGAAGGTCGACTGCTTGGTTTGGAAAAATTCAACCAGTTGTTTTCAAGGTATGAGAAAATACACCTCAAACAACCTACAAACGAGTACCCACAGACATTTTTTGAGATGAACTACTCTAAGGTGTGGATCTTGAAACTGTGTCCATCATCCCCAGGGTATCATGAAACAGTTCTAGAGATTTCTTGTAAGAAAGAAAAAAAAAAATGAAGTTTGAGCCTTTCCAAGCCTCTCCTCAGCACCTGCACCAGGTTCAAAAAATCAGAAGGATTCTGCGCCTTAAGAAAATGAGAAACCACTGATTCGCAAATAGAATAGGAAACACTGACTGCAAATAGAAGGTACGCTTGGGGGCTCAAAAGACCTGAGTTCAAATCTACCAATTCAACCTATGTGACTTGAGGCAAATTATCTGACTTTAATGTAGCTTGTCCTTTTTAAACACAGGGCTAATATATAATATTATATATATATAATATATAATTAAGGAGAAATGTGTAAAACAGAGGACATACAGTGTATGGCCTAATTTATTTCACCGAATGTTAAAATTTCACATGCTCATGGTAGAGCAGAAAACGAATATGCCATAGATTCTGAGCACAAAGAGCAAGTGACCGTCCTTTACTGCTTTTTCCGCAATACTAGCACACAACCATCCCCAGTTCCTCTCCTCCGTTTATTCAATTTCCTACCCTTCTAGTCTTGCCTTCTCGGTCACTCCTCACGGCAACATACCCTCCTCCTCCCTGCGACAAAACATGGAGGCCATTCTCACCGTTATGTGGAACAGAGCTCCAGGCAAGAGCGTCATGTACCTGAAGGGATATTATTTACACGGACTTCTTTCATATTTCATAAAATTTCACACTGCTTATATCCCGTGTGGCCCTGGGATACAGGAGTCTTCTTGCCATCTTGGTTGGGGATTAGATGTATGAGAATCCAGACAGGAGTTCAGAGGGGGATCATGTGGAGTAGACACCAAGAGAGAAGTATAAAGCTGGGGGGGACTGTGACATGTCCAACGAGGCTGTTTACAATACTTAGGACAACTTCCTCCATCTCAGTTACAATGGTCCAGGTGACATTCCCCATGGGAAAAGTCACTGACCATGAAGTGTAAATGAACCAGCCACCAGCTGGGAAGGTTGTATGAGCAGCAGAGACAAGGCCCAGGAGTGAAGAGCAGAACTCATTACTCATGATCCTCTCTTGCTTCCACCCTGAGAACCTGCCATAAGGTTGCAGAACACCTGATCTTTATTTCCTTTGAATCAACCGCTTGGGCTGTGCCCACAGGACACAAACTAATGACCGAAGAGAAAAAAATAATGCATACATCACAGGACGTGTTTGACAAATGTGAAGTTCAACCTAGCATTGAGAGAGAGATGCTCTTAATCTCCTCTGAGGCTCCATGAGAACATGATCTGCTTCCTTCTTCTGGTTTCCAGCTTCTTTAATACCAAAAACTTCTCCTTGAAATGCGAGATCTTTGAAGAGTCCATCTCGAGATTTCCAGGGGGTTCATTTAAGCCAAGTAAGTGGGTTCCTCTGATTAGTGTGCCTAGAACAATACAGGTAAAAATGTCTTTTAAATCACTCATTCAAAAGTTAGCTGCTAAGGAATGCTACTTCGGCTTCAGGAAACAGGCCCATATGAGTTTCCTCCATCAGCCCCTGACAGCATTCTGGGCAAAGCAAACAGAAAATCTCGAGGAAAAAAAGAAACTCTCAGAGCCCACGCTGGGCCCCTTCGCATTCCTTTTTTAAGCATTACAAGCCTGATGCTAGGCCACAGATGCAGCTTTTGGAGGTCAGAGGCAGTAGGCGGATGTTTTCCCTTAAGTCCGTTGTCTCTCCCTCAATCTGTTTATAGCTGCCTCCCTGTCAGCCTGCACCTCCAGTCCTCACTAAATGCACATCCTAAAGGCTTCTGCCCACCACACACGAACGGGCATTTTTCGGTACTTTGTTCTCTCTTCTAGAAGGAGGAATGCACCCCACTTGCCAGGTAACCCCTGATAACCCATTTCCGGGGTGTTCCTCAGCCATCTTCAAGAAATACTGTAGGAAAAACCCCTGTACAGGGCTTATGTCCCCAGAGGTGTGTGGCATCAGAAAGGGTCTTGTTCTTCTTAGAAGTAAACAACTGAGGTCACATGATGGGTATTAGCCTCTTAAATCAATTGGGTGTCACTGATGGGCTCCCAGGATGGAAGTCAAGAGTTACTTATTCAAACCGGTGGTTTTATTTTTTGTTTTGTTCTGGGCTTGCAGATGCTCTTCGTACAAGTCAGACCAAGGATCTCCATCTGTAAGTCAATTACAAATTCCACGGCAGGCAAGCCAAGCAATAGATTGCAGAGACTTATCCAAGCTCGCTACAGATTCATCCAGAATATGATCCACCGGAGATGCAGGATAACGTCTGAGGCTATTCCTCATATACAAAAGTGCCACGAAACAAGGGGGTTTCTTGGTGGTGATGGAATAGTTCTGTATTCTGATGGGAGGGGTGGTTACAGGAACCTAGACATGGGGTGAAGTGCACATACAGGCCCACACACCAATGAGTGCATGTGAAACCTGGTGAAATCTGAAGAAGATTCTGGAGATTTCACTCGTGTCAATTTCCTGGTGTTGGTAGGGTGTATCCTCTACCTACATTATACCCGAAGCTCAAGTTAGGCAAGATGCTACCATTGGGGGAAGCCAGATGACGAGTACCTGGGACCTCTCTGTGCTATTTTTGCAACTTCCTGTGAGTCTATATTTATTGCAAAACAAAAAGTTTCAAAAGTGGCATGACCAAGTTAGCACTTGTCCGGCAGTAGCTCGCCCATCTTAACCTAATTGTATTTGAAGGTCTAGGCTGCTGCTTTTTTCTACTCACTGTACTTTAAAGTATTTCCTATGACCTTTCTCCAAGAAATGAAGTCAACCTATCTTCTCATCTGTACATCGTGCTCTCTGAATAGGAGGGCTGTGGAGAGGGGCTGCGGAGGGACAACGGGTTCTGAATGGCTCACACCCACTCGCCAGCATCAGGTATCACCACCAGCGTTCTGAGCAGACAGTAGCTTTCAGCTGTTTCATGGGTATTTCTAATGACACAGAGGTTTAAAGAGTAATCAGGTCCTAGCACCAAGAGGCAAACACAGAGATGAGGCCATTGGCTAAGGAACAGGGAGGAGAGAAGAGTCTAAGTCAGGCCAAGACCTGGCTCTTTTCTTCTGTCTCCACAAGCTTCTCCCAGGACTTTCTCGTGGCTCTGCCTCATCTTACAAGCCTGGAGCCAAAGCAAGATCCCCTGTGACACTCTATTCCAAACGTGTCTTCCCCCTGCCCTAGCTACCTGGCATTATCCTTTTGGTTGTCTACCATCACCTTACCTTTGGCTTTACTCATTTATCAGCTCTATCTCTGCATTCACATATGAGCTCCAGGAGCAGCTTGTCCCCTCTGTTCACCAGCATATCCCTAACACTGAGGACAGTGAGGTAACTATTTACTGACTGAATGAGAAAATGAGTAACACATCTCTAAAACAATGGCCATTAGACCATGGAAATTCTCAAACAGATCATTATTAAATGACACAGAGCCTTCATTAACAATCATTCAGGCTGTTTTGCGTATGCCAAGGTCATTTTACATTTGGCTAAGAGAGGAAACATGACAAAAATCTGAGTGGTGGTTTTTAGTGCTAGCAGCGGAGTTCAAGAGCTATGGGAATCCCAATGGAAAGACGTGATTTCTGTTGAATTTTCTGTTTCAGGCGGAAAGAGACCAGTAGTGGGTGAGGAGATAGATGGGGAGACAGGAATAAGCGTCTATCTGAATACACACACATACACACACACACACAGAGACATGCCCACATGCACTTTCTCATTTCCAAAGATGTAATGGGATCTTGATGCTTCCTTTACCCTTGTAAGTCAGCCTGTAATGAATGGGGAGTCCCCTGGCAGTGGACAGAAAAGCACCAGGGAGACAGGTATGGTGGGATTAGGTGGCACAGGTAGGCAGAAAGAACACAGAAGGAGCCCCGGTGAGACACCGAGAGCGTCCCGCATGGTGTCACCAGCTCCACTGTGTGGGCTCGTAAGGGTCGTGAGAGCTCAGGAGTGAGGGCTGCCCGGTCATCAAATCATCAGTCTGGAGCGGTCTTCCCTGGAACAAAGTCACATCACTGTTCAAAACAGGAAAGGCTTTGGACAACCCACCATGCTCAAGATGTCAGAAGAAAACTTTTAGTGGGTTATGTTTTTAGGTGTGGTGAAATGTTTTAAGTAAATGATGTGCTTTAGTGAGGAAAAAAAGAACCTTCCCCAAAAGACCCTTAAAAGCATGGGAATAAGAAGCAAGGAGGCCAACAACCCCCTAACTTTAAAAGTATACTTGGAGCTGAGCAGCCTGAAGTTAGTCTTTTAATACCAAAGTCAGCCTGTGCTGACTGACTCCCCTTCATTTCACGCTTCTCTTAAAAGAAAACAGGCCAGGCTGTTTCAGTAAATAACAAAAGGTCAGAGAAATGCTACTCACAACATGAGCAAAATAACGGTGCAACCTGCCAAAATGTTTCCTAAGGCCTCATAGGCAGAAAAATCCAGTGGTGAACTAGTCCACAGACCTGACTGGTGAGAAGAAAAGGTTCATCCAGTAAAATCTGCCACAAGGTCTCCAGCTCATGTCTCACCCATGAGAAACGAAAATAGAGATTATGCCATAAGGGTCCAGCCAACATCTCAATTCCACGTCCCTCATAAAGAAGCAGGTTGCCTACGTGTGTAGTTTGTTTTTTCAGGTTTCTCTTCTTAGATTATATTTTGACTTTGGAGCCAAGTGTCGAAATGGTGGTCAAAACACTACGCTTTTACTCAAAAGCAAAGCTCAGACTAAATTTGGTTAAATCCCCTCCTGAATGAAACTTCCGACTGGTTTCACTCCAACCACCTGAGGTTGGGCACCATACATTCATTTTATCTTCAGAATTTCTCTGAGGTTAACAGGATGCAAATACCATTATAAGAGCTTGAGAGAGAGAAAGAAATACATTCAAGGCAGAAGCCAAGACCCTTTGCCCTCAGGATATTGCCTCAGTTGATTCTGTGTCAGTAATCTGCTGGGGTGTTTGTCTTGCCAGGGTATGCCTACTCTTAGCCTTGTAGACAACACCATACTTGAAGCCTTGTCACCAGACTTGTTGCAAAGACTGGATCTCATTCATCTCTTGGATGAGAACTTCCATGGGAACTTGTAAGTGGTCAACGCTCAGCACATTCAGTGGGTGAAGTCAAAAGTATCCATATTCTACACCATTCCTGGTTTAAACCCATAAAGCAGCTTTTTGCAATATACATCCCATAAAATCCTAGTCTGACGAGATGTTACTTGGGTGCAAAATAATTCTGATTCCATGATGAGTACGTTTTCGAAAGGCTTCTACAATTATTTACATTCCCCCATTTCAGAATCATAATGCACATGCACATATGAAAGCTTCTGAGAAGTCCTGCAGAAAAGGAACCTGTCTAGGTCAGCATGCCCCAAATGATTTTCAGAAACTTTTTCTCAGTTAATACCAATTACTGTCCTGAGGAACTAGTGTTTTGCAGAGGACATGTTGGGGAATGCTTCCTTAGAGTAATTTCTGATTCATGGCTAATCTTTTCTAATCTGTCATTAAGTCTGATTGATTCTTCCTTCATGATATATTATTGTGGTCGATACTGCCCATTTAATACCCTACTGTTAGTTTCTTATTCTTTAACCTATAGCTTCATAATATCACGGGCTCACACAAGGTCAGGTCTGGAAGTGCTCTTAGAAATAATCATAAAGTAAAGGTCAACCCCTGAATTTAACAGAGTTGTTAACCAATGCGTCCGCGGTGAAGGTACTAGCTTAAGATGTCACAGTACAATACGCTTAGTTCCCTAAAGGCAAGGGTTCTGTCAAGCACTTATGCTCTGTTTCCCCATCCACACCGTGGACAGGAATTACAACAGCTGGCCCCAAGTGGGAAGGAGGAGGGAGGAGATGCCAATGGAAGCCACAGAAAGCCATACACATGCACGTCCGTCCTCTCTCTTAGCTCCTGAACAGCTCTGTGGGTCAGGTATTTACATGACAAGGAAGCTGAAGACCACACAGTAAGCAAATCACTGTGCCAGGATTTGAGCCAAGAACAGTCTGACTCCAAAACACATACTCCTACCAGTGCATTCTATTCCCTTCACAGACAGGCCCTCAGTAGGGGCATGTTGAATCACATATCAAACCAGGAATCTGCATATGTGAAGTTAGAGGCAGAGACTATGGGCACTACTGCAAGGAAGAACACAAAGGTAGCCTTCGCTTCTCATTAAAATATTCCATCACTTGTGAATGTGAAGAAGAGAGTAAATTTTTGAATTCACTATTAATGAAATGAAAAAACTTTAACCGATGAAAATGGAATCAAGTCAAAATAAGGGGAACTAAACTCTGGTATTATTGAACAGCACAGATAACGTATTTGCAAAGTTGTGCACGACCGTTCAATGTTAGAATGGATTGGTTTCTCCCGTCAAGTGCTGACTCACTTCGGTTATGCCTCATGAAATCCACGGTGGGCACAAGTCCCACTTGTATGATGATTGTGGTGACGGTGGCCGTGTATTTTCATTTTATACACCAAGACATCGACTACTCAAAAATGCTGTAGTTCTGATGGGGGAAAGGAGGCCTTCTTCACATACAATCAACTCATAAACTACCAAGAGTGTTCTTTTTCATATTCACTTGTCAGGAATCCAAATTTAAAAATTCAGACTTCTTTATTTGCATTTTTGAGATATTTTGAACACTAATAAGTAATTCTTTCCACTTACTGGTGGAAGTACTGTCTTTTGGAGAATTTCTGAAGCAACACGTGGTTCCTAAGTCCAAGTAAAATATTAAAAATGGCAGCAGGGGCACCTGGCTGGCTCAGTCGGTTAAACGTCTGACTCTTGGTTTCAGCTCAGGTCATGATCTCAGGGTTGTGGGACTGAGTCCCATGTCAGGCTCTGTGCTCAGCGTGGAGTCTGCTTGAGATACTCTCTCCCGCTCCCTCTGCCCCTCCCACTTGTGCTGTCTTCTCTCTCTCAAATAAATAAATCTTTAAAAAAAAACCCACTCAATTAGAGAAAGACACGTATCATA
>NC_138381.1:12064685-12173069 GCF_054177405.1 Leptonychotes weddellii | reverse complement strand
CACAACAGCAATAAACTAACAACAAATAATAATGGTCACAAACCCACAAGTAATCAAATTAAATAAAATACTGGCCTGGGAAGATTTATATTTCTCTTTATAATAATTACTGTGCAACTCAGCTTATGGATAATATGAAGTTTCAATATTCGTAGAAGGAGAAAATTTTAATTTCAATATTTAAGTCAAGCATAACTGTGTAACCTTAAGGAAAAAAAATGACCAAGAAAAATATTTTATATTTGAATGCTGAGACAAATTTTTCAGCCAGTACTAGGTAGTGAATTTTAGCGTTAGGTTTATCATCTGGAAATTAAAAACAAAAGCAAGTCATGAACAATTTATCTCTCCACCAATCTCTTACTCCTCAAATATGAGTGATGCTCATTTTCCTCATACCTCAAAAAAGACACCAATGAGATTGTCATTCACTGAGCTTTTGAGATACAATGAAGAAGCGGAAATTTACAAGGAAACAGAATTGTAAAATCTTGACCATTCCTGTCATGGCTGAAGGACAGAAAAAGCGACTTTCAAGTGAACTGACAACACCTGCTTAACTGTATCATCTGCTTCATTAACATTCCAACCTCCCTTTATGGATTCAGGTTCTACCTATGCCCTCCTGTGCTAGCGGGAGAGCTCTCTGATTGGCCACTGCTTCCCTCTGTCCCATATCCAAATGAATGGGTAGGGTCAGTCCTGCAGAGGGTCTGCATAGAGAAATCCTGCACAGAGGAATCTGTCAGACCTAGACCCAGACTAGAACAGGGAGCAGGCACAAATTGAGAAGGAAGCAGAAGAAGCTAAACAGCTTCCTAGCAACTGTGTTTCAAATCTGATTTTTTTAAGTGAATGCACAGACAGCAGATACCAATTCTAGAAACAAAACCGTATTTTAACGGTAAATAGAATTATTCCTGGGCTGAGTACAGTTTGGATTTGTTCCTTGTTTCCCTCACCGTGACAGAAAAAACAAGAGCCGCCATTTCCACGGGGTTCGGGGCGTGCTGGGCACTGTTGTAAGCAAGCACTTGCTTCATATTAAACGCACAACAGCGCTTAGAAGGAAGGTGCTGTTATAATTGGCGCTCTGCAGATACGGAAGAGGCAGCATCAAAAACCAGGCAGCAAAGGGCAGAGCTGAGGTCAGAATCCAGGCAGGCCGCTGGGGCCCACGCTGCTAAGACCTGACACCTTATGGCCTATTGTGAAGTTAGCGGGGTTTACTACTGTGACATGCTTGGATAAGACATAAATTTCAAGTAGTCACTAATCACTTCCCATATAAGAATACATTCAAAGCAGTTAATAGTCACTTGCCATGTAAGAATATCTTTCGATATTCCGAAAAGGGTTAAAATATTCTGTGGTCCTACCTCTCTATCACTTGCCTGGGGCCACTGCCTCACTGGACAGGCCTCCCGAAGGAGATTTCTGAGGGCCAGTTCAAAACCTCAGTGACGGGGCAAACCCCCTCCTGAAGAACATCAGCTGTGTACACTGTAAATTTGGGGAGAAAGTATTTGAGGTGGTCGTTAGAGACTTCTGTTACAACAACTGGATGACCCCCTTTCCATTCTAGATAGGAATAACTGAATAATTTAATTGCTGGAGTTAAAGGCTTGTCTGTTTTTAGGAAAATGAGATTTTTATTTGGGATTCCCCAGTATATTAGAAAGATTTTTCTTAGTATAATTGTGGGCAAGAAGGAAATAATACACATATTTGTGGCTATGAGCAGCTAACCAGAAGGAAAAAAAAAAAAAAAAAGGAAAGAAACTGTCCGGACTTGCACGGTTCCAAAAACTGCTGAATGTTTTCTTTTTTTTTTCCACCCAACTAAGCATTTCTTTCTTATCGAGGAGGCTTCATTTCCCACCTGTGTCTTTTAGGTTCTTGAAATACATATAAAGTTAGTGTTTATTTTCCACCCACTGAAAGCTTGTTTAAGTTATTCTTTCTCTGGGCTTTACTTTTAGGAGTCACAATTTGCTTGGCAAGCTTCGGCGTCAGAGAAAGCTTCCTTTTATGTACAGCAAACTCCTGACTATTTAGAATGTTTGCTTGGGAGATAAAGGGATGCCTGGTGGTTTTTCTGCTTTATAACAATTACAATGTACAACATGATCAGACAAAAACTAAAATGTGCTCAAAATGAATTCCACCTTCCCTTGGCAAGCAGTGTGATCATGATCATCGATGCCAGTTTTTTCATACTCCAGTGTTGTTTAAAACTTCCAAATGTTTGTATCCTAAGTTAATACATATATTTCAAATACGGGTTGTGGAAAAGATGCCGTATGTAGCCGTCCAAACCTTGGCGTTGGACTGTCCTCATCCTTCACACTGAGTGTTAGGGTTCAGTAAGCCAAGATCGGCTCTTCGAGCTGGTGACCAGGGGCGCCATCCTGACAGCGCGCACGCAGCACATTCCCCGGACCTCAGCACAAACCATCCGACGGGCACAAGCGCACCGTGAGGCATGAGGGCTTCTGAAGGTCACACAAGCGCACGTGAAAGGCAGAGAGGCAGGACGCAACACTATTAACCTGGGCCCTGCCTGTCCCTGGATCGGGCTGGGGACCCCGCTGTTGAGTGTGGAGAACTGAAGAGCATGCGGTTGCAAGCTTGATTCCTCTTACAGGCATTTAGAAGAATCAAGTGACACGCAGCAGGAAGGTCTCCTCTGATCCCTGCCTTCAGGCAGTTAATGTCATTTCCCCCACTTTACTGGGGCACAGTGAAGGTCCAAAAGAGCTGAGTGACACAGAGCAGTGCAGGTCACCTTTTCCCGCTCCATAAATTACAGGTGACTCTTTTCTGGAGAGTATGTTACTGGTCACACATGAAACAGAACGGCAGTGTGGATGGCTGTATCCAGACCACTGCTTCTAATAAACAGACCAAACTCAGCCATGCTGAGGGAGCAGAGCCCCCTTTTCCTGCTCTCCCAGAACTGGGACTGGACCCCAGGAGGACAACAGCACCAAAACCTCAAGGGACAAGACTCTCTGCGCTTCTAATTGGAAGCAGACTCCCCACTAAGCGCAGAGTCCCATGTGGGGCTCAATCCCAGGACACTGAATCATGACCTGAGCCAAAACCAAGAGTCAGACACTTAACCCGCTGAGCCACCCAGGTGCCCCAGAAGGAACTCTGTTCTTATTTGGGGGGATTTCACAAAACATCTTTTTAAAAACATTAACATTCTGGGGCACCTGGGTGGCTCAGTCGTTGGGCGTCTGCCTTCGGCTCAGGTCATGATCCCAGGGTCCTGGGATGGAGCCCCACGTCGGGCTCCCTGCTCGGCCGGAAGCCTGCTTCTCCCTCTCCCACTCCCCCTGCTTGTGTTCCCTCTCTCGCTGTGTCTCTCTCTGTCAAATAAATAAATAAAATCTTAAAAAAAAAAAATTAACATTCTGAAAACTAAATCCAACAGCAATGGAATGTACTGAAACAGACTGATGGCTGATATCCCAATCTACAAGTCCTTTAAGGAGGAAAAGAACTTAAGCAGATGGTTAATTAATCAAATGTATTTGATGGGACAAAGATAATCAGTAACCTCATTCTGTCTGAGATGTAGTTCAGTTTGAAAATACTATGAAAATGCTGTTGTCGTGCATCTGTTGAATGCTGAGGCTTGCCAGCTGTAGCATTCCAGCCAAGAAATGACCCTGTTTTGTGACCACTTAAGAAACCAAGAAATTAAGGAGTCAAGTGGTACCTTACTCAAGGGCCTTGTCTATGAAGGTGATGGATCACAAATTCCTCTCACCTTTTTCCTCCATGTCCAGTACCCCACATTTGTGAGCTGGCTCAGTTGGCCTGGATGAGCGGTATGTAGTTAGGGGACAGGGGTCCGTTTATAGCTAAAGGTCACAAAATAGGGCGACCAACCTTCCCATCCCACATGGAGCCTGTCCCCAGGTCTTGAGCATCTTCTGTAGCAGGCTTAACCAGCCACAGAATAAGTGAAGTAAATAACAGTTATGCTCAACATCCATTAAAACCAAATACCTGTCCACTAAACAAGACTGACCCAGGAAACCCTCTATCCAGATGGTGTTCACCAGTCTACACAAAATAGGAAAAATTAGGGGAGGTAGTGGGGTTTTTTTTAAGTTAAATTCATTCCATTTTAAAATAGTGTAATTTACTCTGAGATTGTTTTTCCTACTTTTTTGGTGTTAAATGTTCTTTAGTCACCAAGGAGAGTAAATAGTAGCGAATTTCTTAATATCCTAACCCGGTGAAGTAAGAAGTTAACATCTCTATATTAGTCCTTAGAGTTTAAAAAAGAGAGAGAAGGGAGGAAGGAAAGAAGGAAGGAAGGAAGGAAGGAAGGAAGGAAGGAAGGAAGGAAGGAACGGCGGGCAGGGGAGGGGAGGAGGAATGGAGGGGGAAGGGAGGGAGGGAGGGAGGGAGGAAGGAAGGAAGAAAGAGAGAAAGGAAAGGAAAGGAAGGAAGGAAGGAAGGAAGGAAGGAAGGAAGGAAGGAAGGAAGGGATGGAGGGAAGGAAGGAAACAAAAGTTTTGAAATCCAAAAGTTTGACTAGCACTGCCTTAGAAGAAATTACCTGCTGTTAAAAACTCATAAAGAGTAGAAACCCACATGGGTATTGTTCCATGTGACTGAACATTTCCTAATAAGAGACAAAGTTTCATTTCAATATGTAATACAAACAGATTTCAAGTTGTACTAATAAACCAAGTTTCCAAACGGTGCCACAAAAGTATGCTGCCATCCAAAAACAAATGCAATGTAGATTCTACAGTACTCTACAAACATACATTATACTGTCATCCTTCAAATGGCAGAAAGCATTTTAATTAAAACAAGGCAATACACCCAGCAGACATCGGCATAATAATAAAGAACGAAAACACTGTTTACTGGTTTTCCATGCCTAGATCCTATCTACAGAAGCTACACACAAATATTGATTCTGCATCTGAGGATGGATGACAGAGGATTTAACCATTCAGTTAACCAGGAAGAACTCAGGGGTTATCAGCCTTGGCAGCAGGTGACAGAGGCTGGGAAGTGGAAGAAAAGAGAGGAGTCAGAAGCGCTAATGTTCTTGTTTTTAATGGATAATTAAGTGGTGCTCTCTAAAGTTAACAGAATAAGAAATGAAGTGTCAAGAATTTGTTTGAAATTTCTGTAGAGTCCTTTAAGGGGAGGGGCTGAGAAGACCAACATAACCACAGGGAAGAAGCTCAAGGCAGAGATGGGGCTGCATAAGGGAGAGAAACCTGCTTTGCCCTAGAACAAACAAAGTCAGCAAAGCCAAGTGTTTATCAGTTGGGCAACAATGGTGTTCTGGGTTGAATCGTGTCCCTCCAAAAGATATGTTCCAGTGAATGTGACCTTTGTGGGAATTGGGGCCTTTGCAGTCACCAAGTTGAGATGAGGTCATTGGGTGGGATGTCATCCAATATGGCTGGTGTTCTCCAAAGAAGAGGGAAATGCCCTGTGAAGACGCGGACACTTTGGGAGAGCTGCGTGGGACAACAGAGATAGGGACTGGCGTGATGACCTACAGGGCCAAGGAATGCCAGAGATGGGCAGCCACCACCAGAAGCTGGGAGAGGCAAGGTAAGTCCTCCCCTGGAGCTTCAGATGGAGCCTTCTCTGCAAGAGAAGATGTTTCTATTGCTTGGAAGCACCCAGTCTATGGTACTTTGTTACCTCAACCCCAAGAGACTAGTACACGCATATTATTTAAAGATATGAAGGTAATCATCCAAAAGGACTTTGAAAAAGGGTGGGAGGGTTGGCTGTTGCCTCTGGGAAGCGGGCCGGGGGAGGAAAGAGGAGCAACGCAAGGGCCACTATTTTTCACTAAACGCCTTCCGGACAATTTGGCTTTTCGCCATACACATGTGCTACTTTGATCTTAAAAAAGTATAAAGAAAATACCCATGTGATGTCATCAGAGCAGCCTGGTCAGCTTTCTCCCAAGCCAATGCTACACCCTGCGGACTGATGACCACCTTCTCTACCCGGGCCCCCCGGCCCCGCCTCCTCCACTCCAGAGGACAGCCCCCTGGACCCTGTCCCCCTCTCAGGGAAAGCTGGAGCCTAGCCCGAGCCCGGAGGGCCTGAGCTGGGGCGGCTCAGCGGCTGAACGTCTGTGCTCACACGCCTACGGGCCGCGTCCCAAAATCAAACCCAGAGTAGTTTTAGACTTCGGGTGGGTTTGTATCATCGATGATGGTAATTCTTCCTAGTGATTCAGATGATTGAGAATCCTCTGAAAACAGAGGATGTCACAGAGCCTGTCACTGGCTTCTTCTGTAGATTAAGCTGCAAAACAGTGTCTGACAAAGATTTCAGTGATTAGGTGATGCATTATCTGAAAACCTCACAATAGAGCGTAATCGCAAACGTTTGCTCATCAAATTTTATTTAGCCCACAAAAAAGGAAAGCTAAGTGCTCCCCTGTGGCCTGGATCAAGTATCTTCGATCTGTGGTGCGGGCTGTGTAACTCTCCTGGCTGGAGGAAGTCCCATGCCCTCTGCTCACTCTAAGAAGAATGCTCACATTGAGCCCAGCGGCATGTAAGGCTGCAGCAAAATGTGCTGTCACCTCCCACATGAACAGGCCTATTGATGACTGTGGCGAAACCAGTTCAAGGGCACCAGACCCCGCCCCAGAACGAGGGGACAGTATGATCATGTTCCCAGCGTGCCCCGGGACAGAGAAGCAGACGCAGCACACAAACGCGGTGTGTGTGCACTGAGGGCCTTTTGCTCGGCTCTGTTTGCACGCAGCTCCCTGCGGCAGCTGCGGAGCACCTTGCCCTTGACGCTGAAGCCGTGCCAGGTGGATGAAAACTGAATGAACTGTCTCACAGCTAGCACATGGATGAACAAGCGGGGAGCAGAACAAAGGCGCAGCATTTTATCAGGAGGAGACTCCTGATTGCAGTCGATGCATTGCCCAAGGGGAAACGGTTTGCTTTGATTTTCATCCCAGCCTTCAGTATCCTTGGGTAACACCTCACAGCCACCCAGGGGGTCACCTTCCCACCCCACCTGGATGTCAGACAACCAGACTCAGCAAGTGTTTTCCCCTTCTGTGTTGCAGGTGGTAAGGTCACCCAGACTGGACTTCCAAAGATAGGTGTGAACTGTGCCCACAAGAAAGCAAGTCACAATTCACAAAGCCACCCAATGTGGGGATCTATGTTGAACACAGAAAAGAGAGTGGCTCGATTTTTATTTATGTGACCTTTCATGGAACTCTCCCTCCAGCCCCACAGACAGGAGAGAATGTGGATCCTGTGAACGTGGCCGACTGCATTCAAGTGCACACATCTGCATTCTAATTGTCTCAGTTACCGTTCCCCATAGCTGGCCTTTTCTCCTTTCTTGCTTTTAAAGCATCACCTCTCAACATATCGTGATGAAAACCAAACGCTCAGGCTCAGATGTTCCAGAAACCTGATCTATCAGATGTGCTTTGATCGTGCCTGGCTATTCCTCATCTGCTTTATTCTTGGTCACATTACTACTGCTGTAAACAAATTCTGTCCTATTAATTATGGTAGAAGTCTAGCGAGTCTTTCCCTATAGGACCTAACAAGGGACCGTCTCGTTTTTCTCATTCCATACATACACACACATGCACGCACACGGACACATTCACAGAGCAATGTATCATGTGAGGACACAGGCAGAGTTCCCTAGCAACATAACTAAAAACATGCCAATACCCTTTGGAACTCCAAGTTCTGGATTTATTGTGTAAATTGTTTAACAGGCACATGATTGAGGGCTTCACAACCTCATTTTACCAAAAGAGATCTTAGTCGCCACCATTCCATAGAACTTTCTTACACGACCTCGTATATCTATAAGGAGCTGCCCTGTTCCTGAGCCAGGTTCACCTTGGTCATCAGGCATGCACAACAGCATGGATCCCAAAGGGACAACCAGGCCAGGATGGCCTTAATCCTTAGGAATGAACGCAACACAAGTCCTTAGGGGTCAGATTTATAACTAATGAGGCTCCATGTTATGTAACAAACTCACTAGGGGAAAAAGGGACCATTTCTGAAGATGTCCAGCCAATTGGTTTTGACAATTAAAGAAAGAAAAAATCAAGTGCCCCCATCTCCTCCCATTTCCCTGGCAGATGATGGGGGTTGGTAAAGCAAGAGAAGTAAGAGGAACAATGACTGTATAAATAAGAAGAAATAAAAGGAAAAAAGAAAAATAAACATGGGTTGGATCAGAAATAAAAAAAAAAGTCAAAACAAGCAGAAACGATCTTTTGATAAGAACAGTCTTATATAATACAGCTCCTATAACACGTAAAGCCGCTTTGCACTACAAATCACTTTTCCACAAAGAATTAAAAGAAGCAGATCGAACACAAAAATCAATTAAGGTCTGGAGAAGGGTTCCATTCCCCCTCGAGGGGCTTGTTCTTATCCAAACACTGACTAATGCAGGTACTGTTGGGCTGCCTAGGAGAGGGTATTTTTTATTCTGCCTTGAGCTTGTCTGTTTGGAGAGTGATTTCCCCATTTTAGATTGCAAGGGAAGGTTAAACAGGAGGAGTAGAATGTTCTTCTACTTAGAAAATAATCCAATCCAGGGCGCCTGGGTGGCTCAGTTGGTTAAGCGACTGCCTTCGGCTCAGGTCATGATCCTGGAGTCCCAGGATCGAGTCCCGCATCGGGCTCCCTGCTCGACAGGGAGTCTGCTTCTCCCTCTGACCCTCCTCCCTCTCATGCTCTCTGTATCTCATTCTCTCTGTCTCAAATAAATAAATAAAATCTTAAAAAAAAAAGAAAATAATCCAATCCATCCCAGTGCCTCGGGCTCAAGGGGCCTCCCATTGGTGCCCCAGCTTCCCAGGAGCAATCCCAGCTGTCCCCAGGACCAGCTTCTGGCTTGTGGGTGAGAGCAAACCTCCCGAGAAAAGCACCCACCATGTCCATCTGCTCCCATCAGGAACAAGGCAGACACGGAGAAAACCAGCACAATGCTTGGCCCACAGGAAGCGTTAAGATAAATATTCCCTGAAGAAATGAGGAGCAAGAAACGCATCTCTGACCCAAAATGATAAAACACAAGGAGCCAACACGCTTTGAAACTTACCCAGAAATAGAAACATTTTGGGGCAATAAATAATATTTTTATTGCTGTCTATGCCATTTAAAGAATGTGGTGATAAATTTTCCAGGGGGGGAATATGTCCTACTTTGTCTTACAAAACTGAATTTTGATAATACTGGGTTTGCCTAAAGAAGAAAGCACCTATATTTATTTTCTTTGGAGTAAAAGTCCAAGCACTCTGTACAAAAAGTACAAAAGGAAAATAATCAGAAGTTCTTTCATGTTAAGCTATTTGTTACCAATTAGTTGTTGGTGACCTGGCTGACCAACCTGAGGGTGTATGAATGGGTTTGGGGAAAATCAAACACTGGAGGTAGGGAACTCACACAAGGGTCACAACTCAGCCTCCGGTTCAGAGGAGGGGAGGTTTTTTGACCAAATTAGGCCTTCTTGGACCTCCAGGGCAGCCCTTCTGCATTTCCAGGAACGAGGTGGGTAAGTGACTATTTTGGTCTGTCTGCCCATCTGGTCTCTTGGTAGCTGGTTGGCTCAGCCTCTGGGCTCACGGTCTGGCCAGCGGGTTAGTGGCCTGTGCTCTGACCAGTTGGCCATCCCATTATGCCATGGGCCACTCACTGGAGGCAAGAGGGACCAAACGAGAAAGTCCCCAGAGGGTAGGCAACCAACCACTCATCACCACTTCTCTAGCACAGTTCCTGGCTGTGGGTGCGGAGCATCCTCGTCATTGGAGAAAGGGAAAGTACATCAGAATGTGACAGAGGAACAAACACCAAACTGTTGTCCCAAAATAAAGAACCCATATCAACAGGGAATATAAAAATGTTATTTAGAACTTCTGTTCTCAGATGTTTAATACAAAGGAGAGATTGTTGTGCCAGGGAACAAAGTGATCCAATATTCACAAAGCAGGAATTCTCCTACTGCACGCTTTGTTTCCAAAACACGTAGGAATACAGCAAGATTGCAAGCTGGGGTAAAGAAGCTACTTCTAGAAGTAACAGAGGAGATAACTGACGTCTTTCACAGAGGGGATGAAATCCTCCCAAGAAAATGTCAACATTTCGGGGCATCCGATGTGGATGGTGAAACGACCTGCCCCCAAATATACAGCAGAGGTATGGGTGGTGTGAAGTGAGGGCTGCAAGGGCAAGCTACAGAACATTCTAGTAACATCCCAATGGAACTCAGGAACCTCGAGCATTTTTTCAGTTAACCCGTTGGGCCCAGGGTTCCAGGCAGTCGGGTGTAGTTTTACTTCCACTAGGACCGCTGCCAGAGAGGAACAGGCCGTACTCCTTTATTACATATTTTAAAAACCTGTTTTGTTACCTGCAGGTGAGTCAGGTGGTAAGCAGACTTCTTTGATCAAGGTGGGGGCTGGGGGAGCAGAATGGCGGATGAGTGACCTTTCTCTCTTGAATGCTCACCATATTGAACAGCACTATGGAGCCAAAAGCTCCAACCAGAAAGAAAACCCAAGGGTATCAGTATCTTTCTCTTATGTTCGCATCATTATTTTTACATTTCCACCGGAAACAAGTCACATCACTGTTTATGACCCACTACCCTTTACTGGACCTCGCGTTCCTGGAAGGCAATGCAGTGCAAACAAACACCCTGGGCTTCAGAACCAGGTTCACCCATTATAACCCTGGCTCTGTGATCACTATGGGATCGCAAGTTACTCAATTGCTCGTCAACTCAATTCCCTTACCCATAAAAATTGGAATAAAGTTTCCCATCTTTTAGGATTGCTGCAAATCTCAAGTGTAAAAATGTAAGACAGTGCTCAGCACCCAGTAGGTCCTACCTTTGGTTTCAGGGGCTGTGACTTACTCATTTCTGTATCCCCTATGGCACTGTAGGCTCCCATAAAATTAAACCAACTAGATGTACTATTTCCTCTATTGCTTTTTTCCTCCTAGTTTGTTCTTTGCCTTTGCTCTTCAGCTCGCTCCCTGACAGCATCCTGGCAGGCTTCAGATTAGTCATGACCAACATCTGATATGCCCCACCATAAAACTCACCACTTGTGCTCTGAGCATGATTGTACTAGTGGCGAGGATTGTGACAAAATTAAATATGAGATGGCTTTATTTGCTGTTCCACTGCCTTTCCTACCACTGGAATGGCAAGGGGCCACTGTTAAAACTAAGTACACAAAGGAAATACTGAAAAAGGCAAAGGAGAATTGAAGGAACCAACAGAGATAAAAATCAAGAAATGAAGCCCTAACTTTCAGCTCTGCCTCCAAATTACTGGTGTCTTTGAACAGCCTGCATCATATTAACTATTTTGAAGGAGTTAAATCCTACAGCAACCAGCTAAAATTTTATTTTATTTATTTTTTAAAGATTTTATTTATTTATTTATTTGACAGAGAGAGACACAGCGAGAGAGGGAACACAAGCAGGGGGAGTGGGAGAGGGAGAAGCAGGCTTCCCGCCCAGCAGGGAGCCCGATGAGGGGCTCATCGATCCCAGGACCCTGGGATCATGACCTGGGCCGAAGGCAGACGCGTAACGACTGAGCCACCCAGGCGCCCCAACTAGCCAAAATTTTAATAAACGTGAACAGAAGCTGACATCATAGGAATTTTTAGGGTGATCATCCACTAAAAAACTTACTACTTTGGATTATCCCTCCCCATCTGGTCTATGGGAATGGAGACCCAGCCAGCGATGTATGGCTCTTACAATCAGTACCTACAACCAACCTCTCTTTGCTCCTCGCTCATTTGGTCACAGTGCTTACTGGGCACCTAGCACGTGCACACGTGCAGCACACTGGATCAAAGCCCCTCCGAACGGGAATGGAACAAGGAGGGCACCAGCCGGCAGACACGCGGGGACGGGAGGTGAGACGACTGTTGACTCAGCCGGGGAAAGAATGTCCACAGACGGAAGGCACAGACTCAAGGGGAGCGGCAGAGCTGGGGGGGGGGCGGGGAGTGGGGGTGGCGGCAAGAACGCGCATGCTCACTGATGAGCCGGGGAAAGAAACAAAACTTCAGGATCCGGCAAGGCGCCAGGGTCCTCGAGGGCCTGGGAAGACAGACCCCTGGCAAGTGAGGACTCTGGAGAAGCACCTGTGGCACTCCAGGTGGCTCCGGCGAGGACTCCCCAGCCCTTTCCCTCTCAGATCAAAATAAACAGTGAAGCAATCAAAATGAGCGCTCATGCGCTTCAGCAGAGCACCGAGCTGGGGCTGGGAGCGCCGTGCGGATGGCAAGAGGAATGCAGAGGAAGAGAAGAAAGGCCTTCTGTCCTCCTGCAACTATTATTGCATTTGGAAAGAAATAATAACACCATAAAGGCAGCTCTCAGTAATTAAATGCAAGACACGTTCCTATTGTCCCAGTTGATCTTCACCGTAACCCCGCGGCGGAGGCAAGAATAACCTATCTAAACATTTCTTCCAAGATTATGGAACGAGTTAGAGATGAAGCCAGGGCTAAGAGGTCAGTCGGACCCCAGGATCTGTTTTCTAAGCTTGTATACTCCGCCCATTCTCTCTCTGAAACAACTTCACACACGTGCATGCACGTGGAAGAGCATTTTATCATCTAGGCATGGCGCAGGTCAGTCTCACTGTGACTCAAACCCCTGATAAACCTGGTTACACGAATACAATTTTCTGCCTGGGGAAAAAAATACCATAAACAAAGACAAAAGACAAATGATAAACCAGGGAACTATTTGGAACATAAATCAGAGACAAAAGGCTAACTTTTATCAATACATAAGGAATGCCTATAAATAAATAAGAAAAAACCCAACCAAGCCAAATGAACAGTCAGCTAATATAAAAGAAAATCAAATAGTTCACAGACACATTAAGATATTAAACTTTACTCATAGTAAGAGAAATGCAGAGTAAATGTATTAGGTGTGGTGGACATCAGAACATTTCATCATGCACACACTGCTGAGGGTATGAACAGGTACTCTCATAAATTACTACCCAAAGAATAAGTAGATACATCCGCTATGAAGACAATCTGGTACTATCTATCAAAATTATAAATGCACTTACCCTCTGACCCAAAATTCCAATTCCAGGATTTTATCCTGCAGATAAAACTCTTATGTGTGCAAAATGGTGCCTGTAAAAAGCCAATCTTTGCAGCAATGTTTGTACTAGCAAAAGTCTGAGAACAATCTAAATATCCAACAAAAGCAGACCAATTAAAAAAATTACAGCATAGCCCATAATGGCCTATTATTTAGCCATAAAAGAGAAGAGGAAGCTCTTAATGTATTGATATGGAACAAGCCCCAAGGATTATTGCTAAGTAAACAAAGCAAATTAAAAATGGCAAGCAGAATATGCTCTCACAAATGTAAGAACAAAATTATATACTGCATACATCTATATTTATATGCACCCCCTGGAAAGATATACAAGAGACTTGTAGCAATAGTTGTTTCCAGGGAAGAGTGGGTAGGATACAAAGTTAGGACGGAGACTTCCTTGTCACTGTACGCTTTGTATCGTTTAAATTTAATAATGTGTGTTTATATTACCAACTCAAAGAATAATATACATACATATACACACATATGTATGGATACACACATACATGTATGTATAGATATACACTACATACAAATCAAAATCAAGTGCTAACAGTGACAAAAGATGGCTTCTGACCCAGCCTTGCAACCAGCGGACTAGTGAGAGAAGCTACTTTATCACTCAAAGAAAGTCTGTTTCCTCATCCATAAAATAGGAATAATAACCCTTTGTTTCTCCTGAGGTTTTGAGGAGTAAATGGATAAATATACCTAAAACCCTTAAACCACCTCTTAGCACACGGTAAATGTGTGCAAGAGTCTGTTAATAAGTGCCATCTAAGCTGAGATCAGAAATATCAGTAAGAATCAGGCGAGGAAGAGGGAAGCAGGGGAAGCAGAAGGTACTGCTCAGAAGGAATAGCACGTGCAAAGGTCAGGGGGTAGGAAAACACAGTGGTGCACCTGAGGGTGGGGGAGTAGAGGGGAGTGCCTAGTGTGTGGCCTGGGAGAATGCAGAACAGCAAGAGGCATGGGTAAAGGACTGAGTGTGGGCCAATCAGGCCAGCTTCTCTGTGGGGGATGGGAAACAAATGGAGCATTTCAGGCAGGGGAATTCCGCGATTGGACAGGCTTTCCTAGAAAGCATTCTCTGGCAACAATCTAGAAGACAAGTTGGGAAGAGGCAAAAACTGGGTGGCAGAGACCTCTTGGAGACTGTTGCAGCAACTCAAGAAGAAAGGAGGAGGTTGTGAGGTGAGACTGGTGGAGGGTAGGACAGGAGGAAGGGTGAGCGGGGTTGCAGGTGGAACCAGGGACAATCCCCGGGTTCCAACCTGGCTTACTCGGAGGACTTCGATGCAACTCAGTGAAAAGGAGTTCAGAAACGGAACCAGCTGAGGAGGAGGGAAGATAGTAGGTTAACCTCAGATTGTTGAGGTTCAAAGGTCTCATAGGGAATCCACAGTTAGCTATCGGTGTCTAAGCCTCGGATGAAGGGTTTGGGAAGGAAATACAGCTTTGGGAGGTAGAGGACTATTGGTTAAGGCAGCTGCCACCAAACAGCAATGGTCCCTTTGGTCCAAGGAAGAGACTTTTGAGAAGGTATGTGACCTGTGTGTAATGTGGGTAAGACCCATGCTTCCTCCCTCCTCCCCTCTCTTTTCCCCTCTCTCCCTTCTTCCTTTTCTCCTTTTGTCTTTTCTCTGTCTTCCTTCTTTCCTAAAAATAGAACAAAAGTCCTCACAAGATGGGCGCCTGGGTGGCTCAGTCGTTAGGCATCTGCCTTCAGCTCGGATCATGATCCCAGGGTCCTGGGATCGAGCCCCGCATCGAGCCCCGCATCGAGCCCCGCATCAGGCTCCCTGCTCCGCGGGAAGCCTGCTTCTCCCTCTCCCATTCCCCTGCTTGTGTTCCCTCTCTTGCTGTCTCTCTCTCTCTGTCAAATAAATAAATAAAATATTTTTTTAAAAAGTCCTCACAAGAGGTTTCCGTAAAGCTTTTCACAAAACAACACATTTCTAACCAATCCCAGCTAATCAGTGGCGATGCCTTTATTTTTCCCAACATTCCCGTCCTTCTTCTGCTTCTCTCTTCACTCATAGCTGAAGTCACTAGAAAGTTCTCACTGTGCCAGAGGCTATCTCCACACCATGGGGAACATCCTTGAAGACTGTGTTTCCCCACGGGTCTGTCTCAACAGGGGCACTGTCTAGATGTTTCTTAGAAAGGGCATTCTGTGGTTTTCTCCTGAGGAGGGTCTTTGCAAAACCAACCCTACTTTAAGTCCACCTACCAAAGGGTTTTACCAAGAGATCTTAGAACTGATTTCTCAAAGAGTGAAATACATTTTTTCTAGTTTTAAAAAAAGTCATGTTTAAGCATTTTTTCTAGTTTTTTTTTTTTTAAAGATTTTATTTATTTATTTGAGAGAGAGAGAATGAGAGACAGAGAGCACGAGAGGGAAGAGGGCAGAGGGAGAAGCAGACCCCCCGCCGAGCAGGGAGCCCGATGTGGGACTTGATCCCGGGACTCCAGGATCATGACCTGAGCTGAAGGCAGGTCGCTTAACCAACTGAGCCACCCAGGCGCCCCATTTTTTCTAGTTTTAAAAAAAGTCATGTTTAAGCAAGATTTCTGGAACAATTTAGCCAGGTGAGGTCTGGGGCCAGGATTCAAGAGTGCCAGCTTTGATCTTCACTCACCAAAATGATGCTAAACTTCTCTCAGCTTCAGTTTTCTCTCCTACGAAACAGACCATCTCCAGATCTCCTTCGGGCTCTAAAAATTTGTGAGTCTAGATGTGAGGGAGGACTAAAATTGGTTTCATTACAGTGTGGAGTATTTCAACAATTCAAAACTGTCATTAAACATTCAAGCAACTTCATTTTTAGAGACTGGTTGATTTCCTGGCTGGGCAGTAGAAATATTCCTATTTTATCATTCACAAAGTTTGCTGCAATATTTGCACGTTTGTGCCAAGTATATTTATCCCAAAGGGAAAACCCTATTTCTTTTTTTTTTTTAAACATTTTATTTATTTATTTGACAGAGAGATAGAGAGAGAGAGAGCCCAAGTAGGCAGAGAGGCAGGCAGAGAGGGAGAAGCAGACTCTCCACTGAGCAGGGAGCCCGACGCGGGGCTCGATCCCAGGACCCCGGGATCATGACCCGAGCCGAAGGCAGCTGCTTAACCGACTGAGCCACCCAGGCGCCCCATGGAAAACCCTATTTCTAATGCAGCAGGGGCTTGGTTTTCAAATTTTGTACTCGCCGAAGAAACCATCTCTTTTCATGGCCTGAAGAAACCACAGGCAGGGATTTCCAGGGGAAATAAGATAGCATCCATGCCATGGAGAGTACTCATCTCTAAATATGTAAATTATTAGCTTACCTTTAAAAAATGTAAGATAGAGGGCGCCTGGGTGGCTCAGTTGGTTAAGCAACTGCCTTAGGCTCAGGTCATGATCCTGGAGTGCCAGGATCGAGTCCCGCATCGGGCTCCCTGCTCGGCGGGGAGTCTGCTTCTCCCTCTCCCACTCCCCCCTCTTGTGCTCTGTCTCTAAAATAAATAAATAAAATCTTTAAAAAAAAAAAATGTAAGATAGAAAGTTCGGTCTATTGAGAAATGAACAACGTATTTTCCAATTGGTAGAGATTTTTATAACTTTTGAGAGCAACTAAGGAACATGGGCCAGGAGACCTAATCCAAGTAACAGACTCCTGACCTTTCTCTCCGATAGGGGTCATGGGATCATCTAGATGGATGCAGTTAGCATAGCAAGGCAATAGTCATTACAAATATCCACAAGGATATTTGTAGATATCTACAAATATCTAAAGCTCAATACAAAGAAAAATATCAAGGAGAAGGTGGCCATTTTTCATGTAAAATGACATTTTTTCTATTGTATCTGTCAAAATGTGTTTTCTCTAGAATCCATGTAAAAAGCAATGTATATCAGAGTTTAACTGACTTAAAATACCGTATTTTAAAAAATATCAGGTATGGTACCCTTACAAATCGATGTCTAATTAGATTAGTTAGAAATACATTATTCTGGAAAATAATTTCAGTTGAAATCTGATTTCAGCAATATGCTTTGGTAATCATATAAAGGATAAGATTAGGTATCTTTCAATGTTTACAGCATATAAACTGTCGATAACATAGCAACGTATAAATTTGCTATCTAATTTATTAGAAACCAGATACAGTTCACTGGTGTTTTAAGGGGATAGAGAAAAATGCACAGATAGGTTTCCATCTTTGAAACGGATATATATACATCTAGGTACAAGTATTTTTCTGTTACTTTAAATTGCTCACTCTAGGGGCGCCTGGGTGGCTCAGTTGGTTAAGCGGCTGCCTTCGGCTCAGGTCATGATCCCAGGGTCCTGGGATCGAGTCCCACATCAGGCTCCCTGCCCGGCGGGAAGCCTGCTTCTCCCTCTCCCACTCCCCCTGCTTGTGTTCCTGCTCTCGCGGTCTCTGTCTCTGTCAAATAAATAAATAAAATCTTTAAAAAAAAAAAAATTGCTCACTCTAGCCAACATCACTCAAAATGAGATAAAGGACTAATTAGACCATGAACTGAGAGAGTTATTTCATCGGTCATTGTCACAAATATACAAAAGGCTATTCATACTGCTGTCAGAGCTGTAAAGTGCTCGCTTCTAGGAGGGACAATTTGACAGAATCAATCAAAATGACAAACGCACTCGACTTTGGGCTACAGCAATTCCATTTCTGGGATTTCTTTCCTATAGATACACAAAATCATGTAATACAAAGCTATTCACCACATCATCGTCTATCCCAGAAAAAACTGGAAACAGCCTAAATGTCTGTTAGTAGGGGACTAGCTAATAGTATATCAATACAATGTAGCTTTAACAAAGAAAGAGGATGCCTGCTTCTAACTTACTGATACACACTGAATCCCAAAATATATTTAAGTGAAAAGCACATATCCAAAAGAGCATGTGTTTGCCACATTCTGTATAAAAAGGGGGAAAAAAAGTATATACACATACATACTCATACATGTACATCTGCATATACGCACATGTGAATTACATAAGTATAAATATACACACACACAAGACCCTGATAACACAGTTTCTGAGAAAGGAAACCTGTTATCTGGGGATAGTAGTAGGAAGAAGATTCTCCCCTGCACACCTTTTGGGATCTTCTGAATTTTGAATCATGTGACCATGTTACCTATTCAAAAATAAACTAACATAAATCAACAAGCATGAATAGTAATAAATTGTCCGCTGATCAGCAGTAAAATCACACTCATATGTATTACTACTTAATAAGAACATGGGGACACCTGGGTGGCTCAGTTGGTTAAGCGTCTGCCCTTGGCTCAGGTCATGATCCCAGAGGTCTGGGATCGAGTCCGGTTTTGGGCTCCCTGCTCCATGGGGAGTCTGCTTCTCCCTCTGCCCCTCCCCCACTCATTCTCTCTCACATAAATAAATAAAATCTAAAAAAAAAAAAATAACTTGGAAGACCACATTTCTTAAACAAAGAATATGGGGAATAAAAATTAGATGCTCATCCTCTTTCCATTCTCTTGGGGTTCTTATAAAATAATAAATGACATGTAACAGTTTGGAGAAAAACCAATTAGAGGGACATAAATCATCATTAACCCCTTCCCCAGATGAATGACAAAGAGACACATGTCCTAATTAACACCGAGTAGCACTGTGTAAAGAGCAGTTTGCAATGGAAATGAACAGATGGCAAACAAGCATATGAGGTGTTGGTGCCGCAAGAAAGAAAACTTGATCTGATCCGACACCGGAAACTTCAAGCAACTGCAAGAATCTGTACCTGAACAAAACTGCTCTGAAACAATGGATGATCTCCCCTTGCCAACTTTCTCTAGTGTTTAGGTGCCCTGAGCTTTGCGTTTTTCTGCATTCAGTCCCCCCGAGACAACTGGTAAGGCGAATGGTGTTCCAAAGCCCATCCCACTTTCTACATCCGCACACACACCCACACCCCAGCCAGCCAGCCACCTCTCCACAACAGAAAGATTTCCCAGCCCCAGGCGATGAGTGGCTCAGACACCTAATCTAGAATTTCAGTTCAACAAAAGGTTTTGGACGTCATCTTGGAGTTTGACGTAACAAGAGTGGACCTGGAGGCTTACGCCTTAACACCATCTCCTTTCCTTCCTTGGAAATAGAGATTTATGACAAGAGGCAGAGAGAGAGAGAGAGAGAGAGACAGAGAGAAGTCTTGCAGGGTTGGTGAAACCTTCTATATGATCCAGACGGCAGGTACCCAGGGCCAGGGAGAACCCGTGAGGAGGAAGACCTGGTTTCCTCTGGTTTCCAAGTTCATCGCATGCTTAGACCTCTCTCCATGACACAAGGGTTCCTCGAGCAGTGGCAGTTTCACCAGCTGAACTCTCAGCCAAGAACCAGTGGCTGACCCCACACATGGGAGCCTCCAGCACAGCTAGCAGATGCTATTTCTCTACCCCCCCACCGCCCCTGCGCCGCTGACCCCGCCCGGCGAGACAGCACATTTCAGACAGGATGCCCTCCCAAAGTCATGATGCAACCCTGGAAAAAAAAAATCCACTCAAGTTCCAAAACCAGGATCTGGTTTCTGCCAATTGAGAACAACAGAGACCAGTGGCAAAAACACTTTCGTTACAGAAGGTACGCTGAATTGACGCATATCTAACACCACTGGACACGTCACACTCCCATCTTCCATCATTTTACCTACGGAGAGTGTTTTAAATGTACATTCTGTAGTGATCCACAGTTGGAGACAAAGCATAAAACGGAGTAAACATCAGATACAGTGCTTGCTCTCCATGCAAAAAAGCAGAAAAGGTTTCTGTTTGGCTGATTTTGAACTCCAAATAACTACTCCAAGAAAAAAGGCAGACAGCGGGCTAATCGGATCATCTTTAGCTATATCAACAACATTTAAGGCTAAGAACTGTAAGTACAGTTTGTGCAATCTGAATTTTTTTAATCAGACACTTTAATTCATGTGTTTGAGAGGAATATATATATGACATGTACATATATACACATATACACTGCAGATTTATTTTATACAAAGCAGACAATTTCCACCAAACTATTATTGAGGTACTGGGATTCAAACTCAATTCCAGTCCCTATCTGAGACAACAGACTCTTCTGGTTTGAGGATATTTTTAAATATAAAAACTAATTACCCTATCTCACTGCCTATAAATTCAATTTCTATTTCTGAGGCTGCTTCTGCTGTACGTCTCTTGGTAGACCCTTTGCATTATGGCTTGTTTATAACCTAGTCTCAAATCACAGGAAAGACAGGGACCAAATAAAAAGCCTCTCAACCTTTTAGGAGGGTTTGGTAATGTAGCAACATTTCCATAATTCTATATCTATTTTAAAAAATCAAGTCCATTTTCTATGAAAGGACAGTTCTTTCTAAGTGGTGAATTTTATAGACAAAACATAGAGAGTATTAAATTGGACACATGAAGAACAAAGCCATTGCCAGGCGCAGAATGCTTTCTCTTGGTCAGATTTTCCTGCAAAACTAATCAACCAATGCATGCGGAGACCGCATCCCGCAAACTTTTTACAGAGCAACACCATCCAGGTTTCCCATGGTGTCAGCCTACTAAGAACTTCCAAGGCCATCCTGGATTGGGTTGCAGAGTAGACATATGCAATGCACAACAAACACTCTCCCTTCTAAACCCTACTGACTCCTTAAAAAGAGTCTTTCACAAACATGTCAAAGAGAGCAAATTAACAACCACAATTTACAGGTTCAGCAGGGATGGCGAAGGTCAAAGGCAAACCAAAGTAAATTGACACTGATAAAGAATTAAAACAGCCTATGGTTTTTTTTTTTTTTTTTTAAAAAGAACCTTCAAGTCCTTCCTACTCTCTGTGTCGGTTATATGAGCTTATCTGAAGAACTTCAGAAAGTTCCTCATCAAAAATCTACCCCTAGATTGCTAGCTCAGCCACCAATTAGCTGTTCAAGCTCTGACAGTCTCTAACTCTTTAGACCTTACTTTTTTTATCTATGAAATGAGGGAGTTAACAAGGTGACTCTGAGGTTCCTTCCAGCTCTAACCGTTCCACGGTTTATGATCAAAGGCTGTGGCTACCCCCTAACTCGACTCGGCAGATGATAGTAGCAGACAAAGCCGAGATCTTTCTCAGACCTTCCTGATCAAGATGCTTTCTGCTTCTTGTGTCATAAGCATCTCAGATCAAATGAATAGTAAGGAGAGGATAAAAGAATGAACCAAGATTATTGAGATGATATTTCTCAATAAGGAAGAAAAACACATTTGTGAAGAGGAAAAAAGTCACTTTGGGGAAACTGAACTTTTTGTTTTTTTTCAAAGAAAGGCTCTAGGGAGCCATGTTCCTATTCTATGTTCTCAGTCCTCATTCTTGAGGCCCTGATTCTTCTTATTTCCAATCTCCCTCAAGATCAAAAATGAGGGAAAGGTATTTTTTTCTCCCTCTCTTCTGATTTGGCCAAATCTGGATCATTCCTACAACTTCATACACTGATACCTGAACTTCCTGCTAAACTCTGATTAGGCCCCTCTACCACGGGAGTTGACCTTTTGTAAAGGTATTTTAAATAACACTTTTCCCACACTGGATACCCACAAAGGTCAATATTTGAATTCTTCCCACTCTTATTTTTGAAGCAGTCACGTTTTCTTCAACCTGCCACATATGAGTGAAGGCCTACGGTGATTTCTACTAGGAGCCCCACTTCCTCCAGAGGAAGAAACTTCCAGGAACATGGCTGAGTCCAGGTATTTGTCCATCTAACTGGTAAATCTAAATAAAAGCTGAATTTTTTAGACAGAAAATTCGAAGTCCAGCTACGCTCAAGCTGTGAAGAGTACAGTCCTGCTATTATTATATTATGACCTTCTAGAACCCAAACATTTGTTCACCAACACCCTTAAGAACGGAAATAGATTCTGCCTTCCTAAGTGTGTGTGTGGTCCCCGAGGAAGTATTTATCTAGCCACTATGGTATACACATTCATTCTTTTGCTCCAATATCCGTTACTGTCAAAAAAATCTGGAAATAATTTTTGATGGCCAAAGTTGGGGTGACCTGAAGACTGCTGAGTGAAATAATGTGAGATTTCACTAGAACACACACACAACAGCAATGATCATGTGCTTCTCTCCTGCCACTTCTGCCCCCAGGCAGGGCAAGCTGCAGGGAGCGCCCTCCTCACTGTGTTCGCCCGACATCCTCAACATCCCCACACCCACCAGGCCCACAGGACAGAAGGGAATTTGGAACGTGCCTTTCCACTCTGGTGCTAAACACGATACAGCCCTGAGTCTTTTCTTAAACACACTCTGAGAGGGCCCCTGAGTTTCATGACTAAACGAGTTTCATTGTTGTTGAAAAATAAAGGACTTGCTTAAGTAGTTTCATATGTAAACAGCCAAGCTCCGAGGAGCATGCACACTACATTACGTGTAGTGTTCTCTTTTATTGTTTGCAGTTTCCAGTTTAGGATTTATCCAATTATCTATCTATTGTCTGGCAGGCCTGGCATGGAGGATTCCAGTTACAGGAAATGCTTCTGTGACTGCAGGCCCAAAGCAAAGTCTGGAGCGGGGGCAGCAGATCCAAGAGGGGTGCATGTGCGCTGGAGGGGGTTAGGCTTGGGTGGGGGGGCCGCCCCGGCAAAAGAACCCAAGTGTGAAGTTCAACTACAAAGCTACTCCTAACTGCTTGGCATGGATCTGTCATTTATTGTAGGAAGGGGAGTAAAAACCGATGAGGGGTGTGTATGGGGATGAGGGGACAGCCAGCACCCATGCTTGGAAAGGGTCTGGGGCACAGACACCATGGGGATGGCACGCTGAAGCGGACAGCCAATTCGGCTGAGCTGCTTACAGAGGCCCTCCGATGGGGGATTTGGGAAGCTCGGGGGCAGACAGACAGATTTTCATGGGGGAAAGACTGAGGTCAGCTCGGCCCCGCTGCAGCTCTTCTCTCAGGGGAACAAGTTCTCACTGAGAGATGTTGAAACCTCAGTCTCCGTTCTATTTATCGTCAGGAGACTCCTCTAAAACCTAAGTCCGATCACCTCACTTCTCTGCTCAAAACCATCCATTGGCTTCCCATCCCACACAAAACAAAATCTGAAATTCTTTCGAGAGCCTACCAGAGCCTACAGTGCTTCTTGAGGGCAGCAGACCACCCCAGGGGCGTTCAGGAAATCCGCAGGGACTGTCCTGGTAGTCACTTAATAATTGGGGGTCACCGGTGGTGTTTAGAGGGTCACAGCCTGACCAAGAAATATCCCACATCCCTTATGACTTTCCAACGTCCCCTGGATGTCCCTTCCAGTGAGAAACCTGACTCCATTTTACAGGTTAACACGAAGCGTTTTCTCCGAGATCTGCATAAACAAGAATCTAGGAATGCAGGAGGGAGTGATATATTTTGTGTTGTTTAGAACTTTACTCCGAAGCGTCACCACTTCAGAAATCTCACATCACTAAAGGCCACACCGAGTGCCACTGAGTTGCCTATGTAACACATCTACAGCACCTGCCTTTACGGCTGCCACGTTTCCGGGGATTCTACGCAGGGACCCCGAACACGTGACCACCCCACAAAGACATCCAGTGTAGCCATGCCTACCCTGACATGTTGAAATAGTCGTTTTATTACAACCGACTCTTTTTTTGTGTGTTTCCTTTAGATATGGTTAAGGCATTCCATGGGTGATTTGCAATTATGTGGGTAGGTCAGTTGTATTTCCTACAAATTTCATTGCAGGAGAGTAAAAGGAGTGTCATTAATATTGTCATAAAAAGTGAGATCTGGGTCAGGGCGGGCCTACTTCCCTCCACCTCCCTTCCCATGCCCTCTCACTCCGAGCCGCCCCCCTGAACACGGCCAGCTCCCCCGTGTGTCTCTCATACATCCACAGGGCTACCTTCCTCCACCCCTGCCACTGCCCCTCACCCTCCTTTTTCCTTCTACAGAATTTATCAATGCCCAACATGAAATTTTGCACTGAACTGTATACTGACATTCTCTGCTACCAGAACTAAGTTCGAGGAGAGCGAGGACTTGCTATCTCGTTCTCAAGCACCACTAATAGTGCCTGATACATAACGGGCACCTATTAACCATTTGCTGACAAACAGAAGACAAACTGAAGTTTGGTCTTACAAATAGGGCTCCACCTGCCTGGGAACCAGCAAATCCTCCCACAGCCGCCCCAAGATGTGCTCTTCCTTGCACTGATCATGCTTCTCATGCGGCCCCCTTTGCCCAGTGGAAGAGCAATAAAAGGGAAAGAAGCCAGCGAAAAGGAGGGGGGCAAATTTTTCTAAATAACCATCTTATCAGGACAACTGTGTGGCATGATGCCGACATGGCACTGCGCCTAATCCTCACGACGTCCCATCCACCCTCTCTACTCACCGCAGAGAAACACCATGGAAGCCAATATTGCATTCTTGAAGGCCAAGTCCCTGAAAAAACAATCAACTTCTATAATCTCATACCCAACAAATGTCACTCAAAAACCAAACATGGTATTTTTAAGATCACCCAACCCTGGCTGGTGCGGTGATGGACTCTCTTATTCTCTTCTTCATCTTTGTTTTTTTATCATGCCTCTGTCCCTCCCCTTCCCGATATGGATTTGTATTCAGAAATTATCAGGAATACATGCTATTCAAATCAAAATGTCAATAGGAATTTTTGTGGACCTCGATAAACCGACTCAAAAAGGGAAGCCAAATGGCCAAATACAGCCAGGATACCCTTGAGGAAAAGAAAATGAGGTAAAGAACGTTCTACTGGATGTCAAGACCTGTAAAGTGACGACAAGTAGGACAGTGTGGCGTTGCCATGGGTGTAGGCAAAAGACCCGTGGAGCAGAACACAGAGCCCACAATCAGACCCCCACATATACGGACGCCTAATTTTTGAAAATTCCAATTCAGAGCATCAGAAAAAAAAGATGTTTCCCCCCCACCAGTTGACTGGATATCCACGTGGGGAAAAACAGAAAACTTTGCCCTCCTAACTCAAATCATTCACATAACTCAATTCCAGGCACATTATATGAATGTAAATGTGAACGGCAAAATGATACCACTTTCAGAAGTTAACGTTAGAGAAAATCTTCATGACCTTGGGATGGTAAATAAGGCAGCATTCAAATTAAAACTTCTTTCCATCAAAAGAGTCTGTTAAGAGAGTAAAAAGAGAAGTCACGGGGGAAGAAGATATTGAGCAACACATATGACTAATGAAGGGCTCAAACCAAGAAGTGTAAAGAACTCCTACACATCCATAATAAAAAGACAGGCAACACAGATGAAAAACGGGCAAGAGACTTGAACAAGCATGTCACAAAAGAGGATGATCAATAAACATGAAAAACAATCAGTAATCAGTAACTGGTAACCAGAGAAATGAAAAAAAAAAAAAAACACAAAAAACCCACAATGTGGTACCACTACAAACACACTAGAATATCCAAAATAAGAAGACTGACAATTCTAAATTTGCAGCATAGGCAGACTATCGGGAACTCTCTTACACAGCTGGTGGGAGCGTAAGCTGATACAACCATTCCGGAAAACCAGCTGGCATCACCTCTAAACAGCTCCACTCCTCGATACGCACCCAACAAAAATGTAGTATACACATACAATAGAATATTATTCAGCCTTAAAAAGGAAGGAAATTTTGACACACACACTACAGCGTGGATGAACCTTGAAGATATAACACTAAGTGACATAAGTACGATTCCACTTACACGAAGTACCTAGAGTTGTCAAATTCCTAAGAGACAGAAAGTAGAGTGGTGGTTGCCAGCGGGTGAGGGACAGAGGGGGTAATCGGGAGTTAGTGCTTAATGAGTACAGAGCTCCTGTTTGAGAAAATGAGAAAAGTTCTGGAGACGGATGGTGGTGACGGGCACAACGCCGCTTCCAAATCATTTTTAAATAGTCAAAGTAGTAAATTTCATGTTGTATACATTCTACCACAATTTTTAAAACGACTTTAAAATTAAAAAAAAAAAGACATGGTAGCAACCATTATTGCAAGGTACTGCCACAAGCCGGAGAAGTTAACTTTAACACGCTCACAGTAGAGAGAAGACACCCATAGAGGCTCATGGGTTATTCGTCTGGCTGTTGGTAGTTGCTGGTTTTTTATTAGTCCATCCAATATCAGTGGACAATTTCCCTAAGTTGTTTCATGTGTCAACACAAATACCAACAGGAATTTCTAATGGTAAGGAGTGAACTAAAAGGAGTCCACAGCAGTAACCAGTATTATCAGCTTCACCAAGTATTCTATTTGTAGCATAACCATAGCCCATCGCCGTCGTTAGCTAAGGTGAACTTAATACCGATCACTAAATTAAAGATTATAGTTGATTAAAAGGGCATTAATATTTCTTGACCTAATAACTCAATTCATTTAGCTCCGTTACCCCAAGTTCTCGGCATACGTAATTCAGAGGGTTAAGCTACAGGTCACCCTTTGATGATATTTAACAGCAACTCTGATTATTTTTATTTTTTTATTTCTTTTTAAAGATTTCATTTATTTATTTGTCAGAGAGAGAGAGAACACAAGCCAGGGGAGTGGCAGGCAGAGGGAGAAGCAGGCTCCCCACTGAGCAGGGAGCCCGACGTGGGACTCAATCCCAGGACCCTGAGATCATGACCTGAGCCGAAGGCAGACGCTTAACCGACTGAGCCACCCAGGCGTCCCTCTGATTATCTTTAAATAGCAATTTCAATCCATGAGACGCTACTAGTAGTTATTTCTCTCATGTGCCAAAGGATCAGAATTTACCCTGGGAGTTTATCAGAATTGCTTCCAATCTTCAAAAGCCCAGATTTGCATGCAATAGCCTAATCATGGCCTTGAAAATGATCTGCCCACATATCCAGTTTAACCCACGGTTTAAGCAATAAAGAAAGTTGACTTCGTTTATTTTCCTTTTCTCCTCCTGAATAGAGAGACCCAATCTATAAGGCATGTCAATGAAATGAAAATCTTATTTTCAAGGTTAGCTTTAACATCTACCTAAATAATATTTCAAATGCCATTACAGGTTTTACTGACTTGAAACACCAAAGAGTTGGCATTATGACCCTTGTATAATCTACTAACGACTTCTGTGAAAGGCACTGAATCTTTGTAATCATCAGAAGTAAAATCACCACTGTCAAAACACTGGTCCTGGCTCACAGGAAAATGCTTGATAAATGGCCGTAAATAATATAATAAGAGCAAGCGCTGAGTGTGCATGGTCCATGTAAGCTAAATGTATTATCCCATTTTAGCTGAACAGATTTTAGAACAGTCTGCGATTCCATCCCATTTTGTAAATTACCAAGCTGCACCAATTCAAAAATTCTTCTGAAACTCAATTCCCAAGCATTTGGCTTTTGTTCCTGGGATTTCCACTGCTTTAAAGGATCCAGCTTTAATGGGCTCTTTCTGAGAAATCTTCCATCGGTTCTGAGAAGTACTTTTATCGAACGCACCATTTAACTTCATTTTGCAATTAATGAAACTCTCAGGACATATTTCCCCTCCCCACCCCTTTTTAATTCTAGTTATTTTTTTCTTGCCTTTTGGGTAATTAGGAGCAGAAAACTACTCCCACTTGGAACTAAAGGCAATAAACATGGCAACAAAAACACCAAATGCCAAAAACAAATGTCATTTGCAGAGTTCTGAAAAGCCCATCTCTCAGAATTAAAAACATTCTGTGTCACCACAAAAGGTCTTTTTGGTTGCTAGCTATCAAATGGATCACTTTCTGATTTTAGTGAAATTCAACCAAATAGTAGAGCTTTTCAAGTTTTTGGTCCTCCTTGACAAGAACACTTAACCTTTTCCAGTCTGGGAAGTAGACGCTTTCCTGCCTCTGCAACTCGACCATTTTGGTAATAAAACAAACCACCAATTTAGTTGTTTATTTTGTTAGCTTAAAAATGTTTGCGTGGGGGGCGCCTGGGTGGCTCAGTCGTTAAGTGTCTGCCTTCGGCTCAGGTTGTGATCCCGGGGTCCTGGGATCGAGCCCCGCATCGGGCTCCCTGCTCCGTGGGAAGCCTGCTTCTCCCTCCTCCACTCCCCTTGCTGTGTTCCCTCTCTTGCTGCTGTCTCTCTCTCTCTGTCAAATAAATATATAAGATCTTTAAAAAAAAAAAAAAGTTTGTGTGGTTATAACTGAATGCAAATGTACCGTGCCTGCTCTTCTCCTTTTAAAGTTTTAGATAAATCGTCACTGGACAGATTCAGCCAGGAATGACCCTCTGCTTGTGAGACCCATGTCCTAACCTAGAAACATGACAGAAAAGTGGGCAATTTATAAAGACGCCTATTCTCTCCACATCACTTTTCACCGTGTAGTGAAAAACCACTTCAGTCACTTTCCCAGTCACCCAGTGCACAACCCCAGAATTTTCAGTTCAATTACATTCCCAGTAAGCCACAGGACCCCTCTGGTGATGGGGAATGCCATCAGGCTTGGTGCAGAGGAAGCGAAAGGCGCATTCAAATGTGAGAATAAATGGCTCCCACAGGATTCTCTATACTTCCTCATTTGAGGTAGATCAAGAGCACTTTTAAAATAAACTTGGCATTTGTGTCTTATTCCAATGGAAAATCTGACTTCAGACCCTTCAGTGACACAAAAGAAGCTTTCCTTTCCTGCGCAACCGGGATCCAGCTTTTGTGGTCCTAACTGTAGCAGGTCAACAAAAGGGGTACCTGTGTGTCGCCGGAGGCTTGGAAGCGTGGGGTTGGCAGTCTTCGCCGGGGGGAGCGTCCGAATCCCGGGTCCCACCTTCCACCCTCCACCCTCATATATCCTGATTAAATCGGTCTGAGGTGTGGCCTGGTATTTTTAAATGTTCCCTGGGTGATTTCAATGTGCGGCCAAGGTTGAGACCCTGGTGTGTTAGTCGGCTCAGACTGCTATCAGAGAAGAGCATCGACCAGGTGGCCTATAAACAACAGCAACTTATTTCTCACAGTTCTGGACGCTGGGAAGTCCAAGATGGAGGTGTTGGCAGATTCCATATCTCAGGAGAACCCACTTCCTGGTTCACAGACAGCCATCTCGGTGTCCTCTCATGCCAGAAGGGGTAGGGGAGCTCTCTGGGGTTTCTCTTATAAAGGCCCTAATCAGATTCATGAGGGATCCACCTTATGACCTCATCACCTCCCAAAAGCTATGAGTTTCGTGAATTTTGGGAAGGGACACAAATATTTCGTCTATAACAACCAAAAATCTGGTCAAGATGCCCCCATGCCAAGCTAAGGACCAGGTGGGGCTCCCTCTGGGCGCAGAGCTCACTCAAGTCCTGTGAGGTAAACGAAGTCAGGGCTGAGATGAGGGTACTGGTGTTGGCAGGAGCCCCAGAATCAGATCAGCCATAGCTTTTTCCCCACTCAGAAGCATAAGAGTTCCCCAAACCAGGGCAGGGTAGAGGGGGGAGGATCACACATAATTCTGCAGGGCTCTCATGCAAGGACCCAAATGTGGTCCTGATTATAGTCTCCCCTCTTTGAGGGCCCCAGAAGGAGATATTCCCAGGACCTGAGTTGTACCAAAGGCATTCGGACTCTTCACAAGGGTCATTCAGAACAAGGTGGCCATGTGAGGCTTTGGCCTGGGCCCTGCCTCGACACGAGGCCCCGTATCCCTGTCCCATGTGTGGACTCTGTAGTACCTGGTGGTAGGGCTTCTCCCAACATCAACGGGGACCTTAAAACCAGTTTGTTGCTTTGAAATTTTAGATCCAAAAAAGGTACCTTCAAACCCATGACTCAAGAGCGTTAAGATTTCAGAGCCGAGAACGGTGCTGTCCCTAACAATGCAAACACCTTATTTAAAAAGGCCACGGGAGGGGCACCTTGACTACATTTCTGGTTGCAGTGTATTCTAGGTAGAGCGGGAGAGAAGTGTGGGTTTTTCCTCCCCCAGACCCAAGACAGGCTTACGCAGCTCTGGATCCAGACCGTGAGAACCCGGAAGGTCAAAGGGGCGAGCTCCTCCCAGGCTCCACTCCAGCGAGTGTAGCCGCCGGGAATACAGGGGAAGGAGTTGCCGGCAAGGGGTCGCAGAGGCACAGAGGTCTTGTGAGCCTCCCGGCTCCCCACCTCGCCCTGTCTTTCAGGGCCAGCCACGGCCTGCTCACCTGCGCTTACACCACCCAAGGGACCAAGAAGGGCCTATATACAGCAGCTGGAGGAAGGGGGGCTGGAACAAGGATTCATTTCAGATGGAAAAGCAAAGATCACGGGGGGAACTTCTCACTCGTCCAAGAGCCTTGTGCACTCAGCTCCCCTGGCAAGGAATGAGGGATTGTTGTCCCCCGCTGAAGACCATCACCCTGGAGATGGGCTGGCTGGGAAGGAAAAGGCCGGTGGAGGCTCTGCCCTTGGTGTGTTCTGTCTCTGGTGGACCTCGGGAACGGAGCCCTAGGCGGCGGGAGGAGCCCTGGCGGCGCTCCGGACAGCTCCCCAGGGATGCATGGCCTCACCTGGAGCTGTGTCCGGGTGAGGAGGCCGCTGCAGAGTGCACCCTCCCCGCAAGCCTGTGAAAGGGGAGCATAGGCAAATACAAGATGGGTTATGGCTGCGGAGGGGCTGGATGGGAGAAGCTTCTAGAGGCCTGTGTGCGCCACACACGGAACCTACGTGAGCCATGTGTCGCGGCTGTTACACGGGAACGGAGCGCTGAGCTTGGCTTGCACCAAGAGGCTCACCGAGGAAGGGAGAGACGTGACATCAAGGTGGTGCGAGGTGTGGGAATGAATGGGGGGGGCGGGGTGCCTGCTCTGTCTCAGCCCTCGTTTGGAAAAGCCTGGAAGTGCACTCAAGATTCCGTTCAGCGAGCGCGTCTTTGTATTCCTGGCCTTCTGCTGGTCACCTACACCCGACAGCAGACAGACTACCGGATGGGGGTGTGGGGAGGTGGAGGTGCTTTCTGCCCCCACTTTCTGCAGCAGCAGCCTGCCAGGCTCTGTCAGGGCCAGGATGCCCGTCCTGCTCTGGGTATATCTGGACTGTGTCCTAAAAGGGTCTCCTGGGGGGCTCTGACCCTATGACAGCTCTGTGAAATCAGACCACAGACACTGTGAGGCACCCACAGCTTCAAGACGTGGGTCAGATAAAATCTGCCCCCGATCAGGAGTGCTACCTATGTATGAAATGGGAGCACCACGTAAAAGACATGCCTTACTCTTCCTTTTATGATCCTTAACGTTGCTGCAATTGTTTAGGAATGAATTTCAGTTCATCAGATATGAATTGAGAACATCTTACACAGTTGGGGGGCACACAGACATACATGAATAATTATGATGCAAACCTACTGTGCTTCATGTAAACTCAGAGAGAACCCAGACAAAGGGAAAGTTAGTTCTGATTGAAGGAGAGACTCAACAAAGAGATTGGGGCTGTTGGGGGGCAGGGAGCAGGAAGCAGAGAGGAGACAGGGGGTGAGAGGTAAGCTGGAACGAGGACCAGTGCCAGCCCAGAAGGCCCTGTATACCAAGCCATAGAGTTAGGATTTGGGGCAGTTTTGGGGTGAGGGGTGGAATGTGACATGGAGAGACTGGAGGTGGCAGAGAATCATGGGAAGAAGGTCAACACTTCCTTAGTACCCAAACTGCCAGGCACAGCACTCTCACGATAACTTCGTAATAACCCCACGGAGTAGATGTTACTACCCCCATTGTGGATCTGGGTCTCCTGACTCCCCTGACAATATGAAGACCCATCCAAAAGGCACCCCACACAGCTCTGAGGGCCTGGAAGGAATGCAGGTCTCCAATGCAGGACACCGAGGAGATAACCAGCACATTCCACAGCAACACTCACCCTAAACCTCCTCTGCATACTCCTCTCCCCACACCTCTTACTCCTGTACTAGCTGTTCTCCTGTCTCCCTTTCCTTCTTTCTCTCCTACCCCAATAGCTCCATGGTACCATTTCTTACTCAGAGCAACTGACTGCTTTTCTGGTCTTCCCACCAGTCACCTGAATTAGCAAGACAAAGCGGCTTCTTTAGGAGCCAATCTTCTTAGAAAATATTAAGAATTCTTTAGGCTAATAATTTTATACTCTTGACCAGTCACAAACTAACAAGGAAACAGAAGCTCAGAGAAAATAAGGATTTCTCAAGGTCTAGAACAGGTGTTTTAGGAAGATATTTTGGCAAAGAGAATGAACGGGGCTGGGAACAGGTGGTGCTCAAAGAGAGCGAGGCCAATTCACATCTCTCTCGGTGAGAGATTTCAAAGGTGGGATTGAGCTGTGTGGGGAATTCGTGTCAAGAAGGAACCACAGAACTGCAGGCTACACAGTTGTAGAGTTGGAAAGGATCTTCAGGGATCATCCAGGAAAATTCCACCTCACAGATGAGAACAACTGAGTTGAAAATGATCTAAGGGTTTGGGCTTTGTCTGGGTGGATGGTGATATCACTACCCAGACAAGACAGACAGGGAACAGCAGGCTCAAGGAGGAAGTTGATGAGTTCACTTTTGGATATTTTGAATTTGGAACATTTATGTCACCAAGATTTCTTTTTTTAGTTTTCAGGAATTTGAAAACAAAATTGCTGGGTTTTGGCATTGAGAGCAATCTCTTTCCACAAATACTGTTTCACCGCAGCTATAATAAAAAAGAACTTGTAGCTAGAGAGTCCTACATGAAGATGGCACGTTATTGCGAGTCTGTGTGTTGTGACCAACAGTCATTCAAAATCACAAATAGAGAATGATTATGGGTCCAATAAAGACTTGAGGCACATTCTCCATTAATGTGTTTACCACTAACACTGCCCTATTTTCATATACCTACACGACAAAATATAAATTTCTCCCTTATTGGTAACATACAGATCGAACTTTGAAAAACAGTTGTTTTCCCTTCTTACTGATGCCAGGATGTAATTCACTGCTGTTTTGTTTTTGCTTTTGTTTTATAATATGTAGCAAATAACAAAGGAAGGTGAGCACTGAGTTGCTCCTACCGCAGGGGCAGCAGCCTAGCAAAAGTTTCAATGCTGCAGATTAAAAAAACCCTCAAAATCAAGGAGACTTATGTCACTCTTTCTGAGCAATTTGCAAAATGCCTTGATTTTGGTCGTCAGGCAGCGAAAAGAAGTAGCGTTTCCAACACCCTCCCAGCCACTGGGATATGTAGCCAATTTTAAGAACAAGATCCTCAAAGTTGCAAACTACCAAGAAGGCAGAACTTCCTGGCTGCAAGGTTCAATCACAGAATGACAAAATATAAAGTTAATAATATTTAAAATAACTGCAGTTCTGTTTCTTCAAGAGCTGAATAGAGTGACTGCAAAGATGGGAGTCTTGGCAAGAAGGTAGAATGTAAGCACCTTCGGGTAGAGATCTTGGTTTTGCTTGCTGATGAATCCACATGCTTAATGCTGTAGCAGGCACTCACTATATTAACTGTTGAATGAATGAATGAATGAATGAAGCCAGGAAAGAAGTGAACAAATCCTAAAGTAAGAGATGGCAAGGCCACTATACTTCACTCGCTGAGTCATTCATTTGGCAAATGTCATTGAGCACGTACTAGTACGAGACCAGTTTTAGGCATGGTGGTGAACAGGCAAATGCAGAAGAGGTGGGGCTGGGTCTCAACACACTTACAACCTAGGAGAGGAAGAAAGAAAAGGACAGCAAACATCTGTGTATGGAAGCGGTATCAGAGCTTGGAAGTGAGGCCCCAGGAAGGTTGGAAGCATGGCAGAAATGTAGGGGTCAGCGGAGTCGCTTCCAATAGGGACACTTTCCTTCCTCCAGGGGAACTGAGCCTTAACAGATGCAGAATTTTGGAAAACTTCAATGGAAGCAGAGCACTATGGGATTTAAAAATAACAGGAACAAAAATGCCCAGAGCAGAGAAGACTGGATGGGTCTGAGGGGTAGCAAATCTTGCTACGGAGCAGCAGGGACCGCTGAAGGGCGAGCACTCACAGGAAGGGAGGAACTTAGCAGGAGGCTCCTTTTTCTTCCAGAAGAAGAGGAGCCTTTTTTTTCAATCAGGGAAGAATTTTCAAGTCTGTTACAAGTCATAAACTAACTGGAGTGAGGAGAAAACTTGCGCAGGTTAATGGGATCTCCTAGGCAAGAGTTACAAAGGGCAGCAAGCCTAGGGAGACACGGAGGATGGCAGGGCCTGGGTGGTTCCCTGCGTAGGTGTGGAGCAGAAGCACGAAGAAAGCATCCTAAGTCCTGCCTCAGGGTGATCAGGATGATGGTGCCGAGTGGAGCCAACCGGCGAAGTCCGAGAAAGGTTCTAGAAGGAGGATAATGAGTTTAGTCCTGCATTAAGTATTTTTGATGATATGTTAGGTTTGAGCTGCCCACAGGAAATCTGGGAGGAAAGCTTCATCAGGAAACAGTACATAGGCAGAACTGGACTCTGCAGAGATACCCGTTCCAGAATCAGCCACCTGTATGTGATACCGAAGCTGTGGGGATAGAGAAAGTCACTGGAAAGAAAGTCAGGAAAAGAGGTGAGAGAGAGAGAGAGAAACAGTATTCAAGGGCCTTCCAAACCATTTACTCAGCACGCCCCCTCAAAACATGTTTTTAAAGCAAAAGAGCATTCCTAAAACTGGTTTTTAACTTGAAACAAAGAAAACACCGCCACATCTCACCCATAATAAGGGCCATAGCAGCAATCTTTTTCAACAAAACCCAAGCTAAACCCCACTATTGGCCTCCGACCGGAGAGAGGGAGCACGATGGAAGGAGGAGAATGTTGCCCACTGCTCGGGCCAGCTCTCCTTCCACAGACTTCCTTTGTGTTTCGCTCAGCAGGCCAAAAGCACCCCGGGCTTCGAGAAACACTCATGTCTGGTAGAAGGCAAGGGAAACGAATAACCTAATTCACTTCATCTGCAGCCACCACGGGTACAAAAACAAGAGAAGATGTGCGCGCTGTGTAGGAGGAATGTTCCTTTCCTACTCCCACCCTTGTCCCGCCCGTCTCTCTTTCCCAGGTCATTATCAACACATTTCAAACGCCTCGAAGATGTTGATAAAGCCGCTCAACATCTGTGCACTCCTCCACAGCCGAGCGATGCATCTCAAGACCGAACCTTCCCACCTTAGCATGGAACAGAAGCCTGACTTCTACCCTCAGCACCCACAGCTCTTTCCACGAATAGAAAGAACCCAGCCAACCTCACTGGCTCTTTGAAGGTACGATATCCTTTTCCTGTGGCCTAATTTAGCTGCAGACTGAAAAGTGCAAAAAAAGCAAAAAAAAAAAAAAAAAAAAGGATGAGGTTTTCACGAGAGTTACTTAGTGAGATGAAGCGGATTTTCTTCCAATGTCAAATTCTTGAGGCATATATGCTTGGTTTACATTCTTTATTTGTTGAAAGAATCTCTAAATTGTTCCCAAAGTATATTATTATTTTGACTGAGGAGATGGAAGTTCACGGCTATGAGAAAAATATTCTATATTTTTCAAAAAGTCATCAGTCTTCTTATCAAGGACTCACAGGACCGTGTTGATGGGAACATTACCTAGTTGGACAGCTACTGTCACATGTGGCCTAACGCTCTTCAACAGGCCCTCGTCAGCTCCGGAAACCAATATTCATCAAGTGTCAACGGATCCACAAACCTGCGCCTGGCATCATTCACAGAAAGTGAAACAAACAGAGCAAACACCCTCTTGGGGTGCAATGGGAAAACTCTGTGTGGCCGCCTCTTCGGGGTGGAAATACGGAGTCCAGACAAGACCCAGGGAAAGACGTAACAGGTCAACTAGAGTGGTTCTCATGGGTATATTTGCAGGGTGGTTTGTTCTGACATGGAAACCTACAAAACAGTCCATTTGGTTTTCAGAAAAATGCAGAAAGGATCCAGCCACAATTTTTTTTTAAAAAATCATGCCCAATCCTTAAGAAGATGAATACATTCGGGGTTATTACTGTGGGTGCCTGTGCCTGGGACCATCTCAGTTTCTCCCGATGTCCCAGTAATTAATAACACCTCCTTTCACCCTTTTAAGTGTCCCAGCATGGACAGCAACCTTTATGGTCATACTAGATATGAATGGATGGCTATCCGATAGATTAAGGTGAACACTGAAACAAAATACAAAATTTTAGAAAGGTTTTCCTTCTGAACCAAGGAACATGGGTAAGAAATCATGCAGGCTCTCTATATTGCCAACATTCACAATTCCAGGCGGGGAGTTGCATTCTGATCACAGAGCGGGGCTCGCGCACAGAAGGGTTTGTGCGGCACCAAGCAGGTGCTCTGTGAACGGGCTTGGATGAAACGATCTCCGCAAGAAGACAACGACAGAACCATTCTCACCAACGTCTTAAATGAATGGTCCTTCGCCCACGAGATATGACACTGAGGAATGGCTTAACGGTTCTCTTTGACTCTGTGGGTGAAATAGGTGTGTGTATGCCGGGGGGACTGTCAGAAAAGGTTTCTGCTGCAGAAGTTTCCATGGAGTGAGGTGCTCTCCCACACCATGCAGCAGGAAATAAAAGCGAGCTCCCTACTGCACACAGTGGGCTAACAAGCCCAAAGATGGAAGGTTTTCACGATCTGGGCATCCTCCTGTTGCAGATGACAAGTCATGTCAGCAATGACTCTCACACCATGACCCGGTGGCTGCTGGAGCCTCGCTTTGGTTAGAGGCATGCTCTGGCAGGGCAAGTTCAGAAGAGTGGAGCTGGGCTCGAAGCCTCCCATGAACATATGGCCCCAGCCCCCGGCTGGCCCCAGCCTCCTCCCACCAGCGCCCAGCCAGGCTCTCAGTGGCTGCTTCCCCTGCAGCCAGCCCCCTCCCCGACACCCCTGCCACCACAGAGAGTCCACAAGCAGCAGGATTGGTGAGACAGGTCTAATCACATGAAACCAAAACACTTCTCCGGACCTCACTACCCAGAACGAAATGCTCTCTGATCCCCCCAACACTTTAAACGAAAACACACTCAAACCCTGAACATCAGCAGCGCACATACTTCTCTTTTTCGGGGTTGTGAAGGGAGGGTGGGGTGCTGCACAGAATAACAATTTTCATCAGAGGAAAATCCCCAACACACAGGCTGACACCTGCTTTATCTATTCTCCTCCCAACCAAGTTAAATCATCACAAACAGTCTTGACAAAATATGTTCCGCAGGTCCAGAGGTGACAGTGACCGGGCAGGGACCGTGCATGTGTTGGGGTGGTATACATGTCAGTGTGGGTTGTGAACGGGGTACGTTCCTGGACAGGCCCAGAGGGTGTGAGTGCATGGTGTGGATATTCGGAATATTCACCAGCATGTTGGTACAAACCCTGTACCACGTTTTCACTAATCCACCCACGAAAACAAAGACAAACTGTAGCTAGCAATTTCAAATGTCCCATTTCAAAATTTAAAACAAGAGCTCAAAATGGGAAAGTATAAGAGATTGCGTAGACTTATGGAGACACTTCCTCGCCCCCGCTCCCGATCTTCTCCAGGTACCAGTTATGACACAGTTCATCTTTAGATCTTTTTTTTTTAAGAACTAGCTGCCTACCAGAGAGCTTCACTTCTACACTTCTTTTTTCAAATCTAGCATCTCCTTGCCATGTGATACCACTACGCTTAGGGCTGGCAGAGTGAAAGCCTGTCATTCTTAAAACATGAAGAGAATAATTCAGCGCCTTTTTTTTTTTGTGTGATCACAGAGAATGCAATTAATACTCTGGCTGCTTTGGTATGTAGACCAAACCTTCTGCCACAGTGTTTTGTGGTGCTGCTGTCTCGGGCAGCTCTGCCAGTCTTTTCATTCCAACAGAAACGATGCCAGGCTTCTCAGCGCTCAGTGAAGTATAATGAGGCAGAAGGGGTGACTGGAACCCTCACTGGGGGAATGTGCTCCTGGGGTGATGCTCTACAAAATACAAAGCTCTCTCGAGATCCAAGGCCTTTTGTCCCCCAACACCTCCTAAAAGCAATTAAAATCTAGTCTTTTTTTTTTTTTTTTTAAAGATTTTATTTATTTATTTGAGAGAGAGAGAATGAGAGAGAGCACATGAGAGGGGGGAGGGCCAGAGGGAGAAGCAGACTCCCCGCCGAGCAGGGAGCCCGATGCAGGACTCGATCCAGGGACTCCAGGATCATGACCCGAGCCGAAGGCAGTCGCTTAACCAACTGAGCCACCCAGGCGCCCCTAAAATCTAGTCTTTACAAAGGAAAGGAGTGAAATTCTTATGCCTTCATCTGTAGCCCAGGAGCTTTCTAATTCATAGGAGGTGCAAATCAGCAAAAACAGTTGTAGACAGAAAACAAGCAGTGATTTACTAAAGCATATGATCAATGTGGGGAGAGTTACTACCTGCACAACTGGGAGACTTCCAAGATATCAGCTAAGAAATAATTATAACTCACAGAAAGCACAGGGGTAAAGAGAAGAGAGCCAGGAAAGGGACAAGGGTATAAATGTTTGTAGATATTACACGACAACACCTGTGCATCGGCTAAAGCTCTAAGGTAATCCTAGACCCAACCCCTGTCTCACTCAGGGCCAAATAACTGGTCCAAGCCAGTGATGGTATTTACCATGGATCGCAGGGGCCCCCAAGGTTATTAGACAAAAGAAAAAGCAGGAACACCAAACCCCAATGCTATCATTGATTGGATATTAATACTATTCTACTTGATTCTCTGGCCTTCAACACTCATAGAATAACAAAATCTTAGTGAGACGCCCTCTAATCCAACTCTCTGATTTGCAGATGAAGAAACGCAAGCTCAGAGGAGTGTGCAACATGCCCAAACAGCAAACACTCGGAGGGCCGGGACACAGCCCAAGGCTCTTGGCCCCTAGCCCTCAGTACTGTGCTAATCTCACCCTCCAGACCAGCCACGTATTCTTGACCTTGATAGCTTCTTCACTAGAAGTGTACCTCCCCCCATCCTTTGTCTGGATTGAGTGTGTGATATTGTGATATAATAAGAAATATATATTTGATCTTCACCTCCGGTTACTGGCACAGAGCTCCTAAAACTCTTGGAATTTCCTGAAAGACAGCGGTGATAGCGGTATCTTTTGTTATAATACTCGGCCTTAGTCCGGAGTTCCTGACACAGGAGCTTCTAAGACCCTTGGAATCTCTACTGATGAGTGTCTTTTGTATGCTAATCAGATGACGAGTGGCTGGTGGTCTTAGATCATTCAGGATGTAGGCCTGTCACCAGAAAGCCTAAGGCTTGATTACAGGGGTTGGAACTTTCAGCCCCAACCCCTGGAACCTTTTCTGGAGGGAGAGGGGCTAGAGAATGAGTCAATCACCAATGGCCAATGATTTCATCAATCATGCCTACATAATGGAAGCTTCATTAAAACCCCTAAACTATGAGGTTCTGAGAGCTTCCAGGTTGAAGAACAGCTCCACAACACTTCCCCCATACCTTGCCCTATGCATTTCTTCCATTTGGTTGTTCCTGAGTTGTATCCTTTATAACAAACCAGTCATAGTAAGTCAAGTATATTCCCGAGTCATATGAACCACTCTAATAAATTATCAAATGCGAGGAAGGGGTAGTGAAAACCTCTGGTTTATAACTGGTGGGTCAGAAATGTGGGTGGCCCAGACACTGGTGTCTAAAGCAGGGGGACAGTCTGTGGGATCTGATGCTAACTCCAGGTAGTTAGTGTCAAAATTGAATTAAATTGTGGGATGCCTAGCTGACGTCCAGAGATTCGGAGAACTGGTTCTTGGGGTGAGGAAAACACCTCCACATCTGCTGTTAGAAGTGCTGGGAGTAAAGTAATTCAGAAGGGGCTCCTGGGATCTGATCCCCTGCCTCTTTGGTCCAGGGTAGCTGCTTTGTCCTTCCATCCCATGAATGATCCAACCTAGTCTCAGACCTTTCTGACAGGTGAGATCCACTGACCTTGCTGCATGCTGCCAGGAACTGGACATGACCACAGCTGACTTCCAACAGAAGAAAGCATCCCCTTGTCAGGACAACATGCACTAACCCTCCCCTAACCTTGACCTGATGGTTCCCAAAATTCAACATGAGTCACACTTTTCCACTGAACATTGGCTCCAACCTTTGATGAATGTGTCACATCAGTCAGTTGCAGGACATGCTTGTGTGCATGTACATTCACAAACACAGACATTTATTTCTAAATAGGATCCTGTCCTATTGTCTCTAAGTAAATATTCCCACTGGAAGTTTTTAGTTTATTTCTAACAGGCACTGGACTAGAAGTCGAAAGTCTGACATTGTACTCCTGACTCCCAACTCTTGAGGCAGGTGAGCAAGCCTCCTCTTCTCCTTCAACATACTCACCTTTAAAAGTATGGCCAGGCCCTCCCTGCGTGGACTAAGACTGGACTCAACAAGAACCTGGATGTGAATGCACTTGGGAAAGAGTCACACAATGTGCCACAAAACTGTCTAAACTATACCCCATCTGTGCAAAAAGGAAAGCTCTTTCTACCCTCCTATGTAATAATACCCAAAGATGGGAGTAAAAAGGTAACCACACTGGGTAATAAATGGGTAGCAGTCTAGACCAGTGCTGTCCAATAGAAATATAATATGAGCCACATATATAATTTTAAATTTTCTAGTGGCCACATTTAATATATTCTTATTTAAACCAATACATACAAAACATTATCATTGCAACATATGTTCAACATAAAAATTGCTAATAAAGTATTTTTGCAAAAAAAAATAAAATAAAATAAAGTATTTTTGCATTCATCTTTTTACACTAAGTCTTTGAAATCTGGTGTGCATTTTATACTCCAATCACACCTCCATCCAGGCTAGCCACATTTCACATGCCCAGGGGCTATGGCACCGCCAGACAGTGGAGGAGATTTTAGACACACTTTGTTACGGTTTCACGCTTTGAAGGTTGCACACGAGTCTTTTCTCGATGCCTAGCACACTGTCTTAAACGCCCAGTCAAAATATGTGTGAGGTGCCTAAGTGTTTGGATGTCTACTGTGATCACGGAACATCACGGGCTAAGAGGACACATAAAGGACTTTAAAAAGCATTAGTCTGTGATGACCTCTTCCTGTTCTTGAAACCCAGAAGTCCTGGCTTGCAGGATGCCAAAGGGAAAGCTGGTGCTCCTGGTGAAATCCCAGGTGGGGTCTCCACCGACGCTGGGAGCCCCTCCTTGCCAGCCACCCTTTACCTCCACGCCCCTACGGGGGCTGTTGCCAGAAGCCCAGGGAGCCTGCTGAAACAGAGGAGCACTGAGGTCCCGCATTACTGGGAAATCATTTGCGTTCTGTTCGGCGAATCTGCATAAAATTGGAGCCAAGAGCGTTTGGCTGGGTTTCCAGGCCACACTCTTTCTCCATGCTGCTATGGCCACCACTATTTATCACCATTTACAACGGTGGTAGAGCAACAGAGACCCCCAGTTGGAATCAGCATAAAATAGAAGCCCTCCCCCACACTGCCATGAAAATCAGTGTCCTCTGGGGTAAGCGAGTGAAGGAGCTCTGAGATGTAATCTGGCTGCTACATCCTTTGTTATGACAAGAGTTTATTTTATACGACTCTGACCTATGGCATGAAAACACAGCCTCAGTTGGGGTTGTAATGATCCATGACAGCGCGCGCACACCTGAATACCGTGGAGCTCACATTCCCGTCCATGGGCCACCTGGGAAACCAAAGTCACCACCCTTCATTCCAGAAAGCCACAGGCGGCTTCCATCCCCAAAAGCCATGTTTACCCTAGAGGACCCCTTCCCCTTCCCGCCAGGTACGTTGAGGGTCAACTCAAGGTAGAGCACGACTGCCTCGAGATGCACACACTCCTTCTTCCTTCGGGTTGTGGGGCTGGCGGGGGGTGGGGGGGGGCACAGGGGGCGTGGATCTGCAGGGGGCAAGTGGACAAAGTAAATGACACAACAGAGAAGGCAAGCCTGCAAGGGAAAACACACAGAAAACAATTTGATACTAGCTTACAATTTGTTATTTTATCTCAACGGCCTATCTCTTTCTAGGACTCTTTCCCAGAGAAATTCCATTTTCATTACAAAGCTGGTTTCTTATGCCAGGGAAAAGACTGTGGTGCTGTTATTACTGCCATTGTTATTTCTCCTAAGGTCATCTCAGATGGTATGTCTATGTGAGATAAATGGTTTCCTAAACAGGCTTCTCTGCATCCTGCCGCTGGTTATGGTTGCCCACTCATCACTCCTGGGGCCTTGACACAAGCAGCTTCCAGGAAACTCCAGAAGAGGAGAGGCCACAGTGCTGCAATTAAGGGCACGGAGTACCCCGTGGACGCCTGAGTTCAAATCCCAGCTCAACCACCGAAGCAGCTGCGTGAGTCACCTCTCTGAGCCCCTGTGTCCCCATCTACAAGGATAAAAGCGCACCAAGCTCCCCGGACTGTCCTAAGAAAGAAACACGTTCACGCAGACAGGCCATCTAGAAAGTATCTGGCACGGAGCACACATCCCACAAACAGCTCCTTTATCACGATACGGCTGGGCTATCCTGTGACGCTGCTGGTGCTGCTCTTACCATCCACACTGACAGCTGTCCAGTCCGTCCGTCCGTCCGTCACCTACTGTGTGCTTGCCCTGTGCTAAGCACTGAGTATTCCACGACGGTCCAATTGTATCCACACTCCTCAATTCCTATGCACAACCTGACAGATTCTACCTTTGAAATATCTTTCACGGTTGTCCCATCCCAGTGGGAAGAAGAGGCAGGTGTCCACGTGCAGGTGCTCAGCCCCATCCCGAGATGGGCACCTGCCCCTTTTCCCTACCTGGCCTCCTTCCTGCCCCCTCCACCACCAATGAAAATTACTATCCTGCTAGAAACCTTCGCTGGCCCTCCGCCGCATGAAAGACCAAATCTAAATTCCTCAGGGAGACACTCGGGGCTTTAGTGAATCAGCCTTGGCTATCCCTCCAGCTTCATCTCCTTGCATTCCACCCCACAACCCCTGTATTCTGGTCATGCTGACTTCTGTACCGTCCCCAAGCTCGTCACAACCTTCCCATCACTCTCTTTACTTGCACATGGGACCCTTTCCCATCCTCCGCAGGGCAAGCTCTTACGTATCCTTCATGCCCCAGGCCTCTTGGCACCTCCTCTGGGAAGCCATCCTTAACTGCCTCAGGAAAAACTCACTGGACTGCGAGATTTCTAGTTGAGCTGCTGCCCTCCACAAGGCCAGAGATCACACCCAGAAGCCTCACAGGCACTGAGCATGGTGAAGGCGCAAGTGACCACGTGTCACTGTCCCACGATGGCTAACTGAAGTCTGGAGGCAGATGCCCGAGTCAGGGCCAGAAACTCCCCCCGAAATACCAATATCCGTATGCACTGAAGTCCAGTTCCCTTCCATTCTCTGCCCTAGAAAGCAAGGTCGAGGAAAGGAAGGTGCAGGTGAGCCCGCGCCGGCTTCGCCTCTAGCTTCTTTTTCACATGGCCACTGCCTTGCCTCCTCTCTCGCCCCGCATTCTGGAATGAATCATGTCCCATAAGTGGATTTTTCAGATGACTGAAGCCGAAACTTGTAAAAAATCTTAACCATTTGGAATGGAGACGCTTCAGAAACGGACTACTCGCTTTCCCTGAACTCTTCAACTCTCCCTATGGAAAGGGCCCCCCCGTCCTGCTGACTCACAGCATCTCGAGCCTGGCCCGAGCCTCAGCCCAAGGACAACCTCAAGGGCCGCTGAGAGCTTCATTACCGTCCGCCCCCCACGGAGCAGCCTCAGGTGGCTGGTCTGTCACTCCTGAGCCGGGCTTCATGGCCTCGTTAGCCTCTTCCTTACAGTCAGGCTCTTCACGTAATTTTTCTAATAATTTGCAGGCTCTGTTGCCCACTCAGGACTAATGGACTGTCTGTGCCATTTCTTTGGACCGGAAAAAAATGATAACCAATCTTGTGAGAACATGCATTTAAAAAAACAACAACAAAAACTCTGAGTGGAGAATTATTTAGCCTTAAAAAGGAATGACATTCTGACACATGCTACAACATGATGAACCTCGAAAACACGATGTTAGTGAGGTAAGCCAGACACAAAAGGACAAATACTGTGATTCACTTGTATGAGGTGCCTAGAGCGGTCAAATTCACATGGACAGTAAAATAGTAGTTACGGGGGTGGGGGGTTGCTGAGGAGAGGAGGGAACGGGGAGTTTGTGTTCAATGGAGTCAGAGTTTCAGTTTGGGGTGGTGAGAAAGCTCTGGAATGGATGGTGAGGATGGTGGGACGACACTGAGAATGTACGGAATGCCACTGAACTATGGTTAAAATGGTAACTTTTAGGTTATGGGTATTTCTCTTTTTCTCTCCACACGCACGCACACACACACACACACACACCCCAAATCCGTTAGGAGTGATGGCCAAGCTCTTATGACTAATGGGTGTGACCTTTGGCGTGTAACCTTTGTGTTACCCTTCTGCATAGCAGGGGCTGAAATGACTTCCTAGTTCTTAGTTGTGTTTAGAATCATCATAATTGCTAAACAGAGTGTTAATGGACTTGGCGGTCATAAAGACCTTTCATTCCCCAATTACAATCCTGGTGACAAACGAGCGTTCTTCATTTCCATGTCAACATTATAAATAATTGCAGGTATGACTGAGGCAGAGAAAGGGCAGAGCCTTCTCCTCTTCACGCTGGACACAAGTGAGCCCCTCCTGGGCACAGAATCCAAATCTACCCCGCCCTTGTCCTGAGATCAATCCCTACCACTAAGAGGTCACACAGAAAGCCATTAAAGAACAAAGATCCTAATTATCTCAAGTCCTTGGGATTTTAAGGATTTGTAAAAATACATAAAGCAGACGTTTAAACATTATCGTGTTGGGTTATAGCTTATAAATTAAACGTTTTAGATTATATTGGACTCACATTTTTAAAGCAGTCTAGTCCCCAGAAGAGAGCGGAAATAGCTAGTGGGGTGTTCAGTTCAGTGAACACAGATCCCAGGGTTTGGGGAGCCTGGTTTTGAACTCTGTCTTGATTAATGAAAGGTTACTATTGTCCCTCTGCCTGAATAATAATTTCCCTTCCTTTTTTGCTTCCTTATGAAAGACCATGAAGTTCTACTCTAAAAATTATAACATGTTGTGCCTGGGAGAAATGTTTAATTTTTTTATTTATATATGCTTCCTCAAACAAACCCCTTCAAACAATTTTTTGTTTTTATTTTATGCCTTCTGAATTTCAGTTATGCATTTGGCATATGAACTTAAGTTAAATATTCAATCTATATTGCTTAATAACACAAAGAGATATAGAAATGAATGAGAAAGCAAAGAAAAACAGAGATAGGTTTAATAAGGAGCCTAGTAAGAGTTTCCTATCTTGTCAGAACTTAGTGCTTAGATTTCTTTTAAGAAAGTCGTTTCCTGGCCCAGCCGAAACTCCCTGAGCCCTGCAAACCAGCACAGCAGCATCCTGTCCAAATGTTATTGTGGAAACACTGTGGTGTTCTAGGTCAAATGTATCCAAATTAAACCAAGGGAGATGGAAATGACTCTCCCTTGATACACCCTGGTTGCTGAAAGTGGGTTTGTTTATATGAGTAGAATAAAATTTACAGCTAAATATAAAAAAAAGATACATCATCATCATCTTGTAAGCTTGAGGAACATGTCATTCCACCTCTGGACTCTGGAAAAAAACACTAAGGTCATGCCTAAAATAAGACCTCGAAGGGCTGAGGATCCCACCAGAGGTAAAACCGCAGACTTTTCCCACCTCTTGATGAAGGCCTCAAGCAGGTTACAATTGGACAGTGAGGTCATTTCTCTTGAACCAGGACAGAGTTGTGGATTTGTTATTCCAACACACACATGCTGACCCCTGGGACAGCTTCTGAATCAGGTGTCTGGTCTTGGTATGAAGCGGTGATTACTACTTATTTTTCAAAAGTTATTTACACAGACTGTTGGAGCCAAAGAGGAGAGAGACAGAAACAAAATGTTTCTCTCTTTTTTCAACTACGAAAGAACTTTTAAAAGTTGGCCTTATGAAAGATTTCACCTCCTAGTTACTAAAATAAAGATGACTAATTGGCTTCCTAAGGAAACACAAAATAAACCAAAAAGTCACATGCAGCAAAGTGTTACTTTTTAATAGGTTTCTATTTTACATTAAAAAAAAATTCTTGAAGTTTTAGAAGACATCCATGACCACTTGGATTGCCTAAAAAAGGATCTGGTTTTGCCTCTTACTGGGCAAAATTCCTTGATTTTGCAAAACCTCTGCTTCCTCAATCTGTAATTCTACTTCCTACCCTCAGAAGAGGTTATGGGGGTTAAATCATCTCCTATCCATAGCAGCACTAAGCCCAGAGTCTGGCACATGTTGGGGTGCAATCAATTCCTTCCTTCCTCCTGGCTCTCAGTGACTGGGGCCATTGACCAATGTTGTGATACATGGAAATGGGGGAAATGAAAAGATCAGTAGGTATAAGGGGGAAAAATGTTCCAGACGTTTTAGCCAAAAATGAAAGTCTTCTCTAACTCTATATTGTGCATGGTCACCGACCTTAAACTGACATATGGGCTGTGTTATACCAATACACACATTAATTTTAAGGAAGAACATTATGTTTTCAGCTGTTAACTTTAAAAAGCCATTTAACCTCCTCTGTGTAATCTGCAATACTACTAGCAGAATCCCAAGACTCCTGCAAGAGTTAATAAGCCCCATCAACACTCCTATATCAATTTGTCCCCTTTTTGTTATATTGTAGTCCCTTATATGGTTAATTATTTGCCTGTTTACTGTGCTAACCTCCTCACCAGTGTTGGATTTATGAGAGGTATGCGAGACAGTTCTTGACCACCATGTTTTCCGTTGCAGATCCAGTGCTCTTCCAATATGTGTTGAATAAATGAGGTTGAACTAACATAGCCACATGCCCTTTAGACACTATGGGATCTTGCTGATGAAGGCTCCGCCACTCTTTAAATTCGATAGGCGCTTTAATCGCCAAGTTTATGTTGCTTACCTAAAGAGGCCAATTTTACAAGTTAATAAAAATGTGGATTGCCGGTTAGATGCCAAACAATCAAAATGATGGTCTACATTCGTATAATTCTGCCTGCCCTGCTGTGTCCCAGAACCCTTATGCTGAGTTTCGAGAACGCCCCTGTCCCTCACACTACTGTCCCCTTGGAGAAGTCACCTGCTCAATCCTGCCCAGCTCCCAAGCACACCCACGGGGTCTTGAGCAAACGTGTGGGCATCAAATGGCAAGAGGTCAGATGCCCCTCTGCCATAAATATGAAACACCCTTCAAAAGCCAAATCAAAGGAGAGGGAAAAAAAAAACCTGAAACAGAAGACTACATTTTAATTTTCTTGACATTTTTTTAGGTAAAAAGCAGCAGAGGATACTATTTTTCCACATTAGATATACTTGATTAAGTTTCTATTGAGGAATCTGGTGTCCTTGTGAAAACATACCCTGAGAAGCAGCACAGTGTAAAGAAATAGCCACCGGACTCTGAGTCTGGGAATGAATACCAGGAATTACTGGCCTGCACAGCTTTCTCAGGTGTTTTTCTCTTTGCATGGGAATAAACAAATGACAAAAAGGGTGTAGGCATAGAGAAGTGGGAATACAATACCTGCCTTGCCTAGGGTCCTCATGAAGACCAAAGGAGCCAACAGACAAGGAATTCCTTTGGAAACTTTAAAATCCCCCAACAAGGTGAGACCCCACTGTTGCGATTTTTTTCACGTGGAGGAAAATTCTATGAAAACTGCCTCTCAAAACTGAATTCTTTCTTTCTTCAAATACACTTTCGTTAACTGCTTGTTAATGACAATCTATTACAATGTGAATTCTAACAAAAAAAAATTTTCAGTCCGGCAGTGCTAATTGAAACGAATGGGAAATAAGAAAAAAATGTCTATTTTTTCATATATCTCACTACAACGAGGACCATATTCTTCTCAAAATGACTATGGAAAAAGAGCAGTGTAACTGAAGAAGACATGAACCAGGTTCTGAAGCATTCAGTCCATCACTATGTCTTCCTAAACAAAAATCTCTCCGTTCTAGTCCTAACCATTGCCCAACACTATCAGCTTCTCGCTGTCCCTACTGACATTCCTCTAGGTCAGGTGCATGGTCTCTTGCTCATTTGCTGAGCTAGCCTCTCCCCAGTCTATTAATGGCAGGACCTTTCTAGAATAAACCCCACCACGGTGGCGCACCTCCCGCATTACCTCTCTGATCTGCCCCCTTGTGCCCCTCCCTCCAGCCAGGCTGGGCTCCGGAGTCCCAAGAACATGTGGCGGGCTGCCGTCTCTGGCTTTTGTCCCCCAGCTTCTTCCTGCTGGCCACTTCGCTCCCCCTCCCCACTTCTCTAGGTTAGCTCCCGTTCCTTCTTCAGGCTTCAGCTCCCTTTCCTGGGAAGACTTCCTTGACCCTAATAAGTACCCCTACTGTGGTTGTAGGTCTTCTCCCCTGGCTCTCCCCAGGCTCGGCTACAGTCGTTTTGTGATGATCTACACCCTGCTGACTGTGAGCCCTCAACTTCCCTGGGGCCTGGCCTAACCATGTGCATGCTCAATTTAAAAAAAAAAAAAAAAAAATGTGTGGGACAAATGAATAACCCATCTCCTGTTCTGTCTGCTTTCATTGTAGGATCCGGCACAAAACAAAACAAAACAAAACAACACAGTCATTCTCTAGAAAACACAGAGATGCAACTGGGTCCTTCATAGTAAGAAAGAGGACATCCTTTTCAGGATCATGCGGAGCCAAACAGGGAGAGAGGTCCGAAGGAAGAGTCGGGAGTCTCGACTCATATGAAGTTTCTCCTAAGTCTCCGCATTTTAAAACCACTAATTTCCTCATTGGTCATGCCCTTTCAATATTCCTTACAAAGGTATTTTCAATTTCCATTTGACATGCACTTTCATCAGTTAATTTTTAATTGAGCCAAATATTAAATGCTCACATTAACCAGACAAAGCGTGTTTAGCTACTGATTTGCAGTGACAGCTGGTGTTATTCTCACACACAGGCCAAGCATGAAATAGAAAACTAATAACCCCTTAAGTGTGTTCTCAAAGTATCATTTATGGGAAAGAAGACGACTTTCAAAGGAGACTTGTGCAATGGCTGTCATTTTTTTCCCCCGAGCCACAAGCTGTTACAAAGCAGGGAAGCTCATTTTCTCACGGATACGGACAAGCTCAAGAATCCCACTGTCACTGGATGTATTCATTAAGAAGGAATCTGGCAGTAGCACAGGGGATGGATACTTTGGAGAACAGGCCAATTATCCGGGTGTCCTTTCTAATTTGAAGTTTCTGAATTCACTCATAGATAAGCCACTTGAAGAGGGTCTGGCAATGGCAACATAATGCACAGATGGCCACTAAAGAAATGAGAGGGAGGATGGGAGAGAGAAGAGAATTTGCTTGCGGTTTCATTCATGGGGACAAATCTGCAAGCTGACACATCCTTCTTTTTAAAAAGCCCCTGGAGAAGTATGGTCAAGCTTCATTACAAGTAAACAAATCATACAATCTTTCTCAAACAGATGACAAATGATGAGCAATAACACTTTGAGTTTGCTTCATGCCAAGGGATGAGGGTTCTTAAAATACAAATTTCACCAGTTCTGAAAACCACAGAAAGGCGGTGATTCTTGCTTCAAGCAAGACAGAGAATGGAGTCCAACGCTGCCAGGCCAGTGGTTTTATCCAGGACACCCCTGGTGGTCTTCTTGCTGGTCAGTGTCTGGAGAAGTAAAATCTTAGGTTCTCTCACCTCTGGGAACATTGAGATCTACTGACTTCCACCTTCAACAGGAGGCTTGTTTTCATGGGAGAAGAACTAGAGGATCATTTATTCCTATGATTTTTATGCTGTGGTTCTTTTACATTGAAGCTATAACACTAATCAGGGGAGGAAAAAACACCTTGTTCCCACTGTGAGAACCCTGGACAAGCCCTGATTTCTTTCATGACAAGGTGATGAAAATCTCAGACATCAAGACTTCTACCCGGCTTGAGATTTGAACCATGGGACTGAGAGCAGCTAAGCACGTATATAGAGGCCGTGTGCATTCTATATATAAACAGATATAAGGTGACAACCCATAGCCTAATGTCTAATATTAGCATTAAAGACTTTTATTAAAGTTGGACATTTAATGTAAAGCAAAATCTAGACTTGTCCTCAAGTATGAAAGACATACTTTTTCAATTCAGTGATGAGGGATGAAATCAAAATACTTCCTAGGTGTTTTTCTTTTTTCATTTCTATTAAGTATTAACAAATCTGTGACGTGGGACATTTGGAACACAGACACACACTCTATAGTAAGGAGAGTAGGAGAATATTAGTTGGTTAGGATGAGTTAGATGCTCAAAGTGCCTCTTCCATAATCTTTTATTGATTAATTCATTCAATAAACAATTATCATATGTACCTACGATCTACTCTCCTAGGTGCAGGTTAAATAGAATAGGAGAAATAATTTACGAAATGACAAAGTACCAGTGAAGGAGAACACTCTGATTTTATAAGATCTCCACAAATGGTGGTTATTATTAGGATTTTGGGACAACGCTAATTTGACCCAAGTTGAATTACTGTTTAAGCAGGCAAACCGGAAGTGGGAAGCCAGGCTTTGAATAGTTAACTCCCAAGTTAATCACCACAATCCAACCCATAGAAGTCTACAGAGGACTTCTGGGGAAAAGCAGTATGGAATCAGCAGGGGCAGTTAGGACCATGTCTGGAAACACAAGAAGGAAATGGGAAATCTACCTGGTTTGGGAGGAAAGGCATATTGTATTCGTGCCCCAAATTCTCTCTTGAGCTCCAGATCCTTAAGGCCAACTGCTAATGGGCATCTCCACTTGGATATACTACTGGAAACTCAAGTTGAAAATGTCCAAAATTAACTTCATCACATTTACCCCACAACACAGCAATAGTTCTTATCTTTCCTCTTTCTCTTGAGGACGATATCACTTTTTGAACGAGCTGGGTTTCAGACTTGAGTCTTCTGCTTCTTCAATCTGTTGTCAGTCCTTTGGTTTCCCTTCGGCACTGCCCCCATCCCCATCTGCCCCATCTTCTCCATTCCCTACTCTGCCACCATGGTTCAAACCCCCTACCTGGTCTCCCACTGTCCAGCAATCTTCTGCAAGCCCACACATCCCACCTTGCCTCAGAACCCTTTTGATAATCGTTTTAATGTTAACCAAGTTAAATACAAACCTCTCCACTTAGGACCCAGTCACAGCTCATGAGAGATCTCTATGTCCCAACCAAGTCAGACTCTTTACTATTCCCACTATTGTCCAATTAGGCCTCATACATTCCTGTCTGCTCTGACTTCTCCAGGCCAGTTATCTAAAACGCCCTCTCCCCATACCTCCTACCATCTACCTCCTGCATGAAACTCTTCCAGATCCCCTTCTAGCTGGACCAGATCTCTCCATCCACTAAAGAGTGGCAAAGATTGCAGCAACTTACATCTTTTTAGTCCCACTACTGGTTGGCAAGTTCCTTGAAGGCAAAGTTGATCTTACACATTGTTTTACTCAACTAAAACACCTGGCATAGAGCCTTGCACATAGTAAGCCCTCAGTAATGTGTTTTCAATGAAAAAAATTAACGTGCATGATATACGAAATCACAAGATCTTCATAACTCTTTTCATTTCCATCCCTGCCCTTTGTGAGTTAAGTTTTGTGAACGATTGCTCATTTGCCTTGATAAGACTTCTTCATACTGTTTTCTTCTTACACTGTTACTTTAATATTTAGTAAGTGGCTCTGCCTCACTATACTTATAATTCTGTTATTACAAAAACTCAAAACCACCTCTAAAAGCTTTGTTTTAAAATGAGAGAGAGAGACAAAGAAAGAGCGAGAGAGAGAGATGTTAGCAGGAATTCATAAGGGAAATGACTAGGAGATAGTCCTGAAATTTTAGACTCAGAAGTGCCAACTGGCTTCATTTATGGACTTGCCTTTTTTCTTAAGGGATAAAATATTAATCTCTAAAGCCGATGATATACTTTGCAGTTAATTTTATTCCTATTCTAATGGCAAGAGGGTAGTATATATATATATATATAATACACACACACACACACATACATACATATATGGCAAATAGGCAGTGAATTAAGAGGACTAAGTATCTGTCCCAGATTCTCCTGGAAAATTCAAATGCACCTGAGTGGACTATCCGGCTGCAATTCAATTTCAGAGTCACTACATAGATACAACATTCATGGTGTTGCCCCTAAAGCAATCTTCATTCTCAGCCAAGAAGAGATGGAAATCCTCAAGAAGAGATAGCCTGCAACATTGATCCTTTGTTTGGTGCTTTAAGTATTCAAAGTCGTAAACTCTCGATACTTCCACAGCTTAAGAAAAGACAGTTAAAAAGAGAGAAATATAGTAACTGGAACTGTCACTAGCCTCGATGGAAAATCTCCCTTGAAATATTAAAGCTTCACTTGACGCAGTGGGTCCTCGGGTTGTTTTCAGGAGGCATAGTAAAGAGGAGAGTGGGGTCAGTCATAAGCTTCTGACTCATTATGTTGAAGCCCCAGAGAGCCGATGAGCTGATTATTAACTAAAAATGGAATATGGCTCTATCCCTGACATTCTGAAGGCAAAACAAGGAGCAGGATGAAAACACAAATTTTCCAAACAGTTTCCCAGGGAAGTGCATGTTCCGTGTGTCATGGGGAAGAGAGGTCCACATTCTGTAGAGAAGTTTCTCATAGAATCCTGTCAATCGCCCAAGAAAAATCACCCAAGTAGCTCTCAGTACATTGCTACAAACAGTTGGGGGCGGTTTGGGGAAGTAGTCTGGAATAGAAGCTATTTTAATTAAGTTAGTCAAAACTTAATCTATGGCTAGAGTATAACCCCTCTAATCTCACACTGCAGAGATGAAGCAAATAAAACTTCTGCCTGCAGATCCTAATTGCCCCCCTCCCCAAGTGGCTGGAATTCACGATCTCTGGGGGAAAACGTCGCCTCTGTTGACAGAATTGTGCCTTGCTCTGCCGCCTGCAGCAAGACTGGGGTCAAGGTTATATTCTAGCTCTGGCCACCGCCCTTTCCCTGCTCCCTCTTGCTGGAATGCAGGCAGAACATTCTTTGCTTCAGGTGAATCCTACCCTGTGCGTGCTGGGAGGGCACAAGGAGCTACATCCAGGAGGTTTCTCGGTGGTGGGATGATGGGCAGGTAGGGGACAGTCATGGGGCAGGGTCCCCATGAGAAAGCCCGAATGGCTTTGGAGAGCTTGAAACAATCATGCGATCATCATGCGTACTGAAGGACAGCTGGGTTTATCTGTTGTCTGGCAAGTAACAAGCAGAGAAACAATGTTGGCACTATAGAATTGAGCGTATATCAGAACAAATTGGAAAAGGAAAACGGCTTTGTTGTAATTTCAAAAGTTTTACAATCTCCATTTAAAGAAAGAGGACCATGAGTGCAAGCAGTTAGACAGTGTTAAGAGCTGCCCTCCAGGAACACAAATGCTAAAGTGGACCAGAAATTTCTCTAAACAGATTTGGGAAGAGAAGCCTCTTAATAAACGAAACAGTACTATAACCTGAAACAAAAGAAAACAAAAGCTTTTTATTTAAATCTCTCCCAAAGGAAGAGCCCCTGTTCTGTTCAAAATCAACTTGTACTTTTCTGCATACAAGGATGATTTAAGAAAGTTCTTCAAATTAAGTTATTCTAATCATCCTATTCAAGGCCTTGATTGTCTTTTAAATACAAAGAATTAATGAAATACCTTAAAAATTGAAGACAGGTGTTTATTAAGTCTTCTTAATGTGTATTAAGGGTGCCTAATGGGTAAATATTTAACAAGGGAACTCCCCCGGCCTTTCAGTTCTCTTAAGTGTGTGTTTGTATTGTACAGTATTTTTTAGGTTATCTACATTTCTCCTCCCATTTAAATCAGACGCAATGCACACATGAACAGCCATACGGTTAGAAGTAACTTTTTTAGGCAAAGATAGAAGTGTATGCAAAATAATATATACTTGGGTTTTTTTTTTTCTTTTTCTCTCTAAATCTGAGAATCTAGGATTATGCTTATAGGGCTGCACGTAACTATGAGTTTACTTAGACACTTACAACACTAGCCTGTGAGGTCACCCAAGGCAGGGGTAAAGCTGTTTTCCCCGTGTCCCCAATCTAACCCAGGGCCAGGCACATAAAGACTTGCAATCATGTCTGTCGAAAAACCGTCTCAGTCCTTGGATGATTTTCAGCGTTAATCCTGTTTAGATGTCAAACACTAATATTGTTTGAATCAAACCAAGAAGAACGAAAGAAAAGCTTCTTAGTGAAGTAAATTCACGGAGTGGTCTCCTGTATGTAGCTGGGGGAAAGGGTGACCAGCTTGCAAGGTTAGGGCTCTGCCTGAATAAGGTGATGATATTAGATTACCTTAAAAAGGTTTAACAGAACCTTTGAACCTCAAATACAATCTGTCTCTGGGGGGAAAGCCTTTCTACTTGTACACGACAAAGACAGTGTTGTTTTTCCAGCACAAATGCACTTGTGCTGAGATACTGCTTTGCGCGACTATTGCTAAGACACGCTGAGTGACCTCAGAAAGGGGCGCGGGGAGAGGCGAGCAGGAATGACTAGTGATAAACAGGGCACCCACACACCTGCTTTCCGAGTGGGTTCACCATTCCTCCAAAAAGCTGGTTAGGACTAGAAGCAGAGATAAGGAAAAGCTCTGAGAACTTGCTTTTAAAAACAACAGCAACAACAACTTGTGGCTTTCTGTTCCCTGGTGTTCTGTGTGGCCTCAGGACATTTAAACATTCTGAAATGTACCAGGTCAATTAAGGATTGCTAAAAAGACCAATCAGTCCTCACTAGAAAGCACAGCTGAAAGTAACAGGACGCGCAAAAGAAAGCCATGTTTGCAACAGACATTGAATAGCAACGAAAGCCGTACAACAGAAAAGGGAACTAAGTGAACTATAAAATTTTACAAAGGTCCACAAATACAATCACTCAACAGCACGTGACTTGCAAACTCTAGGGGCGATAATGTAGTTTTTTTTCCTACAGAATAAATTATGGCAGGGAGTCATGTGATTCTTAGCAGGCAGAAAGATGCACTTTCCCAAGGAAAGTTCATCATTAAATATCTTAGTTAAGACTGGATCATCTTCAGACTATTTTTAATCCCTATCATTTCGCTGCCAAAACTGACCATAAGCAGCTGATACTTGGCCGCCAGGAAAATGATGCTTTTGCGTTTACTTCGTACAGGGGCATAAGAATGGTATTGCTTTCCAGTTAATCAAGTGTTTTGGTGGATCTGGACTGCCAACAGAAGACAGAAACTGCCTGCCGACCAACTAATAAAAAGGAAGCTAACCTCTACTGGATGTGGAGAAGTAAGTTCCTGTCTTCCTAAACCACAAAGACCAAAAGACGAAAAAAAAGAAAAAGAAAAAGAAAAGAAAGAAAAAAAAAGTCACGCCACCAACTCATCAACAGAATGAAGCTAATCTCCTATTTAAGTTTCTCTTTCTTTTAGTAGCCCACAGCTCACTCTCTTCTGAGACATGAAGCTGAATATTGTCCCATTTCTCAGCTTGGAGGGAGCCATCAATTTCACCCACTGTCAACGTTCCCGTATCTCAACACTTTGCCTACAAGAGCCCCTTCACCTTGAAGCAATTTCAGTCAACACATCTATAGAACTCAAACCGTGTTACAAGAGGGTAAAATAATAACTAATGGAGGTATCAAAAGAGCAAAATCTCCGGCCTTTAATTGAAATAGAAGAGCTGTGTTACTTCACTGGGATCAATAATGCCAATACAAACTATATAGCTACCATGAAAAACATTCTTGAGAAGACTGAGCTTACAATAATTTATCTTCTCTCTTTTGTTCCAATGTATCTCGTCCAAGGATCAGATCACACTAGTGGACATCTGGGAAATATTCAGTATTCTAGGTAATACTAGAAACCCGTGAGGCCGCTGGAATGGGACACTGGAGGATCCACCCCAGATTGTCATTCTTCCTAAAAGATGGCCCCAGGAACCTATGGTAGATAATAGTCAACATCTCTAATTTTTACGTGCACTTGAAAACCTGTATCTCACGTGAACCACAAATTCAGACTCATTAGCTATGGGGTGGAACCTGAGCTTCTGCATCTCTAAGAAGCCCCCAGGTGATGCCCCTGCTGCTGGTCTGTGAACCCCACTTGGAGTAGCAAGGTCTCAGACATTTCCTAGAACTAATGCTGTCTTGTACTCCCTCTGTCCTGCTTCTCTCACAATGCCTTATTCAAACTTAGGAATAAAGCCACACTCCATTCTAACCCAGTTTCTTCTTTAGTCTTTCTTTAACTTGTAGGCTTCTGGGACTATCTCTCAGACGCCTCTCCCTCCAAGACGCTGCTTTCTCCAAGCTACGGAACATGGACTACAAACAGTTTTCCTTCATCTCAGAAGGCTGATTTTGCCTCAATAGCAGCAAAGAAAAAAAGTGACTTCAGATCTGAAACGCCCATTATTCTATGCGCAGTATGATCCACTGAGTCCTAGAAGCCACACACTTCATTGTCAAAGGTCAAAAGAATGTACTAGCTCTCTTCTGAAACTTGACCACTGGCATTCAGAGTACTTTACACTATAAGACACAGCACAGTATTAAGGATGCAACCCTGACTGGTGCAAATTTCGGGGGAAAATCTGTATGCCCTATGGCTAAACTAGACATTTAGATTAGTCATGCCTATTTGAAAGGATAGGTAAATCATCTGTAACTCTCAAATACTACCACTTTGATTCCAAAGTATCCATTTATGATTACATTTCCTGATACCTACTTTTTTGGGCCAAATTCCTTTGTTTTCCTATATAGTCATCCATCTACATGTTGTTCTGAAAATGACACATTTTACATCAGCTATTTGTGCCTCTATATGATTTATTTTTACTATGAGAGGTTTTGTGAAAAAATTTCTTTATCACATTCTACAGTATGTCCTTGTGGTTTGGCATCATAAAATACAGCCTCGACATTTATCAATCTCAGATACCTGTTGACCACAGAGATAGGCTCTACTATGAAGACTCTATTTTGAAAGGAGTTAAAAGTGAGACTTCACTTAAAAAGTAAACTCAATTGCATGAGATGCTAACATAGTAAAACGCAACAAAACAAAGGCCAAGTTTCTATCTTAATTTCTATCATAAGCATATGTCTGTTTCCTAGCTTTTTATTAAATTTCTTAACAGATGACAGTTACCACCTTGGATTTCTTTCAACTAGAAAGAAAATTTTAAATATTTTTTTCATAAAAATATGAACTGTCAAATCAGTTTTACTTTGGTCTTAAAAAGATCCTTTTGGAGTCTGGAACTCTCTACCTTTTTGGTTATGGTGGTTAAAAATAAAACCACCTACTTAACCAAACATTTAACAAAAATATCCTTTTACCCTTTAGTGAATTCTTCCAGAATACTAAAGATCTGACAATCCAGGATCTCAAAAAGACAATTCACAAGGAGCATTTTACATGTTAGGAATTTAAATGGGGATATTTTACTTTTAAACACTGAACAGTGGCATCGAAATTTTGTCCATTTGATCAAGTAGGATCAGATTTTCATGTCAGCCATCTACTTTCTTGGCTTTTTCTCTTTTTTCTTGGCCTTAATATTAGCATGCTTGTAAACTGTAATAAAAAATGTAATGTGCTTCTTGAAATTGAATCCACTTGTAGTCATTTCTAGGCTTTGTGCTCCTGTTAGGTCCTATAAAATAATAACATCAGTAATTCTCCCTAGAGACCATACAAGGAAGGACTGCATTGCAGCCTTTTTCAAAAAGAATTCTTCACATTAAAACAAAAAGTCTGAAAAATTTTCAGACAAGATTCCTCTTTTACTTTTTCATAAATTAGTAATTTTACATATAAGATGTAGATCTCAATTACAGTTCTTCAGTCTTAGGATCTGGACCCCCCTCCCCCAGAGAATCGCACAAAACAATACCTTTATGGTAACGTGATAGAAGCTCTATCTAGCACCAGAAAAAAATCACCTCACAGATGTTCTTCAAAGCTACAGGCATCCATCACTACAACTAACGTCAGAGCATGAGAGAATCCACAGCTGAGAATCAATGCTTCTACGCTTTCTATAGACATTGTAGATGCATGTTTTTTCGGCAGAGGAGACCACCAAATGATGTGGACTGTAGGTGGTGAAAAAGTAAAATATACTAAAATTACAGTAAACTTTGAAATCGTACACTGGGTATAGAAAATAGAACGCAAAGTATGCAGCCAGGACAAATTATGTCACTGATGAGATACAGTATCCATGGCCAACGTTCTTCAAGACACTCAGTCATGCCCACTGGGAACAATGTGGCACCCACCACAGGATGGAGTCCATGGACTTTCGGAAAGTCAACTTACCTCTTTACAAACACATCTAAGTTCTCCAGAGAAAGCGGCTACACCAGATCTCCTCTTAGGGTAGATCTTACCAAGTGAGTCAGAAAAGGCATGCCCTTGGTCCCCTGGTGGAGTCTATTCTTCTAACTGGGTAGTTCCCAAATTGTAGTACAAGTAAGAAACCCCCAGGGGAACTTGTTTAAGATGTGGATCGTCAAACCATCCAGGAGTCTAGCTCCTGAGGAGTCCGGGCGTTTGGGGGGGGGGAGGGGAGGATCTTTGGACCCCCAGTTTGAGAAACCCTGAAGGGATGCCATTTATCCCGAGATCCCACTGGACAGCAAATGCTGGATCTTTAACTCTCGACGGCTGGCAAGCAAGGAAAACACTTTTGGTCAGAAGGAATCATCAACAGTAGTGTTGGCAGGGGGAGCTTCGAACGGGGGGGCGGGGGGAGGGAAGCAGGCAACCTGATTTTACGTCCCTAGCTCATCAGCCCGCCCTTGGCCCAAGAGCCCACCCACACTCCAACCATGGAGTCTCAGCCTCAGATTTGAAACGTCCAGCCCAGACTCACATTCAAACAGACATGCACCTACCCAGCCTCCGTTGTCCTGGATCCAGGTGTGCAAGTGCCGGTTCAGGTACTCAGTCATCCACAGAGCGATGTTGTCCACCAGGGGCGACATCTCCCGGTTGACGCTCTCCACACACATGACCCCACCGAACTCAAAGAAGGCCACGATCCTCCCCCAGTTCACCCCATCCCTGAAGAGCTCCTCCACCACCGTGGCAAAGCGTCCCCTTGCGGTGAAGGGTGTCAGGTGCAGCTGGCTGGACATCTCCGCGAAGTCGCGGCGGTAGCGACGGGAGAAGTCGTCGCCCGCCTGGCGCAGGGTCAGGTGGACCACAGGTGGCACGGGGCTGAGCGCAGGGCCCGCGGCGGCGGCGGCGGGGGCGGCCGGGGGCGGCGGCGGCGAGGTCCTGGCGGGCGCGGGGGTGCGCCCGGGCTGCGAGGAGTAGATGCCCGGCGCGGGGGTGGCCCCCGGGGGCGCGGCGCCCGCGTCTCCGGCGTCCCACTCGTAGCCCCTCTGCGACAGCTTATAGTGGATGTACTTCATCACTATCTCCCGGTTGTCATACCCTGTTCTCCCAGCGTGCGCCATCCTGCCCCCGAAAGCAGCCGGGTACCAGCAGCACCTCTCGCCCCTGCTCCCGCCCCACGGCCCCGAAAGAAAGAATAGTTATAATCCAGCTATTTTATTGGATGTGCTTTGCATTCTTGGATGAGGGGGTGTCTTCAGTCACGCGGAACACTTGATTCTGGTGTTTCCCTCTTGGCATGAGATGCAGGAAATTTTTACTTAAATTCCTTTCGGACCTTTATTTCATGAGGCACATTATTATTAATTATGGTTAATATCAGTCTACTTCCTCTGCGATGCTGAAAGGTCAAAAAGAAAACTAAGTCAAAATCAGGTGCATTTTCCTTTATACACTGGGTGAAAGAACGCAGGGCATACACACTACAACGTACACAACTAAAAAGAATGTATTTAACTGCCTGGAAATTAAACTTAACTCGAATGCACTTAAAGTTAAAATCTCAAATGTTTCCATTGAAAGTTACATTAAACCAATTTCCTGTGCAAAGAACTTACTTGTATTTTTTAAGGACAGCATGATCCTCTGTCAAGTTTCCTTTTTTGTGAAAACAAAACAAATGCATAAGGCAAAGATTCCATCAATCTTCAGAGCTCCCCAGTTATAGCTGCTTTGAAACTTCCAAATGAATCAGGAGTTGGGGGAGGGAGGGTAAAAAATTAGGAGAATTTCCAGTTTGATTCCCAGACTTCTCCTTCACAGAAATGTCAATCCGTAGGAATCCCAACCGGAGATCTCAAGAGCACGAGAAAAAAAAAGGCAGCGGCGGCGGCAGATGAATTACAATTTTCAGTCCGGTATTCGCAGAAGTCCTGTGATTTTCCCCCTCTCGGCAATTTACACACGCACACACACGCGCGGGCACAGACATGGATCTCTATCCGCGGGACCGCTTCACTCCTCCACGGGAGACAGACAGGGACCGGGGGCCGGCGGACGAGCCGGGCACGGGGGCAGGAATCCTCTTCTGATTAAACTCCGAACAGCAAATGCATTTTCCGAAAAGCTGCTTGATAAATGAAGGCAGGACGCGCCCGGCCCGCCGGTGCCGAGCGCGAGAAGCCCGCGCTGTGTGTGGTGCGGCGAGGGGTGGGGAGAAGGAGGTGGTGGGGGAGGGTTTTATTTTTTCCCTCTTTTCCTAAAAAGGATGACGGCTACGAAGTTCTCCCCCCTGGACCCCCTCTTCCGCTGCACCCCACCGGCGCACCCCGCCTCCGGGCTGCGCACCCTTTCTCCTCCTCCTGCTCCTGCGCGGCGGCGCTGGCGGCGGCCGCCCCCTCCGCGCTCCCGCCGCGCACCCGCTCTGGGCGAGGACGGCCGCGCCGGCGGGGAGGGCCCGGCGTCCGGCACCTTCGCTGGCGGCGGCGGCGGCGGCTCGGCGGGGAAACCGAGCGCGGCGGGCGGGAGCGCGGCGGGCGGGGGAGGGGGCGGGGAGGAAGGGGGCGGGCGCGGGGCGGGCGCGGGGTGGGCGGGGGGGCCTGGCCTCTTACTTCATTCTCTCTAACCGACTGGTTTCCTGTACGTACGTCACACGGTTCATTCAAAAAAAGAAGAAAGAAAGAGCCCTCCTCGGAGCCGCCCCGCCGCCCTCCGCCCCGCTCCCCTTCCCGGGTTAAAGGAGCCGCGGCCGGGCCGGGAGCGGCGTGCCCCGCCGAGGACACATGGCGCGCAGGGCCCGCGGCCGGGGAGGGCGCGCCCGGGACGCCTCCGCCCGCCCGCTCGGCCCGCCCGCCCGCCGGGCCCGGCCGGTGGGTGGCGCGGGCGGCGCAGGCCTCCCGCGCGGCCGCGGCCGCGGCGCGGTGGGTGTGCGAGGGGCCTCCTCGGGCCTGCGGCGGGCCTGGCGCGCGCTCGGGGGGCCTGAGTGGGGCCGGGGGCGCCCGGGGGACTGCACGCGGCTTGCCGGGCGGCTGCGTCAAGGGCGCAACCGCCGGGAATCAATTCGACCCTTTTAACCGAGTGTGTGTGTGTGTGTGTGTGTGCTTCGACCCCTTTAACCGAGTGTGTGTGTGTGTACGTGTACACAGCGTGTTGCCGGCTCTTGGCAGCTGCCAGGGAGAAAACCCAGGCCCACGCTGACCCCGAGCAGTGGGACCTCGGCGTTGCCCTCCGGCGAAGAGTGGCAAGGGAAGCCCCAAGCGAGGTGTTTACTTTCAAGTCGCTTCCTAGGTGTGCAGGCGCAACGCACACCCTGGGGACACCATCCTGACCAGGGCCAGACGTAGCTCTCAGCGGGCCAGTGAAGTGGCGAGTCGAGGATATCAACGGCTCTAAAATGGCTAAGTAAATGTTTTTCCTCTGCCTCTGGCAGGACTGGCGCTAGGTTGGGGCTGGACGCTGCACGGGGCTACAGAGTAACTTTTGGGCCCCCGGTTCCTAACCCCAGGGTGGGTGGGTTTCCCGAGGCCCGTGGGGTCGCCTAGCAGCCAGGGCTAGATGGCTGCACCTTCTCAAGTTATCTACACACACACACATTATATTGTACACGCAAGCGCACAGTCTTTCATTCATCAGCCTGAATAGCCCCTAGGAGAAAAACACAAGAGGGCAAACAAGTTGTGCGTGTTTAACTATTTTTTATCTCAGAAAGTCTTTGACAAATAAAGCGCCAAGAAAAAAAAAATGTTTACTAAAAGTACAGCAGCTTACCTAATAGGGCCAAATACAAATATATAGGATGCTGGATTATAGTGCTCAAAGAAGCGCGCTGCAGTGTGTACAAACATGTTCTGACAGCATCTTTATTTTGTCTCCTTCCTAGTCTAAAATCAAAGCATGTATTCGTGAGCAAAATAAGCACAAATTATTTTCACTTCATTTATCATACCCAATCAACCAACGTGCCAACCTCTTGCATGTAGGGATGGGCGCCTCGTACAAACTTATCCCTGCAAGGAATGAAGGAAGATGCTCCTTCCTGCTTTCTAATGGCTGTGACGTGGCCCTGGGGGGTGGGAGGCTCTGGCCTGGAGATGGGACACTGGGTATAGACTGACCTGGGATATATGTTCTCACAGAGAGAGTAGAAACCTATATTAATGCCTCCACAGGATAGTTTAAGGATCTTCTCAGAAGCTTGTCTTAGACCCCCAAAATTACTTAAGAGGAATTGAAAACCTTAGTGCTGAGACCCAGCATGTGAGTGAGGAAATGAGAGGACAGAGCTGGAAAAGAGATTGTACTTCTGCAAAGGGGGCCCCCAGAAGGAAATGGATCCCCCATTCCCAGAGAAAGAAAAGCCTCCTTATTTTTTTCCCCTCCTTTGCTCCCACAGAGCCTCGCTTGACAGATTTTCTCAGACTTACTCCTTCGGTGGCATCTTGGCCATCACCAGCCATTCTCAGGACCAGTCTGCGTTCCGGTCCTTGACTAAGATTATATATTCCCCAGGAATGTTCTGAATTCTCTTTATATCGAAAGAGTGAAACCATTCCTCCATTCAGATTTGGTTATTAGATCCCACCTTCAAGTGGGAGGGAGTGGAGGGAGCCCTGGCCTGAGTCAGGAGTCCTGGGTTTGAATCCTAGATCTGTGCCGGAGACCTTCCACCCGTATGCACTATGGGCTTTTCACTTCCCAAGATGCCTTCCACTTTTCAGAGCCAATGGACTACCCTGCCTGCAGCTTTGCCTGGCTGGATTCTAGGAGTAGGGTAGCACCAGGAAGAGAAAAGAACAAGATGCAAGGAAGGGAGATTGTATCAAGAGCCTGAAAGGCCTGTGTTTTCCTTCTTTATTCTCCAGTCTGCCAAACAAAAAGCTTTTTATTGCCAGTTTTCGCCACCTACTGGTTGATGTTTAATAGTATCATTCAGAAAGTTCTCTTCATCCATCACCAATATAAACACTTCCAAAGTGTATAAAATTCAAAAAGGACATTATTCTAATCTGGGCATACATGTTTTATATATAGGCATGTAGTAAGTCTTACTATTAAACTCTTATTTAAAATGAGGATACAAAAACCCCATTCATTAACTGAGAAGGAATTGACAACTAATAGAAAAGGTGAAAGTTAAAAATATAAAACACGACCCCAAACCATTTAGGCAAATTAAAGTGGAAATAAATCCATAAAGGAAATGAGCTGACCAGAGGGAGTAAGAACAAAGGGTTCACATAACCTGCATTAAAAAAAAAAAAAAAAAAAAACTGCTTAAAAAACAGTATCTCCCAGACAAGCAATCCAAGAACACTAATTTCCAGTTTCAAGTGTCTTCTATATTATCATTTCCAGCTTTACGGAGATATAATTGACATAGCTTATATATTATGAACTCTTACACTAAATAGTGTCACGTGTTTTCAGATGGGTTGCATTTGTTGTTGGTCATTATTATAGAATAATATTATAATACTAATTCCCAATTAGCATTAGGTACTAATACTAACAGTAATACTGTTCCCAGTGCATTAATGCTCCAGAGCCTGTCTTCTGCAATAGGACTGATTGAATCCGATTTGTCCACTATGTGCTCTCAAACCATCCTTGTCATTACAAGCAAACACTGCTGCCAAATCTAAACCAACAGGTCTTGGTTTAACTGAGAAACCTAGTTAACTAATTTATGGTGGGTTCTAAACCTCAAAAAATGTTTAGAGTAACTAAGCAACAACCTTTGAAGCTAGGCAACGAACTGCAGATGAATCATTCTGTTGTGTGAGTTTAATAGCAGGCAAGTCATGTTTCCTTCTGGTTCACAAAGGCAAGTACAGGAAATTTACTCGTGGCAATTTTTTCCTTTCAAATCCATGAGTTGGCATTTAAAGTGAAATAAAATAAGAGCAGGGAATTAAATTTTTCAAATGGCTACTGCTCTCGTTGGATCAAAACTGCAGTAATAGGCCCAAACAATGTGATAACACCATAGTATGGAGGGGAAATAGGCAAAGAATTTACATTCTTCTGTGCAATGACTTTTATTCTCTTATGTGATTTAGCACACAGCACAGTGTCTCCCAGATATTCCTTACTGATGAACATGTTTAGAGAAATCAAGGTTAATGTTTTTGTTTCCTAGGGCTGCCATAACAAAGTACCACAAGCTAGGTGGCTTCAAACAGAAATTTATTCCCCCACAGTTAGGGAGGTGTGAAGTCCAAAATCAAGGTGTCAGCCGGGCCGGGCTCCCTCTGAAGGCTCTAGGGAAAAATCTTTCCTGGCCTCTTCCTAGCTTCTGGTGGCGGCGGGCAGTCCTTGGGGTGCCTGGGCAGGCATCTGCGTGACTCTGATCTGCCTCTGTTGTCATGTGCCCTTCTCCGTGTCTCTCTGTGTTCTATTCTTGTAAGGTCGCCAGCATACTGGATCAGGAACCGAATAACCTCATCTTAACTCAGTTATCTGTAAAGACCCTATTTTCAAGTAAGGTCACATTCACAGGTACTGGGGGTTAAGACATTGACAAAATCTTTTGAGGGCACACAACTCAACCCATAGCAATATATATCTAATATGGGATCTTCCAAACTAAGGAGAATGGTTTACTCCAAGGCTCAGGGCTCAGCAACTCCTGAATTTCAAGGGGCAGCATGATCTTTTTAAAGCTCAAATCTGTCCACTTTTATTTCTGCTCAGAGTTCTTCAGAGGCTAAAATCACAACTCCTCTACATGGCATGATCTGGTGCAAATCTACCACCTGGGCACCACCCTTTACTTATGCATTCCCTTCTTGCAGCCACATTAACTCTGTGCTTTCTGGAATACACCAAGATCTCTCGTGCCTTTTGCCTTTGCACATCTGCTCATCTCCCTGAAATGCACCCAACCTTCTCAGAGTGAATTCATACTCATGCCTCGAGTTTCATCTTCAGACCTTCCCCCCAGTGAGACCACGCCTGACTTCCCTGGGCAGTCCTAGGAGCCCACTTGTGCCACACGGGATAGGAGCATAAAAGGCAGAAAACAGGGGTTTGAATGTGGGCTCCATCACTTAGTAGCTGCTACCGTGGACTAGTTACTTAACCTCGCTCTGCCTGTACCCCTCTCTGTAAGGGGATATGGAGAGTACTACTAGCGGGTTAGCATATGATTGAGATGAATTAAATGTGATGTGCTCACAACAGTGACCGCCACGGGCTAGGTTTTTAATGTTAATTATGGTATCTTCATCATAGCTATTGCCAGATTCACAGGGTAATTTCTGGCATATGTTTTTCTCTGTAGATTATGAACTATTTGAGGACAGGGACTGTATTTTTCCTTTGGGCTTTCCCAGCCTAGAACAGTGTCTGACATTCAAACATTTGTGGCATAAAATTCAGAGGCCCCCAAACTGAAGAAAGGAAGTCCAGGAAGACTTGTAAGAGCCTTGAGAGAGATGAAGGAGTGGGGAGGGAAGAAATAAGAAATGTAATCACCACCAGGGAGGGATGAACTGTTTACGCAGAGTAGTATCCCCAGGGGACTGGATGCCGGGCTCAGTAAATATATGTTGAATGAGGGGAAATCGAGGGTATAAAATCAGGAGTGGAACACAAGAAAAATTTTTTTTCCTTTTTAAACATCCAAACGTAAAAATTATAGAAGGGATATCATATGCCATTTAAGGTATATACACTGCTCAAATTTAGAGAAAGCTCAAGCTTGCAAACCAAGATGTCCAAGCAATCTCTTCACGATGGAAACCAAATTTTCCCATTTAAAGACTGAGGAATATTAAGGTGTGTTATTTCATCTATCAGTCTTCTGTGTCCTTCAGAACCTAAGAAATATTTCATTGTTAGTATATGCAGGTTTAAAGTGTGGGAAATCTATTTGTTTTTATATGAAATGTAATTACATTAAGAAATTTTACTAAATTCCACTTTTCTTACCCTTTTACTCATGTATCCCATATCTGAGTCACACAGACACAGAGCATATTTGAAACAGGAGCTCAGAATGCCAAGTACTTACTCTGAAAATATTAGTTCCTAAAAAATGATCAAAATCAAGCCCTGTCAATGTTTAGAATGCGAGGTTAGGATAATGCTATGAAAGAGATTTGTGTTTTGCTTAAATGACTCTTAAGAAACTCAAATTTCTAAGGGAAAAAAATACATTTTCACATCTGTAAAACTTGTTCCCCATTTTATTTTTTGTTGTGATTCAGAAATACAAGATATGAAAATCAGGTTACAATTTTGCCACAAAAGCTTCTAAAGTAGCAAACACAAGTTCTAATATATATCAAAATAGCCATGTGCATTCTTACAGTTTAAAAATGTCTTTAGAGTTGTCCCATCAAACATGTAAAATATAATAGCTATTATCTCCTCTTCAAAATCTCAAATCTGCCGTCACCACACTGAACTAAACAAGACTGAGTCCAGAATATGGAAGGTTATGGTTAGGAGGTACTTTTTAAAGCTAAGTTACTAACAACTAAGGACATGAGAAAGATACAAAGCATCGTATGTCAAAAACTATGAATATTTAAAAGTGTCCTCATGTGAGTGAGACATGTTTAAATTAGAACATGAGGTAATAAAATTAAATCTGTTGATGATATAACTCAGTAAAAAAAATTATCATGGTATTGCCTTCTTCTAGAAAGACAAAGACATACAATTCTTTGAATTGAAGCAACTATTCCCAAATGCTTTTGCCATCTAAATATTAGAAACGCTCTCCTAATGTTCACTTCCAAGAATCAACGATATATGGTTTAACCAACAGATTTATAACTGGACATGTGTAAGTATTAATGCAGAGGCCATTATTAACAGCATTTTTCATTTTTTCTTTTCAGCCATGAAAATTAAATTTTAAAAAATAACAGAAAAGAACAATTCCCTTGACTTGGTTTTTGTAAAAAGAAATGGGGATTGTTTCTTATACCTTTTTCAATTATGAAGGGTCCTTGAACATATTTTGGAATTTCTATGGATGAACGACATTCAGTATTTTTTGAATAAATATACTCACAAATACGCTATAATAAAACAGTAAAACCAAACCCAGCAGAGGCAAGCACTTCGGAACCGATACTCAAACAAGAAACTATTGTTGGTCACAAAGAGAAAGCCAACATTTCAACAGAACTGTAATTAAACTCCTTCTGCCATGGGTAAGACATACCCACTTCTGGGTACAGTACGAAGTGTTGAATCAATGACCCCTTAAAAAAAAACAAACAACAACAACAACAAAAAAACCAACAGTTTCCTGAACAATCTGACTCAGGGTTTTTTTGTGTTTTTTTTTTTTTCCTTCCCCTGAGCAAAAAAAAAAGGCAAGTCAGTGTAAAAAATGTACAAAAACTGAGCCAAAAAAGATAAAAAATAGAATTTGCCTTTGTAATATTTTCATGTTTTGGATGAAGTTGGATCTTTGTGTGGTGCTGCTGAATGTCTATAATCCCTTATCTAAACCATTCAGGCCAGACGTGTTTCAGAATTCTTAATTTTTTAGATTTGGAAAAAGGTGATATGGGGCATGTACTGGATATTACAAAACATCTCCATAGAATCTGGGGCAATACCTATAATCAAACCCATTGGTGTTTCTTTGGGAAAAATTAAGGAAGAGTTGATGAAATGGACAAATCAAAACTATAATACATCAGTTCAAGTCAGGTTTTGCTATCAAATGAATAATGGCACCAAATTTAGGAAAAGAGGGGGAAAAAAAAACACAACAACTTAGTTCTCAAAGCTTTTTGGATACGGAGCTTTGGCCCTTTAACATGTCTGACAAAGAAGCCCATTCCCTGATGATATGATCTCCACAAAATCTGTCTCATGCCCGAGCTGCAACTGGGTTGGGGAAAGTATCTTCCACCACAGAACGGGGGCGCTTAAATTTGTTCAGGTAGCAGATTACCTGGGGGTGACTGTTGAAATAACTGTGGTGAAATAGTTAATTGGACTAAACGAGACACCATCTTGGCCTAGCCTTTCATCTAGACCAGCAGTTGGAGGTGCCAACATTCAAGGAACATTCGTGAGAAAAAAATAAAAAATAAAAGTGAGAGACATCCAGATATTAATGTGTAACTGTCTTCCGCGAATTAGGGAAATAGAGCCATTACTCTATCTTAAGAGGCTGCGAGATGTGACCCAATGTAGTTTGCAAACGATGGCTATAGAAGACGGAGAGATCCATGAAACTATTACGGCATCAACCAGCCCCATAAACTGCAATGAAGTAATTCCAAGCAACTTATATATTAAATAATTTCTTCTTTGTCAGTGTTAAAATATGCCATTCTCAGATCCTCATTTAAAAGGATGCCAAAGATTAAAGCCATTAAATATCTTACTTCAAAAAAAAAATTAAGTCATTTTAAAGTCAAGAGGTTGCAAAACTCAAGAGCAAAAAAAGGTTTGCTATAGTTTTCAGGTCTTTAATCTTTTGTAGGCATGGTATATGCATACTGTGTGTGCAAGAAGGAGGGGCATAACATTACTATGACGGGGACTATCCCTAAGTCGGGAGCACATACAGTGACAGGATGAAGCAGGGAACATTGGCCAAAACCCATCAGAGGCACTTAAATTGTGGAAATCCACTAAGCCTGTGATGTGAAAACAACATTCACGGGGCCGAGAGGATTCGAGGGCTTGTTTTGTGGGAGTGATGACTGGGCTTCCTTAACATGTGGCACGGAGAGAAGGTTCACGGGTTAAGTGGGAATCACAGAGAGAATGGGTGATCATTTTCTTTCAAAAATGAGTATCTTCAAAATCGGCCTTGTCCTACCTTCTTTTTCTTAATGAGGAAAATGTAAATATATGAGCATTGGCCTTTCTTAAAAGCTACATATATGCTACCAGAAGAATGTTACACTTCTTAATTTTTTTTCACCTGTTTTAATTCATGAGTTAGTTTAAAAAGTCAAGTCAAAAAATTTTAACTGGTCTTTTTTTTTTTTATAAAAATATTATAGCAGTATCAGCAAAATAGGAGGGAGAGATGAGAAGAATGACAAGACACTAATGGGATGGGTGAGCTCCGTGTCATCATGGCTGTTGAAGAAATTGTAAACTTTTAAGCTTCTAAGATTTTATTTCTCTTCAGAAAACATTTTAGGAGGCTGCCTCTCCCCAAGAATGAATAACAAAAAGTGCTCTACGCATTCGAGTCTAAAGAAGACAAGAAAGCATTATTTTTCCTACTGGAAAATCTCTCTCTCCTGACCTTCCCCTGCATTGCTCTCTCTCATCCCCCTGTATTTTTATGGGATCAAAGAGAGAGAGAGGCCGCGAGTGTCCACCAGAAGCACAGTGAGTTATCATGCATTCAGACTCCAGCAATGTGTAAAACTCCTCTTGAATAAAATACACCATGTTAAAAAGAAAAAAAAAAAGGCCCCAGAAACCCATACACTGCCTTTCGTGGAAGGTTAAAGAAAGTCCCCAAGGCTCTGGACTTAATGAAGAAAAAAAAAAAAAAAAAAGAATAAATAGAAAAATGTAAATGATCATTCTGGAATGATGTTCTTTACCCTGCTCACATGCTATTTGTTCCCATAGGGTCCTCACCTCTCTGCCCCAGAGAATCAAAGGTCTCCTGTTCCATATTTGCATAGTATTAATAACATCGCCTAGAGCTGAATGTCTATCCCCTCGCCCTGCAGCCAGGTTTTCTGAAGAGCACTGGTCCAATCTCACATAGTCAAAAGCAATACATACGTGTCTGTAGGCCAAAAACTGGGTCCCTTTTAGCAGCAAGCTGTTCAGATTATTTAGAAACAGTCTTTTCCCAAGGGGTAAGGATTAGGCAGTTTTGTCTGCAATTTCCGATTTTGCTCTCTGCATCATGCAGCGACGCACTATGCTGTCGAAACTTCCGAGGTAAAACAGTGCGATGGTGCGGAAGAGGCCCATGGTGACCACCTGCGAGACACAGACAGACCCCTGAGCTCGTCCGACAGCACGACACCGTAGCTCTCTTCAAGGGGTTTTAATATACTCTCTAATAAAGGGTTTCTAAGGCACGTCTTCTAATCTGCTCCAAGGATAAACATGATGAAAACTCCCTAAGCGGGGCCCTGGGTGGCTCAGTTGGTTAGGTGTCTGCCTTCAGCTCAGGTCATGATCCCGGGGTCCTGGGATCGAGTCCCATGTCCCCTGAGTCGGGCCCCCTGCTCAGTGGGGAGTCTGCGTCTCCCTCTCCCTCTGCCCCTCCTCCTTGCTCGTGCTCTCTCTCTCTTCTTTCTCTCTCAAATAAAATCTTTAAAATAAAATTTAAAAACTCCATAAGCATCAGGAGAGCACCGAGGACAGAAGCTGTCCGCTCTGCGCCCTGGCATGTGCCTGTCAGAGCTGCATCAGCAGAATATTTGCCCAATTAGTAAATTCAAATTATACAAGGACAAAATAGTAGTCCTCGGATTCTAATAGCTAGAGAAGATCCACTCCAGCATCCCAAATATCCAAACTCCCATCAAGGCTTTTTGGTTTAGGACTTACGTGCTGATCAGAAAAGTCAGACCCTATGCTAGGCGCTAGCACCATGGTGAGAAAGACACAGTGCCTGCCTGCCACGAGCTTCTTCAATAATTAGAAAGACAACCAACTGGAGGAAGGCAATTACTGTGTCAGGTTGAGACAGTGGATGTCCATTAACCATCAGGATTCCTGCCAACACGCTCTCAAGGCAACACCTCTGAGTGGAACTGTTTTCACAGCACAGAACTACAAAGAAAAGCATTTTCAAATACACTAGTTCTCGAATGTTGCCTCCCATGGGCCCTTTTTCAGAAAAGCACTAGAAGAAAGGCCACATTAAGGGGTCAATGAAGAAAGGCAATGTCATGTGACACAGGAAACAGGGGACCCAAAGCAGATGAGAGGCAGAGGGGACCCGGACATGGGACAATCAGTCCTGATGGGTGGCTCGGAAGGCTCCAGAAGGATTGCTTCCAGACGGGGAAACTGATAGAGTGATATTTCTGAGAGGAAATGAAGGCTGTCATTATTAATAATACATAGAAAAAAGCCAGTAACTGTTTCAGGAAAAACAAAAGGTTGTACAAAAAGGAAAATTAATTATGTATAATACAGAGTTCAGCTGTGAAGAGCATTTCCGTAGCCATAATAATGATGATCTCAAATACAGATCTAACCAAAATCACAATATAAGTAAAAAGGGAGGGCAGGAACGGAGGAGAGGTGGCCGTAAGCAGAAGGGGGAGGGTGTGAGGAAGAGCTAAATCCTCCTCTTTCTTGGTGGAAGCCCATGCCTGACCCCAAGCTGAGAAATCTGTGGAGTCGGCCACGTAAGTCTACACTCCGGACGCACTCTAGATGGAGGTGTGGAGGTGCCCATGTAAGTCTACCTTCTGGACGCACTCGAGATGGAGGCGTGGAGGTGCCCACGTAAGTCTACACTCCGGACGCACTCTAGATGGAGGCGTGGAGGTGCCCACGTAAGTCTACACTCCAGACACACTCTAGATGGAGACGTGGAGGTGCCCACGTAAGTCTACACTCCAGACGTGCTCTAGATGGAGGCGTGGAGGTGCCCACGTAAGTCTACACTCCAGACACACTCTAGATGGAGACGTGGAGGTGCCCACGTAAGTCTACACTCCAGACGCGCTCTAGATGGAGGCATGGAGGTGCCCACATAAGTCTATACTCTGGATGTACTCTAGATGGAGGCGTGGAGATATAAGTCTACACTCCGGCCACACTCTAGATGGAGACGTGGAGGTGCCCACGTAAGTCTACATTCTGGACGTGCTCTAGATGGAGACGTGGAGGTGCCCACATAAGTCTACACTCCGGACGCACTCTAGATGGAGACGTGGAGGCCCAGCCCACAGAACAGTGCGGCTGCATCTGAGAAAGGTGAGGGGGGGGGCAAGTGGCACTGGGGCCGCTGTTGTTCCCACAGAGCCTTGAAAACACTGGTTCTCTGAAGAGTATGCAAGGATAACTTTGAAAAACGAAAGAACCAAAGGGAAGCTGGAATAAGGCAAAACGACGGGGACAGCGAAGAGATCAGTGGTTGCCAGGGGTCCGGGAAAAGGAGGGAGGGATGAGCAGGAGGAGCATGGGTGAATGTTCGGGCTGGGGAACGACTCCGTGTGACAATGTCACAGTGGACACGTGTCAGCAGACATACATGTCAGCATACACTTGTCAAAACCCATGGGAAAGATGTGTGACACCAAGAGTCAACACCAATGTAAACCATGGACTTCAGTCAATAATGGTGTCTGCATATTGGCTCACAACTGTGCCAAGGTACCATGCTAATGCAAGATGCTGGTAATGGGGGAGTCTGGTGGGGACTGGAAGAGAGGGTGTATGGGAACTCTGTAATTTCAACTCACATTTTCTATCAACATAAAACTGCCTTAAAAAATAAAGTCTATTATTTAAGAAAAAAAATCAAGAAAAAGCAATTAGAACACAGCATACCAAAATGCTAAAATAGTTCAGTTTAAGCAATTTAACGGTCTTGGAGTTTTCTGGAAAAAGCAACACTTAAGGTGAGACCTGAAGGAAGACTGGAAGTTGGTCAGACAGAGGAAGGCTGGGGATGGAGGGACAGAGACAAAGTCATGGAAAGAGGATGAGGGGCAGGAAGGTGAGTGAGGTCGAAGGTCAGAGGGTTATATCACGTGATTAAGTGGAAGCCTTACTGGGGAGGCACTGAGGGTTGCCCTGCAAGGTGGACTTGCAGTTCAGAAAGCCCGCATGCAAATGTGATAGCAGTCACTGCACCCCTGGGTGAGTGAGCCCCTGGGATGGGGGGCCGTGGCCCATAGAACAGAGCGGCTGCCCACTGCCCCAGCTGATTACTGCCAGCTGAGAATGCAGACCCTGTACTGTCGGGCCTCTGAGTTCCCATGAAAAGTCCGAAATCTGGACTTTTTGTGGAAAATCTAATTTTAAAACCATTTTATTTCAACACACACACTCATATATCAGATGAACCAAACAAAACATTCTATAGGCCCACGGGCCCCCAGGTGACCTCCTCTGAATCACAGAGCGTGAGACCCAGGCAGGGAGCTGACTGCAGTGTCCCAGGCCTGAACAGGGGGAACAGCTGGGAAAGGAGGGGAGCCAGGACTGGAGGGAGGAGAGATGAACCTGACCCCTCACATGAGGGGCAGGAGGGGGTCCAGGATGACACCCTCTTCCTCGTTGGGCTCTTGAGTGAACATGAACATGGATCCCGATCGTGAAGACAATACAGACTTGGTGACGGGGAGGTCGGGACGGGATGCTGGGAAACACAGCTTTATTGCAGGCATGTGGAACTGGAGATGTGAGGTCACAGCCCCGGGAAAACACCTTAGAGAAATTTATACAGAACTGGAGTGGAGGAAATAGCTATGGGCTGAAGTTTTATGTCGGGCATCACTCATGTGGAAACGGGAGAAGGGACAAGATGGCCACACAGAATGCGTGGACTTAATGTGTTTGCTCTACTCGGGCACCTGAGGTTCCCACTATGTGCCAGCCACGGGCTGTGAGGGCCTGTCCTCAGAGAGCTTACATGGAATACAGCATCTACCTCTAAGAGAGAGTCAACAAAGTCATGGAAGAGAAGAGTGAAGAAAGTCCACACACAAGTCATTCGGGTTTTTAGTCTGGACACGGTCTACTGCACATAGCTTAGTATTGGTTATAAACTACCCACCAGGGTAGACAGCCCCTTTTCAGGCAGCCTCCCAGCCCTCCCTCTACACTCCACCATCCATCATCAGGTCTGTGCAGAGCCAGCCCTCTATTATTACTTGTTCTATTACACTGCATTAGTACCACCCCTCTGTCTGTCTCTCCCACTAGACTGTGAGCCCCTGGGGGGCTGGAGAGATTGCTCCCCCTCTGATTCTCCAGCAGCAAACATAGCACCCAGCGCATCAACCAGCAGTTAACTTGTGTGTGGCCTGGAGGAACCAGAGTTCACCTAAGAGTAGGGTCTGCATTGAATCCTTGACTTGGACCTCCCTAAGCATAGTTGCCTGTGACCTGACTCACCTAGAAGAGGGGTTCTGGTCTGATGCCCGGTACCCTACATCACTCTACCGCAAATCTTCAAACCAGTGTCCCTCACGTGAGAACCTGAGTGAACACCCCGACAGCAGAGACAGCATTCCCCCTCTATATCCACGGTGCCCAGAGCACAGAAGACTACTTCCCTCGCTGAACGCCCCAGGTGCTGTCTTTCACCCATGTCCTAGTTTCTTATCGCTGCCACTGCAGTAAAAGTCCTTCACATCCCCAGATAAAGTTACCAAGTCTTCTGTTAACCTTTTCTCATTGGGTTTTAATGAGAGGCACTGTCTGTCTGTCAGCCCGTCTGTCTGGTGGTGTAAGCATAGCTCACCTGCTGGAGCCCTTCAGTAATAGAAGTTACAGGTGCCATTCCACAGGTCAGGGACGACAGCATGTACCCGTCTGAGCCAATGGAACTGTTAAAATTCCCTTGCTAAAATAGAAGGAGGAGAAAAGAGGCAACAGTAGTAACCAGAAAAGGAATCAACACATCAAGACAATGAAGTGTGTGGGGCGCCTGGGTGGCTCAGTCGGTTAAGTGTCCAACTTTTGATGTGAGATCAGGTCATGATCTCAGGGTCCTGAGATCGAGCCCCATGTGGGGCTACACAACGGGTAAGAAGCCTGCTTAAGGTTCTCTCTCACTTCCTCTCCCTCTGCCCCTCCCCTGCTTGCTCGCATGCTCTCTCTCAAAAAAAAAAAAAAAAAATTAAATTAAAAAAAAAACAATGAAGTGCGTCCACTTTAGGCGGCATACAAGCGTAACAGCTTACGTCAAAGCTGAGCCAACAAACATGGCCTTGGGAGATGGGCCGGAATGGCTACACAGGAGGTTCTCACAATGTGGGTCCATGAACACTGGGGGTCCTGAGACCCTTTCAGAGGATCCAGGAGGACAAAATGATTGTCATAATAATACTAAGACCTTAACTGCCTTTTCACTGACATTTGCGTTGATGGGCAACACTGCTGGCTCATTAGCACAAATCGCAGTAGCAGTGTCTCTCCACGGCCACTCACACTTGCAGCAATAAGTAAACGGAAATTTTAAAATCTTTCAAAGGGGCGCCTGGGTGGCTCAGATGGTTGAGCGTCTGCCTTCGGCTCAGGTCATGATCCCAGGGTCCTGGGATCGAGTCCCGCATCGGCCTCCCTGCTCAGTACAGAGCCTGCTTCTCCTTCTCCCTCTGCCATTCCCTCTGCTTGTGCTCTTCTATCTCTCTGTCAAATAAATAAATAAAATCTTTAAAAAAAAAATATATTAAAATCTTTCAAAGATTTTAAAAGGTCAGTTTTACTTTAAAATGCCCTTGATAAAGCTATAAAATTAATCACTTTATTAAATCTCAACCCTTACAGGCAAGTCTTTATACTCTAGGTGACAAAAAGAGAATACACACCCAGTGCCTTCTGCTGTGTTCTGCACCCAAGGGGGACGGCTACCCTGCAGAAAGGCCCTCCTCCAACTGTTTAAGTCATGAAACTTAATCTATGTTATTCAGACTTGGGTATTTGGAAGACATTTTGTGGAAAATGAATAAAATGAGCCTGTCACTTCAAGGAGAATTGGCAGCTTTTATGGTCAATGTTAAAATCTGAGCTTTCAAGGAAAAATTAAGATTTGTGAAAACCTATCTGCCATTGTGAGATTGTCAGCTTCCCAATATGTAGACTTTTATGATCAGACCAGCAGTGTTATGAATGGATGTAATTTCCTGATAACTCAGTGAACCCATATTTTCCAAATGACTAATGCATAATGTTACAAAATCATGAATGGGTACAAAACATGCGAAGTGCAAAGACCAACGGAATTTAATGTAACAGAGAACAAAAAGTTCATTAATGTAGTTTCCAACTCCACGCTGTAATTAACCTTTAAGAAACTACTATTCATCCAGTTTGGGTTTAATATCAAAAAAAGAATGTCCACAATTATCTGAAAAGTCCATTAAATATTCCTCCCTTTCCTAACTACATATCTAAGGGCAGATTTTCTTTATATCCTTCACGCCAAAAAACATACTACAGCAGAGTGAATATGGAAGCAGCCGTGAGAAGCCAGCTGTCTTCTATCAACACCAACATTAAAGAGATTGGTGAAACGTAAAACAAAGGCACTCTTCACACTAATGTTTTATTTTGGAAAATTATCATGGTAGAAAGATTCCATTAAAATGTATTTAAATCCATTTAAATTTAAATGGATTAATAAATAAGTATTTTTTAGATTATGCAGTTTTGGAGCACGTGGGAGGCTCAGTTGGTTGAGCGTCTGCCCTCGGCTTGGGTCATGATCCCAGGATCCTGGGATCGAGTCCTGCATGGGGCTCCCTGTTCAGTGGGGAGCCTGCTTCTCCCTCTGCTTCTGCCGCTCCCCCTGCTTGTGCTCTCTCTCTCTCTTTCTCTCAAATAAATAAAATCTTAAAAAAAAAAAAAGACTATGGGTTTTAATTTCTAATATGGCAACTATGGATAAATACAAACATGTAAAGAAGTCTCTGGGACTGTCAACAGTTTCGTGTGCAAAGTGGTCAAGAAATGAAGTTTGAAAACCACCAGACTAAATGAATACTACCGAAAGACAAAGAGCTATTTCAGATCATTGAAAACACTGAGTGTGTTTGCTGTGACTTGAGGAGAGCAGGAAACACCATCCTAATCCACCAGGACCATCTTTCTAGGCCTTGGAACACAGTCAGGGCACAGCGCTTCCAACGTCTGTGTGGATCTTCAGAGAGTTGGGTGGTCGGGTGTTTCTTGTATTCTGCTCAGTCTGGGCTCGTGCTCACAGTGCATGCGGCCCTTAGGGCCGCTGCACGGCTTGCTGACACCTCATTCCGAGGGTCCTCAAATTTCCTACATGCGGTGGAGGCCTAAAGCTTACCGACACCCCTCATTAGTGCATGTTGTTCTACGTGTGGGTCAACAGGATGTCGTCAAAAGTCTGTGGGGCACGTATATGGGTTCTACAAAATGGCAGGCACATGGTTTCCACTTTTGACTCCAAATAAACTCGGTAGCCCGGACACACGTCCTTATTAGTGAACATTTGGGAAAACGATATTGGGAAGCAGGAAGGTGAAAGAAAAAAGTCCTTAATCAACGAGTCCGGCATTTTATAAAGTACCTAAACTCATCTACAACGGCAAGTACTGTGGGAAAGCAGAAAGAAGGCAGCGGGCCATCGACAGGATAGAGGACACATCATTTATACACAACAGGGAAGTCTCGTGTTCTTCTGAAAGAACCAAAGTTCCCAGGCATCCTTACTCATCAATCTGTTCCTAGGGTTAAGATATATAATTAGTTTCCAGGAGCCTATGAATTAACATGGAATCAATAAAGTATCGCAGGGGAAAAAATAGTCCAATATTAGATATGAATCTGACCAAAAAGACACAGTAATTTATGTTTTGAAATAAGCCCTGGGACAAATATAGTATTTCTTTTCAGAAATCTAGTACTAAAACTATTAAGAAAGAAAATAAGGACTGTACTTACTATGGCGTCTTTAACAATTTGTTTGGCCACTTGCTCTGGTTTGCAAACAGATACGGTCTCTGAAATCAGACGAGTCTCCAAAGGCTAAAGGTGGGAAAAAACAGATGTATCAATACCATTATCAGCCATTAAATTCAAGAACAAATAATTCTCACAACCTTCTCTCCCCTACTTTATAAAGAATTCCAGCTTTCCACCTTTGAGCAGATTCCTACTTTTAGGAATCAGGTCTGTCCAGATTCTAAATCAGTTTCTACCTGGTCCCTGTATAAAATTCAATCCAGTGGCTGGAGTGAGACAAGGAGGCCCCTGCCGCTCTCCGTGGGACAATGTGTGGTCTCAGCTCCAGCGATGATCACCAAAGCTAGAATGAGACCACATCACAGGTCCAAGTCTGGGGGAATCCTCACTGCGGGCCACCTGACCAGCTGTGTTTATGCAGAGCCTAGACCATGCGCCCTGAGCAAGTTTGCCTTACGACCAGCATCTCCATTCTGACCAAATATTCCCAGGCCAGCAGAGACAGAGCTGAGGCCCTGGGCAGAGAGAGCCCCAGCCCAGCCCCTGTTCAACAACACAGCTGTTTCTTAGAAGACCCGCAGAGGCAGCAACAAGAAGGAGGATGGGACAGAAAACACTGAGAGGCCCTGGGCATGGCTGGGTGCTCATTATCGCGCTGGTGCATCAGAACCCCAAATCCGAGGTGGCTAAAGGTCCCTCTCAAGGCCACCTAGTTCCAAAAGCCTTTCCTGAATTCTCACCTGGCACTACTTTCTCATCTCTGCACATTTCTGCCTTAATAGATATTATAGCTACGTGTGTATTTGCATTTTACCTCCTAAGTTCCTTGTGGGCCAGGTCTTTTTTTTTTCTTTTTTCTTTTTTAATCTTCTTTACAGTGACATGAACATGTGCTCAGAAATTCTTTAAAAGGGAGTTTCAATTAGAAGTTCTAAAACTAAAGCCTTAAACTGCATGAAACTGTAAATTTTATTTACCATGTAGGCTTGAGAATATTAAAATAAAAACACAGAATGTATTTTCTTAAATTAGAAAAGCATAGCACTTCATAAAAGTAAAATATTTCTTGATGAACCTGAATTAAGAGCAAGGATCTTCTGAAGGGGCCGTTCCTTCTTCCAGACCACCAGGCAGGCACAACGGGGCCAGACACACATTAGATTTAAAAGCACTATGGCGCCCCCTAAAGGGCTTGCACACCAACACAGAATTTGATTTATCCAAAGAAGTCGGGTCAACACTGTACTACTGGAGGGAAAAAACCCAACTTAACATCAAAATCAAATCTTCACGGGGAAATTACCACTCTTTGTCAGCTTTGGCTTCCAACGAAAAGACTGTTAACAAATGTTGCAAATCTGCTTAGCAGACCCCTGCTTATTCTAAGACAGGGCATTTGGCTTAAATTTACTTCTTTGCAATAGTGGTAATCTTAAGAGGCAGAGCCAAAGAGAAGTGAATAGGGAAGAAAAAACTTCTAAATCATAACATCTTTTTGCAAATATACAGTCCACGGAGCATAAGTGCCAATTTTTATGCTGCAGAGCCTCGCACTTACTATAAAGGAGAAGAAAACCAATCAACACCCATTCAAGGTAGTAAGTTCGGATCGATTCCTTTCTTCTCCACTTGATTCATTTGCTCGCAGGGTGCCCCACTACACATCAAGGCAAAGAAGAGGCTCCTTGGAACAAAGTGCAAAGCCTGCATTCAGCTCAGCATGACCGTCATTATATATAATGTAAATGTCCAGTGGTGATAGGCATTATAAAGAAAAATAAAGCCAGAGGAAAGGATGGTGAATATTCCAAGGGAGTGATGTATGAGATACAGAGGGTCAGGGAAGGCCTCTCAGGGTGAAGTCTGTACAGAGACAAAGAAGCAAGGGGGGAACACCTGGGTGGCTCAGTCAGTTAAGCGTCTGCCTTCGGCTCAGGTCATGATCCCAGAGTCCTGGGATGGAGCCCTGCCTTGGGCTCCCTGCTCAGCGGGGAGCCTGCTTCTCCCTCTGCCTGCCACTCCCCCTGCTTGTGCTCTCTCTCTGACAAATAAATAAATAAAATCTATAAAAAAACAAAAAGAAGAAGCAGCAGCAAGGAATTAAGCCACTTGTACATCCAGAGAGAGAGGAAAGCAAGAGCAAAGCAAGACCAAAGGCTGGGCAAGCTCAAGGAACAGACGGGGCTCTGGTATGGCTGAAGCCAAGAAGAGGAGTCAATGCTGTGGACAGGTGGCCAAGGTCCAGACAGTGCAGGACCCAGTAAGCCTCAAGACCTCTGGATTCTACTGTAGGCATGATGGGAACCAGCGAAACCACACTCACCAATACATAACATATTCCGTGTGCTTTGTAATGCTAATTTTAAATGAGTCAAAATTACATTAAATTACATTAAAAATTCAGTCTTATGATGGGGAGTCCCACTAGCCACATTTCAAGTGTTCAACAGCCACAATGTGACTACCATATTGGAGAGTGCAGACATAGAGCATTTCCATTCTAGAGAATTCTATCAGACTGTGCTGCACAAGAAGGGTCTTTTTGGGTTTGTTTTGGCTTTTTCTGCCGCAGAGGGGTTTGAACAGGGGAGTGACAAGACTGACTTAGGCTTTAAAAGGATTACTGGCCCCTGTGTGAAGAACCGACGGGGATGGGGAGAAGGGGGCAGAAGCAGGCAGACCAGTTTGAAGACTATTAAAGAGCAGTTCAGGCAAAAATATCAGCAGCTATCATTACTAGGATAGTACTGATACTTGCAGCTTTTTGTTTTTTGGGTTTTTTTTTAAGATTTTATTTATTTATTTGACAGAAAGAGAGACAGTGAGAGAGGGAACACAAGCAGGGGGAGTGGGAGAGGGAGAAGCAGGCATCCCACGGAGCAGGGAGCCCGATGCGGGGCTCGATCCCAGGACCCTGGGACCATGACCTGAGCCGAAGGCAGACGCTTAACCATCTGAGCCCCCCAGGCGCCCCTTTTATTCAGGAAAAGTTCTGAGAGGAGAACCAAGAGGATGCGCAGTCAAGTGGATGAGTGGCGTGGGAGAAGAACTAAGGCTGGCTTCTCAGTTACCGGCCTGAGCACTGGGTGGACGCTGGGCGCGAGGCAATGAGATGAAAAGTTAATGAGCGGAATGAGGGAATCCTAAGATCCATTTTTGAAATGATAAGTCAGGATCGGCAACCAAGAGTTTAAGTTCAGAGGAGAGAATATCATTATTAAAGAGTATCATCTCGTTAGTTAAAAATACAGGCTATACGCAACATCACAAAGAAAATACCTTATTAATTAAGTAAGCCTTTGAAGATTATTAGCAAAAACCATGGCCTTGGAAAATACAGGCTGCATTCTCTAAGACCCCACATGAAAGTTCCAGAAAATCCAGAGGCCTCTACCTAGCACGTCAATTGAAAAGAACTCAATTTTCTGACTGATGAAAATGACTCCAGGCTGACGGGTGGAAAGTCAGAAAGTCAGAAAATTGGAAAAGGGGTTTACAATGTCAAAGGCTCAAAACAGACATGGGCCAACACTTACCTTGGTTTTGTTTTCTTCTGCAAACCCAGGGGTATCTGTGTCTGGCGGGTAGGCAACTGTGACATAGATGTTATATGGCTTCACCTGCATTCCAGAAACAACACGTGCCCCTTCAGTAAACAAGGTACAATTCCGCTTCTTCCCTTATTTACCTGCCCTGGCTGCCGGGCACACGCAATGAATACTGCCCGAATTCTCTCAGAAGCTGGCCGGACCAACAAGGTGATTCTGCAAGTGGAGAACCAGCCCTGATGGGGTCCGGAAACTCCTCTCCACGAAGATCATTTAGAAAGAAGGGCAAAAAGCCCACCCCAACAACTTCTACTTCAGAAGGCAGCTGGCCCCGAGGTACAGAGATTCGCCTCCTTCTAAGTTTTGCCCACCCCCTGGCCAGGTGAGGCCCTGGGAGCGGTCCAGGAGGAAGGTGGGCAGCTAAAAGGAAGTCTACTTGTCCCCCCTGCCCCCACCATGACACCACTCGGGCCCTGTGTGCGAGCCAATGGGACAGGTCCGCTCCTCTGCCATCAGACTGCAAATCTGGCTTCCTCAATGGCTGCCTCTGAAATTCTTATTGATTTCATCTACAGAATACATGAAGATCATTCAAAACCCTTTCCCTAGGCCCTTCTTGTGCCACCCCAGACCCTGGCCTACAACTAATATGGATCCCCTGAGAAGTTGGCGTGATCAAGAACTCCCCATGCAACCAGCCTCTGCCCATTAGGGAGTCAAGAGGTCAAGAGTCACTCTGCCCTCCACCACAGAACCAACCAACATGGCTGAGTCCCAGGTCAGACCAACCGAGCACCTCCCCGAAGACAACCTCATCCTTACTTAGATACAGAAACTCCTTCCCAGCTTGACACGGGCTCTTAGGCTTGTTTACCTCACCACCAGGCCCCCACACTGAAATTCGCTACTCATAAACACACCCCCAACAAGAAGATTCCAGAAGAGTCTCCTGCTAGTCAGCCAGGACACACCCTTCCCAAAGATCCTGCTCCTCAGCGGCCCTGCTCCACACGCTCATCTGGCGCTGATTCTAAGTGGCTCTAGGGCGATAGTTCATACCATCGATATTGCTGCCCTATTTTATTTGCTGTTGGCTCACTGTTTAGCCCCAGGACAGCACCCAGGGGAGTGAGAGTGGACAGGCAGTTGGTGGCAGGGAGGCCACCAGGTATCTCAAGGAGGCTGAGGAGTGACAAGACCGCTTCCTCACGCAACAGCCTCTGAGAGCATCCCAGGGCCCCATTCTGTCACCGAGGCCCTTTCCTCCCTGGGTCCCTCCGTGAGGCAGAGTTCTAAGCCTGTGGGAAGAGCAGCAAGGGTCGGGAGAAGCACGGAGGCAGAAGATCCTGGCCAGCCACCCTGAAAAGTCCAAGAGCCAAGGGTGATGTCTTTGCTGGTCCAGCTCCAGCGCACTCAGGGTGTGAGAGAGCCCGTTCACTCGCCACCGAAGGTCAGCTATGCTCATAAATAGCTCTGCATTCAGGCCAGGCAGTGAGGTTGATGAGCAAGCAATTTCTCCTCCGCTTGTTTTTGAGAGAGTGACTTTAGAAACTGTCTCCCACAGCCTTGCCCTCTGTGGTCCACAGACCAGACAAAAACACCACCGAAAACGCCGAGAAGCGGTAACTGGCCCACAGGAAGCCTGAAGCCGACTCTGCTCGGACAAGGTCGTTTCTCTGCTGCTTCTGTGCCCCTTCCTCCTGCGACACGTCAGGGCTGTGACCTCAGCTAATAGGAGACGGTACGTCAAAGCCTTGGTTCTCAGTTTCAAGGTTATGGCTGAAAGAGCCTTTCAGAACAGCTCTCTCCTGGGGTGGGCACAGACTGTCAGGGCTGGGAGGAACCAGTCCCGCCCCTTTCCGGGGGCTGGTGTCATCCGTACAATCATGAAGCCAAATGACTCTCTCCACCTAGGGCTAGAGACCTCCAGTGGCTAATCACCTAATCATTTTATTTCTTCATCCAACACACAATTATTGAGGGGCTACTGTGTGCTGATATTGGTCTATGAATGAAGATCTGATGTCAGCAATTCAGAGAGAGTCTCTGCCCTCGTGGAGCTTATAGTCTCCTGAAACTCTGGGTCAAATAATTGGTAAAAATCGAAATACACCAAACTATAATCTTCACTTTCCTTTAATCAACTAATCCCATAACCCCAGCGGAAAAGGAAAGGCAGTTAATTTGGCTTTGTGCGTTCTTGCTAAGACAATGCTGACTCCCAGAGATCACCACTTTCTCTAAGAATTAATAGGCCGGGACTTCACTAGCTGATTCCCCCGCTGACCTTACCACTGTGTGTTTGCCCTCCTCCCTGCTGATGGACCGTTCTCTGTCCTCCCACTCTGCCCACTACCCTCCTTTTGTCAGCTTCTTCCTTCTCCCTGGTCTCCATTTCAACCAGAAAGCCAATCCTCTGCTCGAGAACCAATTTGTCATCAAAATAATCCCACCCAAAATGTGTAGTTCCTAATTCCATCAAAACAAAGGTGGGGGGGGGGTGCTGGAGAGAGAAGCAGAGCTGTGGAGGAGAAGCTCCAGAAGGTAAGCTTCAGCTTCCTTTTCACCCCCTTCGAGGGAGGCACAAAGACTAGTTTGCTTTTACTTGGTCTCTGCTACCACATCTTTGGCTATAACCCATGTCAGAAGTCTGCTTTCCAGGGGCACCTGGGAGGCTCAGTTGGTTAAGCACCTGCCTTTGGCTCAGGTCATGATCCCAGCATCCTGGGATCGAGCCCCATGTGGGACTCCCTGCTCAGTGGAGAGTCTGCTTCTACCTCTCTCTCTCTCTCCCTCTGTGCTCTCTTCCTCTCTCTCAAATAAATAAAATCTTAAAAAAGAAAAAAGAAGTCTGCTTTCCAAAAAAATTAGAATTAGAATTTAGAATCTTTAAATCATATATTTATGCCTAAAAGACCGAGTTAAAGGAAAAAAAAAAGACCAAAAAATGCAATGAAGCATTCTTTCAAACGTATTCATTATACACAGAAGATTTCTAGGGTCCTACTTTAGTTTGTAGGGCAAAGGGTAGGGTGGACAGGAAGGCTTAAGAGTTAATTAAACCAAAAAGGATTATCAAAAAGTACTTAAGAGCCTGAGCAATTCTATAAGATCTGTTTCATGCATGGAAAAAACCTTGGCAAAGCCAATGGAATTATCCAGGTTTCTAAACCCTGTACCGTACATTTGTAGGGAAACAATGGTTTTGATGCAAGTCTGCTATGAACAAAGCTAGATTTTGATTATTGAATTTATTTCCCTCGTGGTACATGTTAATTTCATTTTGTGTTTACGAGGGGACACTTTTCATGGAGTCTAAATATGGACAGAAGTCAAGCAGACTTCAAGTCCAGACCAGCTACAAGATGCGTGTGAATCATGCTTGTCACAAAGATGCTTCAGGGACTCTGTCCGCACTAGCAACTCACTTTCTTTTTCCCTCTTCTTTAGTAATGTCTCTGTTCTACCTGAAGTGAAACCAGGCCACCCAGATTACACACTTTGCCCTCAATTAGTGAATCCTGAAGTAGTTCTGCAAGACACAACTTAGGAACAAAAAGCCCTAATAAGCAGATTTTTCATTTCCAAAATAGTCCTTCCCTTAGCAGGTGTCTGAGACCAAAGTGGAGGGCTGAGACAACTAGCCAGATGAATCTGGCAACTTCTGACCTGAATTACAGACACATCAGCTGCTGCTGAAGATAGGCAGAGGGAGCCAGCAGGCAAGGACTTTGTTACTATTTTTGTTGCAAAATAACGATCTGGCTTTCAGCAACTCAATGAACTACTGAAAACTCAGCGTTCTTATCTGTAAGGTGGCATAACAACATCTGCCACACATACCTCATAAAACTGTTATAAAAGGGGGCGCCTGGGTGGCTCAGTCGTTAAGCGTCTGCCTTCGGCTCAGGTCATGACCCCAGGGTCCTGGGATCGAGCCCCGCATCGGGCTCCCTGCTCGGCGGGAAGCCTGCTTCTCCCTCTCCCACTCCCCCTGCTTGTGTTCCCTCTCTCGCTGTGTCTCTCTCTGTCAAATAAATAAATAAAATCTTTAAAAAAAAAAAAAAACTGTTATAAAAGTCAAGTGGTTATTCGCGAAGGGGCTCTCAAAGTAAACATTGCAAAAGAAATACTGGTATTCTTGTTTTGAAATTTCACAGTCATATGTGCCTCATTGGCTAAATGTATCATAATGACCCATTATTAAGAGTATTAAGCAAGTTGATAAAAAAGAAGTTTGGGGCTGGTTCCTTTCTGATGAGCTCGGCATAGTCAACCAGTCCCTAAGTGGCCCATCACGATTGTGTCACTGACTGGACAGCTCATCTGTACTACAATGGTTGTCTAATAGCTGGGCGGTAAGGCACCTGTCACACACCACCGAGGGCTCTTCTGGGGATTTTCTAAATCAGGGGTCAGCAAACTATGGCCTGTGGGACAAATCTGGCCCCCCCCCACCTGTTTTTATAAATAAAGTTTTATTGGAACACAGCCATACCCATTCATTCACCTATCGCTAACGGCAGCTTTCCTGCTCTCGGGAGGCTGGAGGAGTTGCGACAGACACCATCCTCCCCTCAAAGGCTAGAATACTTACAAGCTGGCCCTGACGGAAAAAATTTGCTAACCCCTAATCTAAATCAGTAAACAGAATCCCCAAATCACACTCTTACTAGGAGAAGGTGGGTCACAGGAATTAATTCTCTTCTGGGCTTTTAACATCATGATGCGGCGTTATATTTCAGTCTATATCACAACAGGAAGAATTTTACCTTGTCTTTTCGGTGTGTGATTTGGGATAGATATGTGCGGTGCTCTCTAAGCATCCCCACTTGACAACAGTGCAGAAGTCGGCTTCACACAATCGAAGTTGTGTGAAGGTTGTCACATCATGACAAACACTTATTTTGATGCTAATCCTCCTTCACAACATGCTCTATTAACTGGGAAAATAAAAAGCGTTCACTCTCATCAATATTTCTTTAGGATATTAAAATGCAAGTATCAGGAGAGCCAAATGATACTTTTAGTCCAACCGTCTTGTTTTTCAGAAAAGGAAACAGACCAAGTTAAATGATTTGTCTAAAAGCTGAGAGCTAGACAGTAGGTGATTTAAGCTTTTCCCTCAAACACACGCTAAGTTTATTATCCAGTCATAAAGGACACATCTTCTTGTTACAGGAACACCTCTAGAGAATAAAATATCTGGTTAACCTGATACATACTCACATAGTATTAGGCCAAAAATACCATGTAAATATAGTAGTACTTTGTGTATTAAATTAAGCAAGCAAAACACCTCACACCCACTTGGCTTCTCTCATAATCTTTATGCAATGAAAAATGTTAACTGCAAAATGCAAGGGTTGAGCCGATTCTCTTTCACTGATATCAAGTCTACAAATGTCTAATTCACTGCAACAACATGTGTAAAGTGGCCACAAACTAAAGGGGAACACACATTGCTGAGTTAGAAGATAGAAATATAAAAATTGAACACAGCATTTACCTCCATCTGCAAGGCTTCAGCCAATCCCCTGATGGCAAACTTGGATGAGGAGTAGGCCGTAAAACCGAATAATCCCAACTGTCCTGCCTGGGAGGAGACAAAGACGATCCTGCCCACCCGGCGCTCCTTCATGGTGGTGATGACTGCTCGGCTGGGGTACACGCTGCCTAGGTAGTTGACGCTCATTAGTCTCTGCAGGGAACAAAGAGCCATGCAAGAGGTGAGCAAGGTCAAAGCCTCAAGGCTGTGCTTCATGGGAGTTCTGTCTGCTCTCCAGATTTGAGTTCTTCAGTGGAGCCCAAGTGACTGGGAGCCCAATGGATGTGTTGAAGGCATGAATGATGAGATGAGCCTGTAAATGAGCCATGATGCTCACAATCTACCATCTGAAGTCTCTTTCAATCTAGTCTTGTATTCTCACCATGACCGCAGTGATGTCTTTGCTGAAAACTGGCCAGGATTAGTTTTCTCCTTACCAAAAGTGCACTGCGTCTTGCAGGTAATACTTCCAGAAAGACAGTTTTAGGAAAAAGCCCCCAAATATTTCTAACCCTACTAGTTCTAAGCTACAGAAAGATCATAAAGAGACTAGGACAGTGGTTAACAGCATGGACTGTGGGTTGAAGCCTTGGCTTGACCATTTACTACCTATTTGATGATGAAGAAAGTCAGACACTCTACTTATTTCTGCAGCTGAACCCAGGGCTCATGCTGGTACCAGCTCAGAGGGCTGTTGGAAGAACTGAAAGAGGAAACACAAGGCAAGAGGCAGCACAGCCTCTGACCCGCAGTAAGTGCCTGACCAATGTTGGCTCTTAGGTTATGATGGGTAAGAGCTTACATAGGTACCGAGAGTCTATTTTCCCTTCATCCTGGGAACTCTTAAAAACCTTATATTTTAACTTGGAAATCTAAAAGTACTTGCATCAAAATGACTCTATATTAAAAGTCTTGGAAAAATACTAGATCTATCAGCATGTGAAACCAAACACTTCACTGAGGAACTTTGAGTCAACCATGGAACGTTAACTCTACAGAATGTTATGTAGCTTTTAGAGATGGTGACCAGAAACACCAGGAGGATGGAGGAAATAGTTGTTCCGCAAGTTTAAAAAAACAGAAGACATACAACACTATAGTTACACCGTGACTGTAACTAATTCAAATAGTAAATAAAAGTACATGTGCACAGGCACTAAACCAACTATAGAAAACTGTAAGTGATAGTGGGGCGCCTGGGTGGTGCAGTTGGTTGAGAGTCTGACTCCTGATTTTGGCTCAGGTCGTGATCTCATGGGTCATGAGATCGAGGCCCATGACAGGCTCCACGCTCAGCAAGGAGTCTGCTGGAGATTCTCTATCCCTTTCCATCTCCCTCCCCCCTCCCCCCACGCTCTTCCCCCCCCAAATAAAAAAATAAATAAATTTGTAAGTGATTGTGTTAGGATGCTGGGATTCCCACTTTTCCCAAAATGTCTTTTAATATCACTACATTTCTTTGATAACAAAAATGCTCTAAAAAAGTGCTGAAAAAAGATAGCACACTGAACCCAAGTGTCAACCTCAGCTCCCTTCAGAGATCCCGCTAAAATCTGAGTAAAAAGATAATATTTTTTTAAAGGCCAACAGCCTACAGGAACATAGACGATAGGAAAGAAAATAACTGCAAGAACATTCTAGAAGCTGAAAAACAGAACGGTGACCGATAACGAACTTAGCAGAAAGCTGAATGCTAAGCAAGGAGCAGAGAAACTGAAAAGCAGGACTGCACCAGAGAACCCCCAAAGGCTCGAACAGCACCAAAAGCACCTCCGGGGGCAGGAGGCTAGGCATGGGCCTAAAAGAGAGGTGTATCAGCTAAAAGTCTGTCTGTCTGTTTGTTTGTTTATTTATTTATTTATTTATATTATTTCCTTTTTAGAGAGAGCATGCGGGAGTGCATGAGTGGAGCAGGGGAGGGGCAGAGGCAGAGGGAGAGAGAGAATCTCAAGCAGACTCCACACCCAGCGCAGAGCCCGATGCGGGCTCGATCTCAGAATCTTGAGATCACGACCTGAGCTGACATCAAGAGTTGGATGCTTAACTAACTGAGCACCCAGACGCTCCTAAAAGTCTGTTTAAAACCTAGTCAGACAGATCCGCAATTATAATTCGAGATTTCAATACCCCTCTTTCAGTCACTGATCGAACAAGGGCACACAAAATCAGTCAGGACACAGAAGGCTTGACCAACATCTCAGCTAACTGGGCCTAATCAACACTGACGGAACACTCTACCCAAAACAGCAGAATACATGTTCTTTCCAGCACACATGGAATGGCCACAGGAGAGGCTGTATGTTGGGCCAAAAGCAAGTCTCAACAAATTTTAAAGGATTCAAGTCATACAAAGTATGTCTGCTGGCCACAATGGAACTAAATTGGAAATTGATACGGAAATTATTTCTGGAAAATCTCTCAAGTATTCAGAAACTAAGTAACACACTTTTAGATAATCCAAGGGTCAAAGCAGAAATGAAAAGAGAAATTATAAGATATTTGTAACTGAATTGAAGTGAAAACACAACATATCAGAATGTGTAGACTGCTGCTTCAGCATCATTTAGCTGGAAACTCACGGCACAACCACCCGCATTTGAAGAGGAAGACTCTCACATCGATGACCTCAGCTTCCACCGAGAGAACTATGAAAAGAAGAGCGAATTAAAACAGAAGTATGCAGAAAAAAGGAAATAATAAAAATAAGAGAGGAAATAAATGAAATAGAAAACAGAAAAACAACAGAAAGTTAATAAAACCGAAAGCTGGGGGGCGCCTGGGTGGCTCAGTCGTTAAGCGTCTGCCTTCGGCTCAGGTCATGATCCCGGGGTCCTGGGATTGAGCCCTGCATCGGGCTCCCTGCTCCGCGGGAAGCCGGCTTCTCCCTCTCCCGCTCCCCCCGCTTGTGTTCCCTCTCTCGCTGTGTCTCTCTCTGTCAAATAAATAAATAAAATCTTAAAAAATATATTTAAAAAAAAAAAAAAAACGAAAGCTGGTTACTGAGAAGATCCATAAAAGTGATAAATCTCTAGTCCCACTGGTCAGGAAAGATAAAGGACACAAACTGTCAATATCAAGAATGAGAGAGGTGCTCTCACTACAAATTCTATAGGTATTAAAGGGGTGATTAAGAGCATACAACGAATAACTCCATGCCAATCAATTCAATGACTTAGACGAAATGGACAAATTCCCTGAAAGACACAAGCTACCAAAGATCACTCAAAAAAGGAGTAGATAAGAAGATACAAATGTAGGGGCGCCTGGGTGGCTCAGTCTGTTAAGCGTCTGACTCTTGGTTTCGGCTCAGGGCCTGATCTCATGGATCGTGAGATCAAGTCCTGCACTGGGCTCTGCGCTCAGCAGGAGTCTGCTTGGATATTCTCTCCCTCTGCCCCTTCCCCCACCTGGTTCTCTCTCTCTCTACCTCTCTCTCTCTCTCTCTCTCAAATAAATAAATAAAATCTTTAAAAAAAAAAAAGATACAAATGTAGCCCCACATCTACTAAAGACATTGAATTAAAGTTAGAAACCTTCCCACAAAGATAAGCTCAGCCTTCCCTGGTAAATTCTGGCCAACATTTAAGGAAGGATACTATCAATTCTACACAAATCCTTCCACAAAAGTGAAGAGGAGGGAATACTCCCCTACTATGCTAAAAGGCTAGCATTACCTTTACACAAAAATCAGAAAATAACATTACAAGAAAAGAAAATTCCAACTAACGTCCCTTAAGAACACAGAAAGGATTAATAGCCAAGTGGGGTCTAGCCCAGGAATGCAAGGCTGGTTTAACATTGGAAATTAATTAATGTAACTCACCATATCAACTAAAAAAGAACTCTGTGATCATCCCAATAGATGCAGAAAAAGCACCTGACAAAATTCAACCTCCATTCCTTATAAAAACTTTCAGCAGGGGCGCCTGGGTGGCTTAGTCAGTTGAGTGTCCAACTCTTGATTTTGGCTCAGGTCATGATCTCAGGGTCATGGGATCCAGCCTCCTGCTGGGCTCCACCCTGGGCGTGGAACATGCTTAAGATTCTCTCCCTCTCCCTCTCTCTCTGCCCCTCCCTGCCCCCAACCTGTGCATGCTCTCTCTCAAAAAAACCAAAAACAAACAAAAAACCTCTCAGCAAACTAGGAATTGAAGTTTCTCAACTTGATAAAGGGCATCCACCCAAACACAACAAAAGAGAACAGAACTATAGCAAACATCATACTTAATGGTAAAAAAAAAAAAAAGAAATGTTTTCTCCCAAGATCAGGAACACCACAAGCATGTCTGCTCTCACCACTTCTATTCTGTACTAGATGTTCTCGCCAGTACAATAAGGGTACCCAGATGGGAACGGAAAAAAGTAAAACTGTTGCAGATGACATGATCTTGAATGTAGAAAATCCAGTGAGCACCAGAATTAATAATGGACTTTAGCAAGACGGCAAGATCAACACACAAAAATCAACTGAATTTCTCTACATGAGCAGTGAACACTCAGAAACTGACATAAAAAATACCATTTATACCGGCATCAAAAAATAGGAAATGCAGAAAAATGAGGTGCAAGACCCATACACTGAAAACTACAAAACACTGCTGAGAGAAACAAAAGAAAATTTAAATAAATGGAGATATATCCCACATTCAACGGTTAAAAGACTCGATATTGTTAAGATGTCAGCTCTCTGGATCTATAGAGTCAAGGTCATCCCAATCAAAAAGTGAAAATAATTATCACTAACAACTACAGGTAGATAAAGCAGGATACAGCTCCAAGAATCCAAAAGAAAAACCATTATACAGGAAAATTAGGAGAGGTGCACTGGCATTCCCGAAGACCACGTCCAGTTGCAGTAATTCCTGGGATGGCCTCACGGACTCTGCACCTTGTCGTACCCGTGACTCAGACTTATGGCAGTGAGAGGGCACGAAGCACAATCAGCAAGGGCAAAAGGCACCTGGGGCAGAGTCCAGAGGAACCAGGCGCGAGTTTCCAAGAGGCCTCTCCCCGGGGAGTCACATGGCATGTGCTGAGGTCCTCCAGCCATGAGCTGTAACCACACACTCAACCATCCTGTCCAGGGAACCCCTGTGATGTGAACTCTGTGAGCCTCAGTCAAGTTCAAAGGAGACAAACAAACAATCAAAACAAAACAAAACAATCAAATAAAAAAATGAGACAGAATTCACGTTACATGGAAATGAACTCTTCTCTTCAGGAAATGCATCAAACCCAGCAGTGTGGGTTCCAGCAGGACTTCTGGACAATGAGCACATCCCAGGCCTTGACCAGAACACCGCAGGGGACCAAGACAGAGAAGAGGGAGAGCAGAGGGGCAAGTACTGGCCGGGAGGGGGACGCGCCCCTCCTGGGAAGGGTGGCCCGCTACCTGCGTGCAGGGCAGCCGGGAAGAGGCCCTGTCCCTGGGACAGAGACAACAGGCTTCGGGTTACCAGTCCGTTCTTTTTAGAAGTCTGGTTCTCGCTGGGGTGGGACCGCTTCCAGCGGCCGCTAACAGCCACTCAAGCTGCTCAGTGCTGTGCCCGTCTCCGTCCTCCGGCCCCTCACTCCGAGTTTACCCACGAATGCCCCGCATCACCACCTCCTGCCCGACTCCCTCTGACACCTCCCACACAGCTCCCTGACACAGCAGGCAGGAAGACCCTCTGAACACCGAAACGCGGGTCACACTGCCGCCCAACTGAGCTGAAGCCCCTTCAGAGGTTTTGGACTAAAAGCCAAATTCCCCCATGGTGGCCTTCGAGGCCCCAGGACTTCTGGCCCCTGCTCCGCTCCACATCGCTCCAGAAGCTGACCCCTTATCCCCCAGTTCTCCTAATCCTCCACCCCCCCTGCCCCATACAGGCCTCCTGGTCCGTTCCTTGAGTTTGCCCTGCACATTCAGTCAGGGTTGAGTCTGCGGAGTCCCCCTCTGTTAGCCTCTCTCTCTCACTCTCTCTCTCTCTCTCTCACGTGCACACACACACAAGCAAACACTCATTCACACACACACTCCCTCATGCTCACACCCTTCCACACACACTCACGCACACCTGACTCCGCGGGCCACCTCCGAAGTCTCACCTCACTGGGTCACGCCTAGGCTGATACAACTATTTTCCCCAACTGATTCTTAACCCAGCTGTTGAAATCATCTTCAACATCTCCCTCCGATAACTTACGGTCAAGGCGTGCAGGCCAAGACAACCGCCTTTTATGCCGAGTTGATAAAGGAGCCTTAAAACACTCGAGTCCCAGAGAAGGCGCCCCTCTGCTTATAGCTGCATTTGGACGCTCCCGACTGGACTTTAAATCAGAGCTTACAGCGCCCTCCCAGCCCGCCAGAAGCAGGGTGTCTTCATTACTCCCCTAGCACCCTCCTCCATGAAAGGGGGATGTAATCGACCTTCTCAGAGAGTAAAGCATGCAAAATCCACTATTACAACGAAGGCTAATGGAGCATGAAGGAAAAGAGAGTTGATACCATGTCAACTAAAAAACCGTTTTGTATTTCAGGATTGCAAATCTGATGTCCATTTATTTAGAGCTGACAGAAATTACTAAGAGACGCTCCCTGGCAAACCTGTTTAAAAATATAAACCAAGGGGCGCCTGGGTGGCTCAGTCGTTAAGCGTCTGCCTTCGGCTCAGGTCATGATCCCAGGGTCCTGGGATCGAGCCCCGCATCGGGCTCCCTGCTCCGCGGGAAGCCTGCTTCTCCCTCTCCCACTCCCCCTGCTTGTGTTCCTGCTCTCGCTGTCTCTCTCTCTGTCAAATAAATAAATCTTTAAAAAAAAAATATATAAACCAAGATAGGATGCGTTATCTTTTTGTCTTGATTTCAGAACTCCAAAGAGTCTGCTCTTGAGCTTTTCTGGTTTACCACTGTTAAAAGCCCTGACAATCGAGATGAAAATCCAGCATCTCTTGGCTTACAGAGAGCTCTCTTGAAGAGAGGACCTCGGTGAATCGTCACCATGATGCATGTCCCATTTTACAGCTAGGGAAACCAAGGTCCAGAGACTTGTCTAAGCTCTTAAGGTTGGATGGTCATGGTGCTGGAACCAAAACCTCGTCCAACCTTCCCCTAGCCTTAGAAAGCTTCTATAAATCTGAATGTGTTTTATCTGTTTCGTTTGCAAAGCCTTCCCCTGTGGCTCTGTTCTACTTGTAGTATATGAGTTGCCCAATGAGCAAAAAAGCAAATGGCTACTTACTTCAAAAGTACTAACTTCAAGATCTTCAAATTTTCCCGAAAGTGACATTCCTGCACAGTTCACAAGCATGTCTACTGGGCCCAGTTTCTCCTGTGCCTGGAAAAATTTATCAGAGCAGGCGTTAAGAAAAAGAAGAGAAGAATCAGTTTTGTAGCAAATCAATGCCAATAAATAAAGTCTATACAACTATTAAGGCTACAGAGATGATTTATCAGTTCCAAGGCACACACCAAAATGGGAAGAACCAACTGAAAGGCAAGTGAAATAATTCCAGTTAGCCCAACCTCTTACTTGTTTTATGACATTCTCTACTTGGCTGTAGTCTTGAGATACGTCAACTGATATACAAAGCACCACCTGTTAGGAAGAGAGAAAAAAAAAAAATGATCAAAGCCACGCAGGTGTCTAAAAGTATTTTTTAAAGAATTTTTTTAATGTAAAGACAATTCTTGCCAAAAGCTAGGAAGTCTGCTTTTGTAGGCACAGATTGCATTGTTGGAAATCTGCTGACCGTGCAACTGCAGAGCCTAATTTTCTTGGCAGTTTTCACAGAAAACTCTCCTGCGCAAACGCAAAAACATGTCTTAAGAGATGTTGGTCAAAGTACACATTTTCAGGCATAAAATAAAAAAGTTCTGGGGGTCTCGTGCACAGCATGGTGACTACCAACAGGAATACTATATTGCATACTTGAAATCCACTAAGGGAGTAGATCTTAACTGTTCTCAACACACACACACAAAATAACTGTGTGAGGTGATGGGTGTATTAATCAACTTGAGGTGGTGAGCGTTTCACAACGGAAATGTGGATCAAATCATCACACTGTGTCCCTTAAGCACATACAATTTTTGTCAGTTATCCCTCAGTAAAGCTGGAAATAGAAAGGAAAAGAAATGTAAAAAGCTCCTCTTGGAACGCCTCTAATCCACAGTGACCGAGAGCAGGTCTGAGATCACGTGCGGCCAGATGTCGGGGGAGGCCTGGACCACAAGGAGGCACGTGGAACTCTAGGAGCAGGGACATGCTCTGTGTCTGGATTTCAGTGCCGCTTTCACACGTGTACATATCTGTCAAAAGCCATCAAACTGTACTCTTTACATGGATGTGGTTTACCGGACATCAATTATAGCTCTGGGCGTTAAAAAGAATGCATAAATTACATAAGGAATAAATAAAGCGTACATAAATTGTATCTTAAGTTGTTAACATCTTAGGTCGTTAAAAATAAAAACAATAAATCTAATAAATAAGCTTAAAAAAATACTCCCCTTGGAGTAATCCCAGAGCTCTGACGGCCCTACTGGGACTCCATAGCGTCAGGTGGACTAAAGAGATAAGCAAACAATACCTACTCACAAAAGCCACCTTAGCTTGAGTCCCCGGCTCAGAGCCTGAGCCTGGTGGTCTTTCAAGGCCAAGGGTCGATCGGGGCCTGTGCGAGCTTGAGGTCCCCGACTCTGGACAGACTGGCCACTCACAGGGGTCAGCAAAGCAAGCCGCAGAGCCCACCTGGCCCAAACCTGGCCACGCTCAGGGGTTCAAAGCACAGAGATGGCAGGAAGAGCCCAGCCCATGCTGGCCACGGATAACAATTCCATTCAGTCTTTGGAAAGGAAGAAGGGAAGTAAGGGAAGAAGGAAGGAGGGGGGGAAAAAAGCACATATCTCCGTGCTTACTTTGATAGAAATTTATAAAATAGCAGTTCAGAATACTAATGGGGACTAACAATGAGCTATTGTTTTAATTTCCCTTTTTGGATCATGTTTTCAAATCTAGAGCTTAACCTCTGACATTGGAATGTTCTGTGTGCCAAGGGCGGGGAGGGGTCGCGGAGAGAAGCAGAAAGGCATTTCACGACTTCTCCGTCTGTCCATGAGTTCTTCTGGGTGGAGAATGGCTGCCAAGCTAGGGGCAGACAGAATGAGTGTGCACAGGAGGGCACGTCCACATACACACACGTGCCCACGTGTGGCTGCAAGTCGAAGGGGGTGCAGTGCGGTGGAAGAAGCAGGCGCAGGCTTGGCAGGCCTGGCTTCCAACGCTGCCCCTTCGTTCACTAGCTGGGCAGAACCTGCTCCAGGAAGGGTGTCAGAAGCGAGTGACGACAAAGGTCCCTTCCAGCTCTGAGAAGATACGATGTGGGGAATAAAGCCATGACGTGAGAGGTGATTGCCTTAGAATCTGATGCGGCAGGCAGGAAGTCTTATTTGAGGCAGGAAGGAACCCTATCCGAATGATCTAAATTCCTAAGAAAAGGAAATGGCCCCCTTCACAAATGTAATAACCTGGAATATTCCAGAGGAGCGGCCCTTGGGTTTTATTCCTGTGATCGGGATTTTTACATGAGTCTTTTTATACAGTATTAGATCATTTACTATAAATAAAAGCTATCCCACAGACAAGTAAAATTTTGAAAAAAAGGGTTCACAAACCACCAGGAAAAGTGTCCACAGGGGACTGCTTGTGCTAAGCTGTGCAGCAAACCCCTTCTGTGCTGGTAGAAGGAGCGAGCTCCCTCTGGCCCAGGCCAGCCCTGCCTATCTTCCCTTCCCCGATGCAGATGGCAGGAACTCGCCGCATGACCTACAGCCTTCTGACGGCGGAGGTGGGGGCAGAAGTCATGGTGAAGAAGTCCAGGGCACCAAGATGGTGCTGACAGCAGGCCTGGCCTTCAGCCAGGAGCACATGAGCTCCATGGTTTTACAGGATACTTCTTTCTCTATCAGAACTTACACGAATACGAAAAAAAAAAAAAGGGGGAGATTTGCCAAGCTGGCAGTTTTCCAAGGTTCACGGGCTTCAGAGAAGGGGGCACAGAAGCCAAGGTACTGGAGAAAACCTCACATGTGTACACAAGGAGATGTGGATGAGGACCTCTACCTGCGCACAGAGCGCCAAAGCAGAAGACCTGCCGACAGCCCACGCACGGGGAAATGGCTGCGTACACTGTGGGTACCTGAGACTCTGTTACAAAAAATCAGGCCGATTTATTTTTCATGACAAGGAAAGCTCTCTAACATATTTTGGAGGGGAAAAAGAGGCAATTAAAACTACAGTGAGGGGAATCTGGGTGGCTCAGTCAGTTAGGCGTCTGACTCTTGCTTTCGGCTTGGGTCATGATCTCGGGGTGGTGGGATCGAGCCCTGCACTGGGCTCCACGCTTGCTTGGCATGGAGTCTCCTTGAGATTCTTTCCCTCTCCCTCCCCCTCCACTCCTCCCCCTGTGCTCGGGCACTCTCTCTCTCAAATAAATAAATAAAATCTTTTTAAAAAAATAATTAAAAATTAAAAAAAAAAAAAAACTACAGTGAAATATCATTTAAAACCCATCCGAAAAGCAAAAATTAGAAAGCCTGCCAATACCAAGTGTTGGCAAGGATGTGGGGCAACAAGAGGCCCTGAGCACTACTGGTGGGCATGTACCCGTTTCGGTGAAGCTGAGGATGCGTGTGTGCTGTAACTATTTCTCCACACTTCCATTTCCAGGCACCGTCCACTCTTGCACGTGTGCGCAGAGACATGGAGAAAAACTTCCGTAACAGCAAGAAATAAAACTAACCAAAAAACTGGAAACGAAATATCCACCAACAGTAGAACTGATGAATAAGAGGTCTTCTATATATATCCAGGAAAACGCTATCCAGCAGTAAAAAAATGAATAAACTATGACTTTACGCAGCAACACAGAGGAATCTCAAAAGCAGTATCCAGTGAAGAGATCAAGTTGCACAAAAATACCTAAAGAATGATGTCCTACAAATCTACACAGACAGAAAGTAGATTAGTGATTGCCTGGGGCTGTGGGGGTTGGGAGGAAGTGGGGAGTGACAAGGTCCAGACTTTCTTTACAGGATGACAGAAAGGTTCTAAAACCGATTCTGGTGCTGGTTGAGCAACTCTGTGGCTAAGCCAAACGCCACTGAGCTGTACACTTTAAATCGGTGAGTTGAATGGTATGTGAAGAATGCCTCGAGAAGGCTGACAAAAAAAATAATGATGCCATAAAGTTCAAAGAGACGCAGAAATAAACAGCATATTATTTAGGGTCACATGCACCATCTAGTCAAATTATAAAGAAAAGCAAAGGACGAATCAACATGAAAATCAGGTTGAGGGTTGCCTCTAGGAATGAGACCGGAGGATATGGGCAGCTGATATGGGCTCCCAGGGGGGTTTCAGGGGCCCTAGTAAATCTCATTTCTTAAGCTCGGTGATGAGTGTCATAGTAACTTGTTATTATGTTTTATACTGAAAGATACATATATGTATACACACAACGTTTTAGTCATCCAAAAATGCCATAACCCCCCCAAAAAATTTAGTACCCCATTCCCCTTAAGTGTTTGTATGAAGTTACCTTAAATAAATAACTGAAATAAAATCATCTTCTAGAAAAACATTATTTGATCATTGGTACGTGAAAGTCAAAGTCTGTACATTTTTGGTAATAACCTGAACTCACAGACAATTTAAATGATTTTGCCTTTTTAAAAAAAGTCTAATATGTATTTTAATTAGGAAAATCCTACAGGCTTTACATGAACTATTCACAGTTGAAATAACACTTTCCTTTACACAGCTGTGCTGATTAGTACAGAAAATGTATCACGAAGACTGATCATACCTGTTTATCATTAATAGAGTGCTTTTCAATTTCTTTCTTTGCCTGCAGCAGCTTGTCCTAAAAGGAACAGAGCACAATTAGTTCTGGTGATTGTCTATTTGTCTGCTTGTTCGTTTAAATGGGGCAAGAAAGCAATTATTTGTGTAAGTATTTATTAAAGTCTAGAAAACACGCAAGACAGCACCTTTATTGCATCGCTATGGGCCACAGTCTATGAAAGAAAGAAGCTGTGAAGTTATGCTCGGCTATGATTAAGTGATAGCAAGGGTTTTCTGAAAGATAACAGAAAAATAAATGAACTGCAAAATCCCAGTTAACAGTACTAATTGCTGATGGGCACCATCTCACTGCTAATAAATGTTTTGATCTGACATTATGTAGTTGTGACATAAAACAAGAACCACCACATGGTCGTGCAATGCTTCCCAATGCTTCAGGGTTCGTGTGATTCCACTTCAAGAGTGCTTTCGTAAGAGACTGTCCAATATTTTCCTCCTCTCCCATAAAAGCAAATATAGTAAAAATCACCTTTTAGATAGATTGAGAAAACCTAATCCTGGCTACTTTCGAGAATAATCTTAAGACAAGCAAAGCCACCCTGTAACTGAGAGATTCTTCCAAGGTCTCAATTTTGTTTGCTTGACTCATTTTTCAAGAAGAGAGATATATCAGTTTACAGTTCTTAATTTGTTCTAAAAGTTGTAATTTAAAAACATCAGGACAGCTAGAGAAGAACAAAAAAGGAGGGGAATCTTTCGGAAAGACACGTGGGTGTTCCGAACGTGGATGTGTCTATAATAAAATAATATTCTATTAATAGACAAACACAACTTGCCTTGTCAAAATTGGAATAAACAATTATATTAGAAAATAAAGAATTTCTGGAAGCCAGAAGGCTCATCTACTCATTCACGTCTAGCAATGCAAGGACCCACAGAAAGAGCTTCTGAGCACCTGAAACTTGGGGCCACCCGTGGTTCCTTTTCACCTATCTTCTTTCAAATATCAGCACTATTTAAATTTCACATAATGCCATTTTATTAAAGTTACATTCTCTGGATACCTGGGTGGCTCAGTCACTTAAGCGTCTGCCTTAGGCTCAGGTCATGATCCTGGACCCCCGGGATCGAGTCCCGGATCGGGCTCCCTGCTCGGCAGGGAGTCTACTTCTCCCTCCGCCCCTCTGCCCCACTTGTGCTCTCTCCCTCACAAAAATAAATGAATAAAATCTTTAACTAAACAAAATAAAGTGACGTTTTCCTTCCCGTCAAGTGGCTTTGATGCCAAAGCGAATTCATTGTTAGAGATGTCAGGACACAAATGAGAGGAGGTAGCAATTCTGCCTTTCTTGATTTTAAGAAGAAATCATGAACATCAAAGCCTAATTCTGTGCCAATATTTAAACATTTCCCCCCGAGGCCCTCCATGGCAGCTGTGCACCCCCACCTGAGTGGTTGGTCACCCCACTGTTGCCCTCCTTTGGCATATGTGAATCCAAAGTCCCCAAGCAATGATGCCACGCTGGTGTTCCCATCCTTCCATCAACCCTGCCCTCATGTCTTCATTCTGCAACTCTGTTTTGAGCACCCGCTGGGAGCCAAGCATGACACCAGGCACGGAACAGTGCCAGGTGGCCCATAACACAGGCATGGTGGCCTCCCCCCACCAACCCCACCTCCCTGGAGCCAGAGGACTCCACAACTGTTCGTGTGAATCCAGTGTCATTGCTTTAGCTGTGGAAACAACTTTGTCAAGAATAACAGACCCTGCGGCGGCGGGGGAGGGGGGGCACAAAAAGAAAAGAAAAACAGACTTTGTTGACTTGACACAGAAAAACACTGTTTTGCTGCAGTGCTGGGGAGGAGCAAGATTTCCCTGTGGAGTCTGGGTTTCATTAGAGATGTGCATCATCTCGATAATAAGCAAATTACAGACAGACACCTGCACGCCTTTCAGGACTCGGCTATCAGCTCGGCCATCGGCTCTGCCTTCTCCTGTGGGCAGGTGGACGCCCTCCCTGGCTCCCTGCGGCCTCTCCCATCTCCACCCGCAGTGCCTCTGATGTTGCCTAACAGCTGTCGAAACTAAATAAATATTTGTGGAACTGGCCTGACTTCAACCAAGAAGTCTTTGCCCCGAATATGAGAAATAACCAGTCGTCCAAAAATCACACCTGGAACCAGAGATACGAGCCATTTCTCGCACAGGTTCCCGAATCCCAGGACACGCACACCGCCTCTCTGGCTAATCCAAAGCCGAGTAAGGGAGTAACAACACACCCAGAAGACTTACCTCATTTCGTGCCACCAGAGTTATAAACGCTCCTTGTTTATAGCACTCGATAGCAATACACTTTCCAATGCCACTAGAGCCTCCTGTAACCTAAAAGCAAAAATAATAAAATCTTCTTAGCTCTTGAAATTGCCCTGCTGTGGGAAGTTTATTTCACACGACTATGATGAGCTCTAAAACCCAATCTACAAGAACCAGATTTTTAGCTATTGTAGTTTCTTCGTCCCAGACTTAACGAAGGAAGTGCAGACATGAAAGATGTTACTGTCAGCGGGTCCTGCTGCCGATTGTTTTCGGTACTGAACTATAAACTGCACACCTATATTTTTCTGCATTCACTGGAAGGAAAGTGCCCTATAAATTGAGCTAATAAATAATACATTAGTCTACCTCTGGTTCCAAATTCAAATGAATCTTATTTCCTTACTGCATATCTCTTATATGACTCTCTCCACAAGAGATGCAAAGAAGAGCTACCTGCACAGATCTTCTAATATTTTACATGACTGCTTATTATAAAAGAAATACATGATCACATGGAAATATTAAAAGGCAAAGTTTTCCTTCTTGTACTATTCTGCCCCTCACAATCTAGCTCAGCCCTACTGGCTGTCTTTGAGTTCCACGCTCCCTCCAATCACAGGGCCTTTGCACATTCTATTTCCCTGCCAGAAATGCTCTTCTCCCCTCTTTTCATCCAGCTGGCACCCATTCACCCATTAAATCTCAGCTCAGGGGCACCTGGGTGGCTAGGTCAGTTAAGCATCTAACTGTTGGTTTCAGCTCAGGTCATGATCTCATGGGTTGTGGGATCCAGCCCTGCTTTGCCAGGCTCCGTGCTCAGCGGGGAGTCTGCTTGAGATTCTCTCCCTCTGCCCGTCCCCGCCCCCCAAATAAATAAATCTTAAAAAAATCAATAAACCTCAGCTCAAACATCACTTCCTCAGGAAAACCTTCACTGACTGCCCCTTCCCTAACCTCAACCCACTTTTCAGCACCGCATCCTTTTTCCTTTACTTTATGGCACTCACATATTCAAACGGCCATGCATTTATTTGTGTGATTATTTGATTCACGACCATCTCTCCTATCACTGCCTCACACATGCCATAAAAATACCAACTCCATTTCTGCTCCCACTACATTCCTAGCACTCAGCACAATGCCTGCATATAGGAAGGACTCAATAGATACTTAACTTCGTAAGGCAATATTATCTTTCCAGTCATTTTTCCTATGCAAATTATATAATATGGGGCAAGAGAGTGGAGGCTCAGGGTTGTCAGGTGAAGGAAGTGGGGAAATATCAGAGAGGCATCTGACCTTACATGGTATCATATCCTACTTTAAAAAAACATGTATCTGGACGCCTGGGTGGCTCAGTTGGTTGGGTGTCTGCCTTCAGCTCAGGTGATGATCCCAGGGGCCTGGGATCAAGTCCCACATTGGGCTCCTTGCTCAGTGGGGAGCTTGCTTCTCCCTCTGCCTGCTCCCCCTGCTTGTGTGTTCTCTCTCTGACAAATAAATAAATAAAATCTTTAAAAAAATAGAATAGGATAAAAAATACGTATCAAAATATGTCAAAAAACTAAAAGGCTTCACTATATTACATTAAGGAGCTGTATTAAAACTTAGTTGACAATTTCCCTGTAACAGACATTAGGATTATTTCAAATATTTTACTGTTAGATATAAATCATGCTGTAGTGAACATCCTTGACCCCATCTCAATGATTTTAAAATTATCATAAAGCCACTCCTATACAATGTACCAATCTCCATGGATGCTTAGGCTCCCCTAGTTTTCTTTAGCCCCAAGTCCTCACCATTGAAGAGATTTCCTTGGCAGATAATTAACCAATTATCTCCAGAAGGTTACTGTAAAAATCTACCTGCTGCCCCAGCTAACAGATGCCTCTGAGGAGCTCTTTGCTGCTGAGATATTTCACGGGTGGCCTTGGCTTTTTAATTCTCACCAGCCATTCCAATTCCATAGTAATTAACAGGCCCCTGGCCATCGTATGATGGTGTTGCTACTGCCTCGATGTCCCTCCACCCAACATCCCCTGCATACCTACCTATCCAAATCCTACCTAGCCTGCAGAGGCCAGATCCAAAGTCCCCTCCTCCAGGAAGCTTTCCTGACTCTTGTCACTCAGTCCTGTCCTTTGCCTATCACTTTCCACTCTGTGTACACGTCTTAGCTCCCTGACCAGACCGCAAGCTCCTTGAGGACGAGCACCAAGTCCAATTTATCTCCCCCACTCTGAGCACAGAACCTGGCATAAGCAGTTGCTAAATAAGTACTCAGCCTACATTAATTTGCAGAAATGGTGCATGGTTCCATTTCTCTGAAAAATACGATGCCAAAAAAAATTGGAAGTAGTCTCCCTATTTGTTATTCAATAAATCAATGGAAGTTGAAGTTACGAGGTTACTGATTAAACGTACATGCTCTAAAGTGCTATTGCTGTGATTGCTGTCCTTTTTCTAGACTGTGACAGGTAAGCTAGCACAGCCAAGAGACCGTTCAACCTGATCACTTCTAAGTTTATTCCATAAGAGCAAGGGTTAAGACTTCAATCTTTCGGTCCTAGCTCGTGAGAAACTAACCTTCTAACAAAGCTAATGCTTAGAAGGTATCTAAGAATATACATCAGCCAAGTCTAGGCTGTGTTATTCTGAATGGTAGAACAACATGGTGGAGATGGCTGAGAAAGTGGGAAATATGAATGGAGTTGCCTGACAATTGGTAAACTGGGCCCAGATGTGGGACACTAAAGATAACAGCCTAATTTCCTTTCCTTATCACTGCGTCTTAACGATTCAATGCAAAATATTATTTAAATGTTACTATCTCTTTCATCACATCATACACCTCTTTTTTTTTTTTTAAGATTTTATTTATTTACGAAAGAGAGAGAGCACATGAGAGGGGGGAGGGTCAGAAGGAGAAGCAGACTCCCTGCTGAGCAGGGAGCCCGATGCGGGACTGGATCCCCGGACTCCAGGATCATGACCTGAGCCGAAGGAAGTTGCTTAACCAACTGAGCCATCCAGGCGCCCACATCATACCCCTCTTATTGAGGGCAAGAGACAGGGTGGTTTGTGGCAAGAACTGCTTCCAGTCATCTCCAAAAAGGAAGGACCTGATTTTCCAGTTCTCCCCAAGTCGATTAAACAGGTTTTAAACCTAAGTACAGATCCTGTAATACTTGTGCTGCTTTATCACTGTCATTAGGGAGATAACAGTAGTGTATGCGAACTGTTCTAAATAGAAAGCAATAAATAATTGTGACCTAAGTCTGTTCATGCTTTCACATAAGCAGACATTCTAAATGTTAGCTCCCTCTCCTAACACCACCTGGTCCGGTCCTAACAAATCTCAAGAAAAAGAATGGTGCTTTCCCTCATCTTGTGACATTAAAAAAGAAGACAGATGGTGACATCATGTGAATTATTCATGTCATCCTCACATTATTTATAGTGGCGTATTAAAATGGGATGGTGAAAATAAGAAATTTTCTTAGTTTACCCCAACAGACTGATTATCTTACTGGTGGCCTGCGGCACAATGAAGCTGGAACGACTGGAGTCAAGATTAAGTGAAACTCCCTTATAAATACCCAATCGAAATGCTCATTCCTGCTTTTGGCTTTATGTTTCCTTCCAAGTTATGCTCTGCAAACGTAACTTCTGCAAGATTCCAACTTTTAAAGCCATGCTTCTGAGGCAGAAGTTCTCTTGGAGACGTGACACTTTCAGAATTTGGCCTCACTGTAAAGTTTGGCTTCTCTCGCTCCCTTCTGAAATGAATTTACACTAACCTCATCTACCTTGCACATCAGGAATAGCAGGAGTTGGAGACATACTAATATTTTTACAAAGGGCAAGGTAAAGAAAAATACATTTTCTCATTCACAAATGCTTGTCCAGATTTAAAGCCCACTAAAATAAACAACCAGCCCAGCCCAGACAGCTCGGTGGGGAGGCTCCACCTCAGCCGAGACACGCATATGTCACCTCCGGCAGGATTTGTGCTGCCCGCTTAGGAACCAACTCTCCTTATTCAATAACCTCCCACCTCGGGTGCCTCGGGGTTGTGAGATCCAAATAAGGAAACCGATGAGAAAGCCACAGCAAGTGGCGAAGTGCTGGGCGCAGGTGAGGAGGCATTCTCTCTCAGTGGAAGGAAGGTGCCGCCACCTGCAGAAAAGGGACACTAGCTTCCGGTAAGAAACGAACCAAACCCATCCGCACCTCCTTCATCCCTAATACACCAGCAGGTCGGTGAGCTCGTCCATCTGCCCCTGAAATGATGGCAGAGCTCGGCCCTGAAACAGCAATCAGCCGACCCCGGGCTGAGCTCCGACAGACCAGCAGTGTAGACCCGACAGAAGCGTCCCGACACCGCTCAGCCCAGGACCGCCAGCCCCCTGGGTTCGGGGCGGTTCCCCACCCCCCGCCCCCCGCCCCAGGTGAGTCACTTCCTGGATTCCTCTGGCAACTGCTCTTTCTGTCACTCGCACAGGCCGTCGGCCCGGTCCGAGCTGCCTCGGGGGGTCCCGGCGGCTGGGACCCCTTCTCTGCCGCCCGCCTCCCCGCGACCCGGCCGGGACCGCGCGCCTCGCCCTGCGCGGCCACCGACCGCGGTGTCCTTGGCAAACTTTCTCAGCCTCTCCGCTCCTCAGTTGACTCATCGGAAAACCGAGCGCAAAAATATCCACATCCCACGGATGCCCCGGGGATTAACGAGCGGCTCCCGAGCCACCGGGCGCCCCGGGACCCCGCTCTCCGGCCCCGGCGAGGGCCAGCTGCGGCGGAGGACGGGTCCCCGCGGCCCCCCGCAGGGACGGGGCCGGGCCGCGCGGCGGCAGGTGGCCCTCGGCGGAGAAAGGGACGCCGGCGGCTGGGCCTCGGTCGCGGGCCGGCGCGCCAGGGGGCGGGCTCGGGGCGGCCGAGCGGGCCGGGCGGCGGCGGCGGCGCAGCAACAGGAGGCCACTCACCACCACATGCGCCCCGGGCAGGGCGAGGGGCTTGGGGCTGATGAGCGGTGACACCATGTAGAGCAGCAGCACGAACGCCACGAGGAAGGCGGCCGCCAGCAGCAGCATCGCTCGGCGGGGCCGGGCCGGGCCGGGCGGGCGGGCGCGCGGGGCTCGGCGGCGCGGCGATCACGCGCGGCCGCGCGCAGCAGGAGCCGCTGTTTGGGTTCGCGGCCGGCGCGGGGCGGGGCGGCGGCCGGAGGGGAAGAGGCGGAGCCGGCCGAGGGCGCGACCGCGGCGGGGCGGTGCTTCCCGGAGGCGGGGGCTGGGGGGCCGGGGGGCCTGGGGCCTGTGCCCGAGCTCCGGGACGCGCCCCGCGACCTCCCGGGGGACGGGGTGTCCCCGAGCGCCCTCCCGAAGGGCCGGGGGGACGCTCCGGGGTGGGGTTGGGGTGCTTCTTAGGACCGCGGAGGCCGGCTTGCAGGCCTCCCAGAGCTGCGTCTGGGGGTGGGAGCCGCTCGGGCCCGGGTTCCGCCCTCGCGCCGGGCGGCCGCCGGAGCCGGGGGACGCGATCCCGGGCGCTCGGAGCCGCGGCGTGGGGCTCGGCAGCCCCTGTCGCACTGTGCGAGCCCTGAGATCAAGCCGACGTCCCGGCTCCATGTCGGGCCTTCTCGGCGTCCTCAGAACTTGGTCACAGCCCACTGTCGCGTTTCACAGCACCGGGAAAGCCTTGCCGTGGAGTTTAAAAAGCCACTCTGATCGAATTTCCTTGAGCTTAAGAGTTCATCTCCTTTCCCAAGGCTGCGTTCAAAGCAAAACAAAACAAAAACAGCTTTGTTGAGCTCTAATTCACATCCCATGCAATTCACCGATTTAAGGCGCATAATAAACGGTTTTTAGCATAGTCACAGACTCCGACCACCACCGCAATCAATTTTAGGACATTTAGTTACACACACACCCCTAAGATATCTCGCACCCATCAGCAGCCACTCCCTGATTCCTCCCAACACCCTCCTCCCCCCCTCCCCCCCCCCCCGGCCGCCAGTCCTAGGCTATCACCCATCTTTCTGTCTCTGTAGATTTCCCTAAGCCGGATATTTCATATAAATGGAATTCTGCAATATGCAGCCCTTTCTGTCAGGCTTATTTCATATTGTTTTCGAGGTTCACCCATGTTGTACAATACAACAGTACTTCATTCTTTGTATCACCAACTTGTATTCCCTTGTATGAATATACCACATTTCATGTACCAGTTCACCAACTGATGGACATATAGGCTGTTTCCATTTGGGGACTATTAGGAATTCTGCTGTGAACATTCATGTACAAGATTTTGTGTGGACATATGCTTTCGTTTTAGGAGCAGAATGGCTGGATCTACGGTAACTCTATGTTTAACCAGAGCTGCCAGACGTTTCCCAAAGCAGCCACATCATTTTCCAAACCCACCCACAATGTATAAGGGTTCCTGTTTCTCCAAATCCCCACCAACACTTGTTATCTGTCTTTTTAATTATAGCCTTTCTAGGGGGTGTTACGTTTCCTTGTGGTTTTGATTTGCATAAGGTACATAGATTTGCTTGCTTACTTGCTTTTCCTTTCTGTTGTTGTTTTTAGAAATATGAAAGAACTCAGGGGCAAAGGAATTGATCTAATTTTTTCTTCTTTCTTTTTTTTTTTTAATTTATTTTTTTATTCTTATGTTAATCCCCATACATTACATCATTAGTTCTAGATGAAGTGTTCCATGATTCATTGTTTGTGCATAACACCCAGTGCTCCATGCAGAATGTGCCCTCCTCAATACCCACCACCAGGCTAACCCATCCTCCCACCCCCCTCCCCTCTAGAACCCTCAGTTTGTTTTTCAG